>NC_134457.1:85490897-85820397 GCF_047948215.1 Lycorma delicatula | reverse complement strand
TCTTTCTTTTTGTCGTCTATGAAATCAAAACCACATTCTTATATTAATTAGATGATTTGATTACTTTAGTAATGTATTAGGATAATTTCATTCCGAGGTGGGGGATAATAAGTCTAATATTTTTGCTTTTTTGGTAAGTTATTGATTTTTTTGTTATCTTCAGATTGAATAAACGATTTCTATTAAATTTTTGTGATGACTTCTGAATTTGGCTCATTTATGCCATTTAATTTTCGTTACAATTAGCCACTGTGTGGGGATATACGATCACAATAGGAACATAGCTCGAAATTTTGCTCAGAGTAGAATACGTTTTTTCAATAATTCAGTATCTCTCATGAGGCTTACACAATTCTTCTTCGTATTGACTCCTATCAGACCATACATTAAATGGGTGAGAATAAAAAAAAAATGTTTCTTTCATTTTTTCACATAATAACTCTAAAAATCCATAACTTCCCGGCGAAGTCGGGAAATTGACTATATAAAGTTACGCAACTCCGGTTTTTAAAGATGTACTGGTCGAATTTATATTTTTATTGTTAAATGGTATTTTTTGTAATTACACCCTTGAAATTTATTTAATTTAATTCTTTATAGGCACTATTGAGGGGTTTTCTTTAGTGAATGTTCTGTGTTACTTTATTACATTACATATCTCATTATTTGTAAAACTATTTCTAAAATTTCAGCTGATATGTAAGACGCTTTTAACTAAAAGCCTCTTAACGACGCTTAACTTAAAAAACTTAAGATTAAATTAACCTAAAAAAATATGTTTTTAATAATTTATGAATACTACTTATTAATTTAGGATGAAATATTTTTTTTAAATAATGCTTGTGCGTGTTATACAAAACTGATACGTTTTCTTTTCGCTTAGACTGTTGTAACTACTACGTTAATCAGTATTCTCATGACTTAGATTTCTCCTTCTGTATTGATAGGCAAACATCACTAATTTATATGTTAACAAAGTATTTTTAAAAGGATTTTTTTAATTATGAATAGAGAAAACAAAAATCGTACCACCTCAATAGAAATTAAAGTAAATTAAAGATCATCTACTATGTAGTATATTAAACTTTCCCCCAAGTGTTAATATATATATATATATATCAAATATATATATATATTAAATGTTAATATATATCACAATGTTTGAAACCCCAGTTTAGTTCCAGTTAAAGATTAAGTTACATTTAACATTGTTTGAATTCCTCTGATATCAATACATATAAAGTCCTTGGTATTCATTAAATACATTGAATAAGACCAACTTCTAAACTGTGAAAGAGATTATAAACTGCCGTGGAGCATTATAAACCTGGATAATAATAATGCGTTTAGAGTAACAAGTTAACTGACGTAACTTTCCCAATACCGTTTACGTAGCGATTCAAAAGAACAGTTAGTTACAAGCGTCGCTGTTTAAAACACCTCTTAAACAATACTACATTGAGTAAAACAAAACATATATTCTGCTTTTGTAATCACATATCTCATCAGAGAAGCAGATGCATAAAACGTTTCATAAATTAGTTTCAAAATTTTTTCTTTCTAGATTTATCTACTTCTTTTAATAAACTGTATAGAAAATATAAAAATTGTTTAACCCTAACCTCTCTCTCAGAAAGAATATCATCTGAATAGAACGCCATAACTCAAAAGAGTGACTATATTAATTGACTAAAGTACTGATAACGCGGCACGGACTTTGATCTTGCACGGGTCTCACCCGTTTTCCGACGTTTAGATCTTGTGTTTCCCTGACCCTAAGCACATCTAATATTGTATATTTAAGTATAAAAATAATTTAAATTGACAAGTAGTTTATCAGAATCACCCAGAGGTAACCCGATACTATTTTCAAAAATTAAAATGTCTAAAATTCAAAACTTCATACTTCTTTAAGTTTTTACTGCCAGGTTTGTAGAATTACTGCCAGTTTTGGTTTTCTTTAACATTATCTAGTATCTAACGATACTAGCAACTACTAATTTTTCAATCTGCTAACAAAAAATCTAAATTTTCTCGCACTTTCATCTTTCTTTATAAATTTCATCACTATTAATTGTAATAACATTAATATTATATTTTTATTTTTATTATTCATAATATTAAAATAGAACATATAGTTCTATACTGGGTCTAATACACTATTCACTGCAGTCTACAGAAAAGTGCAATAAATTTTAACAGCTCAAAACTGAGATTAATTAACATTTAAATATAACAGTAATTCGTGTGACCGCTCGTTGCCAAGAACTCTTCCATAGTTTTCACGCGCAAGAACACAAGAAATAGTCAGTGGTGTTTATTTTAAATTCGAAGATCATTCAATAATTTAAGAGAGAAATGGCAACAATAAAAAAATATTAAATTGATAAACTTCAGGTTCGTACCCCTGATATAGAAAATATCAGTTGTTTGAAAAGAATTCACATTATAATAATCTCTCTTTTTATTTCAAAATGGCAGCTCCGCTTGAAACGTGTACCGTGGAAGAACAGTGTGTTATAATATAATGTTTTATTTTTTGATAGTATAAAACGAGCCGAATTTCCATCGCGGATGTTAAAACAGCACGGTAAAAAGTTTATAATAGTGAAAAGTTTTATAAATGGGATGAAGAATATAAATCGGTAGGACAAGTGTCACCATTTCATCGTAGTGGAAGAGCGATGGATGTTTCCTTAGACGAAAAAACCGCATTGCAAATCGCATTAATGAGATTATTTGCAAGGACAGACAAATGAAAATTTGGGAAATTCATGAAATTTGTATTGCAAATATCGGCATTGTCCATCCATTATCCATAATTAGCTGAATACGGTAAAATGTGTTCAAGGTGTGTTCCAAGTCAGTTGACTCAATATTACAGACACCCGATTTCACATTTTTACAGAGCTAAACAATGGTTTTTAGCTGAAGGTATACTGTTTTAGATCACTTAATAACTCGTAATGAAACTTGGATTCATCATTTTCAGCCGGAATCTAGATGTCAGAATATGGATTGGAAAAACCGAGTTCGTTGGCCAAAAAAAAATCCAAAATCTTCACGGTAAAGTGACAGTAATGTGTTTTGGAACTAAAAAGTCCCAATATATTGCTGTTATTTGGAAGAACAATGTACAATCAGCAGAGATTACTATTGTGACATGGTAGAAAATAAATTGAAAGTAAGGATTGAACATCCTGGTCCTCTCTCAAAAAGCGTAATTCTTCTGCATAATAAAAAAGAGATGAAAAATATTCGAAAGTCGGATTTGTTGCCACATTCACCTTACCGTTCCCATCTCTTATCGTGATATTTTTTTTTTTGTTTGGTTCTCTCGAAGTGTTTTTACGTTGCACCAAGTTTGGCAACAAGAACAGCTTAAAAGTTCGGTACAAGAATGTCTCAGATACAAACATAAACAATTCATTACAACAAAAATAAGAAAACTCTCGGAAAGATGGAACAAGAGCCTAAATGTAGCGGGGATTATGCTGAAAAGTAGTGTTAGTTTCATTGTCAATGAATAAATAATATCTGTTCTAGTCAATTGTCTCTTGAATAATTGAACGACACTCGGACATCGACTGCTTAAAAATGGAAAACTAAATTTCCTTATTGATGTTGAGCAATGTAAATAATGCATTGTTTCAAAACTGAAAAGAACACTTTACATCATCTGTCCCAGATTTTCATTTAGATGTGCATCACACAAAGCATCTAACATATGATAGGCACCAATTAAAGTTTCTTTTTTTTTAAAGTAATGATACTAATTATACAACCAATCTCTGTAGTGAACTGTGGAGTGAAATTGTTATTTGTAGGGTTGTATATCACCTGCATTTCAGGTGAGCTTTGTATCTTGGTTTATAGTACTATGTGAGGTATTCCTCTAAAATTTCGCTAATAAGCCTGACATGAAATATTTTTATTCTGGAATAAAATATATTGTTTTTATAAGTAACTTGTATTATTTTTTTTTTTTTTTTTCAGAAAAATTCCGTCGATCTAGCCTGGGTTTTCTTAGTCGAGCTAAAGGTCGAACATTAAAAATGACAGTCATAATTGTATTTGTGTTCTTCGTATGCTGGACACCATACTACGTTATGTGTTTATGGTAAATATGTCTAACAATATTTTTTTATATTTTTATTATTAATTTTTTTTTTAATTATTCTTTTTTATGAAGATCTTTGTCTAATTATTTATATAATTTTGGAAAAAAATAATATTTATTATGAAATATTCTACTTAAGAATATTTATATAGAAATTAAAAAAATACTTATAAATAAATTATTTAAATTTGACTACAGACGGCTTCGTCCTCGGCGAACTACTGCATACGAATAATTAAATTATGTAATTCAACTGATACCCAATTCACCCACTTTTTTGACACCCATTTCAGTGAGCGAGAATTTTATGCCAAACCGTGATCTCTATATTTAATTAGTCCTATAAACTATATCCCATAGTCTTATACTCCCTTAAACTAACTCACTGCCTTTAACCGATTGACTTCAAAATATAACAACATTCTTAAATGTGTGACCTCGTTAACCAATAAATAGGAAATTTTTACAATACATAAAAAAACGGGAAAAAATATTTTTTCCCCACATCCTTTTAATTTAAATTCTGTTGGGGCACAAGAAAAACCAAAGGTTTATAGACCTCCTGAGATATTAAATATATAAAAACAAATTATTCTACACTTTGAATAAAATTATGAGATAAGAAACCCTCTCTTTTTCTGTGTAGCCTCCGGAACCACCGTAAGGTATTACTTCAGAGAATGAATGAAGATGATATGTATGAATATAAATGAAATATAATCTTGTACAGTGTCAGGTCGACCATTCCCGAGATAAATGGTTAATTGAAACCCAACTACCAAAGAATACCGGTATCCACGATCTAGTATAAGGGACCTATGGTGACTATCACCACCCAATTGACCAATTGTAAGTAAACTTAAACGGCCTTAATGACTCACATTCAAACGTCATTCTACAAAAATTTATAAAAATTGAATTATCCAGTGTGAAGATATCAATCGATCAAAGCGGTAACTGATGAAAAATTCAAAAGATTAGGCTTCTTTCCTTATCCTGGTGAGAAAAGAATTCTAATTAATACAAGAATGTGATTTTGAGTCCAGAAATGACAAAAAAAAAGGTTTTTATGTCTCCCACCTTGATGATGTATGGTTTGAAAATACCGTACATCATCAGAAAATATTTTAGCTTTGAGCAATAGTTATTTGAAAAAACTTACCTATCCTTAGAGTATCCTATACTTGAGTAAAAGTTTGAGATATTAGGCTCATGAAAGCTAACCCACCGGGTTGGTCTAGTGGTGAACGCGTCTTCCCAAATCAGTGATTTGGAAGTCGAGATTTCCAGCGTTCAAACCTAGTAAAGTCAGTTACTTTTTATACGGATTTGAATACTAGATCGTGGATGCCGGTGTTCTTTGGTGGTTGGGTTTCAATTAACTAAACATCTCAGGAATGGTCGAACTGAGACTGTACAAGACTACACTTCATTTACACTCATACATATCATCCTCTGAAGTATTATCTGAATGGTAATTACCGGAGGCTAAACAGGAAAAAGAAAGAAAGGCCCATAAAGTCTGTATCTTCCTACCCCCCCCCCCCGCGACTGATTGTGAGGAAAATTAAATAGCATCAATACTACATACAGAATTCATTGCGCCAAAATGGTCCATTTAATCTGGACATATCAACAAAAAGTAGACCAATATACGTAAATAATCCGGAATATTTCAATGCTAAAATTGTGTTTTGTTGATAAAAGGTGGGGTCGTGAAACGTTAAGATATGAAAAACTCTGACATGCAAAATTTGATTCGATTAGCATACTTTCCCTTACTTACAGAATATAGTTTTTTTTACGCCACTTCAAAGTCAAAAGTAAAGTATGATTTATTTTAAACAATATAATAATTGCATAAAATTCATGAAGCTATTATATCGACGTAAACATGTACATTTATACTGGATACAGTTGGATATTGAAAACATGAAAATAAAAGTTTAAAAAGATATTAAGTAACGGTCCTATTCAGTCCCTTTGTTTTTTGGGGCTTATTTATTGGAGTATTTGAGTTTTCTGGGCATATTTATTTATTTTAATAAATCGGCCTGATTTGGTCCGAATGTTATTCAACATGGCTAAAATACGTGCACCCTTATCTAATGTGGTTGAAAGTTAGGCCAAAACTGAGCCTAATTTTTATAAAGCTAAAAATAATGAGCTATTCACGCAACAAGATTTATTTTTCTTCTGATGTAAAAAATTAATAATAATAATAATTAAATGAAATTGGACACTATCTCTAGTTTTTATGTAGATATAGTTAAATTATCTGTTATAAAATATTATACAAAAATTATTACTTTTATTTTAAGCTCTTAGAAGGTAAGGTTTTTAAACAATTTTAAAATTCTTTCTAATTTCAGAAAGTTTCATCTTGAAAAGCAATACAAAACATACAGTAACTATATACATGTATTTCCAATAAAAAATTAATGTTCTTCAACCATTTAAGTACCATCCAATTACAAATTTCATTTAGATCTCAAATGATTTAAAAACTTCTTACAATTACCAATAAAAATTCCAAAAAGGAAATTTTAATGTAAAATTGCTGAAAAAGCATTTCGGTTACGACAGGGTGAAATAATATCTATCGTAACGGCATATATCGCTTCACTCTGGTCCCTTTAACGCCAATTTTTTTCAAAACAAATCTGGTCATAATAATGGCAGGCCGTTTTATTTATAACTTTACCAATAAAGTAAATCATTTATAAAAGTGGTGGAATGGAGAATTTTTTAAATTTAAATAGTACTTTTACTTGAGTCATTAATTATCATTTCAATGCTTCGGTGTTATTCTCCACTTCTTTCTATTCCTTAATAATCTTTATCAACGTATTTGCATCATATGCTCTCCATCATCTGCTTTGTTAACATCAGTGTTATACAAGCAATCGTCGCCTTCTCCGTAATTTTATCTTCTACACATTTATTATCAAATCTACTATATCTGGATGTATTAATATTTTCCATTTAAATTTTTAAAGCAGAATTTTATGATAATTGTTGAAAAATGTAACGTATTTGTTTAATCTTAATCATAATATAGCTTATTTAATTTTTTTCATATTCATTTTCTATTTTTGATCTTTCTTTTATTGTTATAGTTATTATTTTTCAAAAGCCCCAAAGAAAAAAGCTTTTGAGGTAACATCAGGAAATTTATAAGGTTTAATCGTTTTGAGATTAGATGGTCATAAAAAAAAGTTATTATTTCGGCTAGTCTATGTGCTGTGACACCATCGTTTTTCTGATAGATAGCAATAGCTTGCATCAGGCTGGAAAAAATTTAATAAATTTAATTACAATTTCTTAGTAAACATTTTTATTTACAATACGGTTTAAAAATTTTTCTTAACCAAAATGGAATACAAAATATTAATTTTCAGTATAAAGGCGTTTCTTAAAACGCATGGGATTTTACATTACTAGACTTTTAAGTGAATTTTTTTCTGGAAAATGGATGGATCGTGGATCATGTGTTAATTAGTCACCAAGGTCTCCAGACCTAACTCAGTTAGATTATTGATTATGGGGTCGGATGAAAAGTGAGGTTTGTAAACTTAAATTTGTTCTTGAAATGATCTGATCACCGAATTTTAAGTAAATGCTCTTATATTTACGTGAATATTTTTTGGATTACAACACAAGATTTTCGGAAACAAGTTAAATGTATCAATTTAATTAAAACTAGCTTGAATATTAATAATTATGATTTTTTTTTGTTTAATTGTTATTGAAAATAATAAAAATTTCTATCTTGCTTTTTATTTAATTCTAATTTGTAGAACTAGTATTGTTTTTTATTGATTTTATTTACATAAATTTTCTTTGAATTAAATTCCCTAAAAATTTGTTATAGAAATTTATTTTTTAATTATAAATTTAGCAAGATATTTTACACCAAACCAGAAAAAATAGGGTTTTTGATTTGATTTTTTTTTACCTGGCGTTTCTCAAAAAATATTAGATATACAGTTTTGGGAACATTTATTTTTTTTTTAATTTCAGGTAAAATAAAATAAAAAAACCTAATTTTGTATTCAAAATAAAAATATTTTGATACCACATTGTACATCTACAGAACAAAATTCGGGTAAAAATATTTCGGCAGCCATAACTTGAAAATCATTTCCGGACCTACGATTTTTTTCGAATTCACCCGCTAGGGATATATTTGATCAAGTTGTTTCCGTTGTGTTTTTCTTTTCTCTTATCCTAATATTCTTTCAGTCTTTCTGAAGTCGCTTTCCTCCTTTCATCCAACATCTTGGATTCCTTTTTGGCTAAGATTTCCTTGACATCTTAGGTCTTCATTTTTCATTGTCGTTCTGATGTTCTGTCTGTCGGTGATGCTCTTTTCGTGGATTTTTTTTTGTTCTTTCATGTCTTCTTTAGCGTGTTTAAACCAGTTTGTCTTGATTTTTCTGTTCATGAAGAAATCGAAAATCTGTTTAGTCAGTCTATTTTTGTTCATGAATTTGATCTGGCTGTAGAAACTCTTTCTATGTTTATATAATTTTTTCGTCAATACAGTATTTACTGAAGTAATGCATGCCATCGCGTAATTCACGCACTTGAATTTTTATATAAATTTTTTTTTAAATATTCAAAAGCAAAATATTCACTCAAATAAATATCATTTTTTCACTGATTATCACTTTTTAGTTTCTTTATAAAGCTATTTAAAATCGTTTCCTCACATAAGTCATTCACCTATTTTTAGATTAAAAAAATGTTAATCAAAGAGGTGCGTAAATTACCCGAGTAAATACGGTATATTAAAAAATTACTCAATAAATCAACAGATTTACATAAAAACGTAATTTAAGATAGGTTTAAATTTAATCACTGAAAACTCTTTTAGAGATTTATTTGAATTAAGCGTAGAAAAGCAGAAGAAATGTTAGAAACTAGTAAAATGAATAAAGTCTGAGAAAAGTAGCCTGTTAATTTTGATTAAATTTTTTTCGTGAAAAAGGAGTCTATCTGTTTTTCAAACAATTTGAAGAAAAAAGTGTATATAGGTGCTCATAAAGCTCCTATAGCTTTATATCATATCATCCTCATTCATCCTCTGAATTAATACCTTACGGTGGTTCCGGAGGCTTAACAGAAAATTAGGAAGATGGAAATGGAAACAAAAACAGAGAATTACAGAACACAGAGAAAAACTATGAAAAATCATGACTGGAGAGAAGATTAAAACAAAATACAAAGTTTGTTCAGGCGGTCCAGAAATGGTCAAATCGAAAAAAAATTTTTAAACTTTTTTAAGGTTATTATTAAAAAATAAAATTGATAGTTTTACTTTAGATTTTACATAATTAAATATTCTAAGGTAATTATTTATTAGATTTCTTTTATCAATAAAGAAATTAATAATTTAAAAAAAAGGAATAACTTTGGAAAACAATATACACCCGTATTGAAATAGAAACTATCAACGAATAGTATTGTACTCCTAATTAAAACTTTAACATCAGCAAAGAAAATTAAAATATGAAAAGATTATAGTCATAGTTTTAATTAGTATTAAATTATTCGGCATTAGCTAAACGTGAGATACTTCAGTATGCTCAACTAATCACTAGTTCTGAATACTTGTGATATCCGATATTTTTTTTATGGGAAAAGTAAACCATGTATAATATCCTGGATTATAACGATTTAGTTTATTCAGATGTATTATATCAGACGCTTCAAGTTATTAATCTGCTGTTAATTCTTCTTTCATATGTTTTAAAGATTAACGAGATTAAATAATATATTCCGAGTCATTTATTAAATAAATCTGACTGAATTTCATCAGATAAATTTAATGAAGACTTTGTTCGAAGCTGAAGACTTATCCAAGAGAAGTCGAGATTACGATTAGAATTTTATAAAATTTTAAATAATTTATTTTTTACCATTGTCACGGCAAAATCTTATTACGTATTTACCTCTTGACTCGAGAGAGAAAGAAACTTAAAAATACATCATACTAAAAATATTATCATAGACTAAACAAATAAACATTTGCTTGTTGTCGTAATATTAAATAAGACAAGGATATGATGATGAAAAGGTAGATGATTCAATGATAACGACAAAAAACAGACGAGTTCATCATAACTTCATAAATCTCTCACAGTTTTGTTGTTTACAGTAAAAAATATAACGATTACCGTAACGTAAATGAAACTAATTTATATTTCTTGATCAGATAGTATATATTAAAACTGTAATAATAAAAACAGATAATGACATAAAAAATTCAATGTCACATAATATGGTGCAAATAATGTAAAAAAAAAAAAATTAATATGCAATAAGTTGTTTGTTATTAAGTTGTAAGAAAAATGATTAACAAGCACCTCCGTATGTTATTTCATAGGGAAAAATATGCAAGTAAACGTGATGTTGAAATTTTCTGGCATTTACATAGAGCTCAAAAATATAACCCTTCCATCAGTAATAAATTTAAGGTAGTTATGAGCACTTCACGATTAGTTTCCAACAAATTTGCAGGTTTAATTGAAAATCTAGAGTGATTGATTAAAGTAGAAAAAATATAAAAATTAGTATAAATCTAAATTTTTTCTTTCTCTTTCTGAAGGTAACATAGAAGTCTTTAAAACCATCTTAAATGACACTTAATTTAAATAAGTAATTTAATTTCTACTTCTGTTATAAATGTTGTCAAATGTTTCCCCCTGATAATAATTTATTTTTAAAGATATAATTAAAAAGGTTTCAGCCCAATGGGCTAAATAAAGAAACCAATAAAACCAGGATCATAAAACTCTCAAAGGCTTATGAAATATGTTCAAGAATATATATAAAAATAATAAAATCTCAAGGATGGGGAAACTGAGGCATTACATAATAGTTTAATGGCCCGAGTATTATATTATGTATGAATATTCCGGGTCTCCAGATATCCCATGAAGCTGTCTGAATTCGGGGCCCGCAGGCAGGCGCGTCCCTTGTTCGTGTCGTGTAAATGAGGTGTAGTCTTGTATAGACTCAGGCCGACTATATCAGGGTCGTTCGGTTAATTGAAACCCAACCTCCAAAGAACACCGGTATTCACGATCTAGTATTCAAATCCGAATAAACATGACTGCTTTTATTAGGATTCGAGTCTAAGAACTCAACTTCGAAATCAGCTGATTTACGACGATGAGTTTTACCACTAGGCCAACCCGGCGGATTCTACACAATGTAAAGACCGGAGGTAGTGTACTCGGGTGAATCCACAACTTAGACCAGGGAGAAATAAACAAATTTGAAAAAATAGAAAGAAATACACTGAGACTGAAAAAAAAAACAGAAGATTGGAAACTACAAAATAAACGATGAACTTGGCCGAAGGTAGACAAACAATCAGAAGCAATTAGGAAACGCAGATTTGCCTTCTACAGACATTTGATGAGACGGGACGAAAACAAACGAAGGAAAATTTTACCAGGGAAACAACAGAAAGACAACTACCATTTGATTTAAATAAATAAAAAATTTTAACAGAAGCAAAGTTAGAAACAGTGAAATCAGACAGACTAGTTCATATAAAAATTCATATCATACGAAGGATCCTAGAAGAAAAAACAAGAATAAAATGGAACCAGCAAAGGTGAGAAGAATACTCACGCAAAATTAAAAATTACTGGAAACAAAAGAAAAGAGATGCCAATAAGTGAAACTATTTATCGTGTTCCTACAGAGACCGATATCGATTCAAAACAAAAACATTTTTGTCGATACATTGAAACTTAAAAAAATTAGAAAAATTAACAAAAATAAAGTTTAATAAATTTTCTTTTCCATAAGTTTTTAATGTTATATTTTCAATATTAATTTACATTAATTGATATTTTTTTAAGAGAATACAACGAACTCAAAGTGCAAATCTGTGACAAAGTTTAACCCCTTTCAAAATCTCGTTCTCAATATTTTAATACCTATTCAATTTTTTGTTGTTTTTTTTTTTTTATGTATTACGCTCAATCCTCTTTTACTACTTAATTTACAACACAAATTTCATGGTTTTTAAGTTAAACTACTCCTGAGATAGAAAAGTTAAAAAGAAGAGACCACACACAGATATACACAAACATTGAATTTACGTATATAAACACAGAATTTTTAATCTATTTTTTTACATTTTTTTGAGTTCAAGAGATCTTTATACATCAAAAAATTAAAGTATTTTAAATGGGTAAATTCATACCAGTAGCAACAGGTTCACTTCCTTACTTTCCCGTCTAGATAGCGCTAAAGCAGAGATATAGCTCCAGAAGGGTAAGTATTGTAATCGATCTAATTTGAGCATATGCGGTTTTCACTGGATCTTGACGTTTTGACACCTAAGGAACCCCAAAAACAAAAAAAACCGGACGGAGATTTTCCGGATGTTAATATTCGTATGTACTTGTGTGTGTTCGGTGTTGGCCTCTAAATCTATATCCAGAACTACTGGACCGACTTTTACCATACATACAGATTATTTCTATATATGGATCCTTGATGCCATTAAATTTTCGACTTAAAAAGATCAATGGGATGAGACTGTAGAATATGGTCACCCTCAGCATCTCGAGATTTTGCCTAATAAAGGTCATACTTTTCTTAGGCACATTTGTTAACAATAAAAAAATAACAATATTTGAAAAAAAAAACGTTTTGTAAAATCGTACCTCCACCCCAAAAATGTTTTGATTTATTCTAGTCTTCTGCTGTCTTGACGTCACAGGTGAATGGTAGAATTAAATTAATACATTTATAGTGTAAAAAAGTAACTCGGTTTGGCTGGGTCTCGAACTCGATCGCCCGGTTGACTCGGTAGCTGGTGCGTTAAGCGTCGCGGCTACACCAGTCTTTCCGACCGTACAAGCGAAGTTTGTTCTATATAAGTTGTGAAATTACATTAGTTTAGTTAGTATCGACCGTCGCCGCTAGTACCGCCACACCCACGCGAATTAAATATAGTATGCGTGCGCACTTTAATTATAATCATTGAATTAAATTAACGAAAAAATATTGTATTTAAATAAAACGATAAATATTCTAAATTAAGTTTGTGTGTATGTATATGTAAGCCGTGCGTCAGAAACAACCCACAGTGGTATGACTTTCTCGGGTCGCGGTTTTAGCCACGTGGCGCTTTACCCCACTCGGAACGCGGCTTTAGCCGCGTGACAAGAAAATGCTACAACTGTGTTGTCAGCTTTTTTTACATTATAACAGTCGGAAAAGTAAAAACTGATCACGTTCCGAAAAATCTTGAAGTAAATGTTTTTCATAAATAATTAATAGGAAATTATTTTCCATTATCAAATAATACAAATTCTTGTTTAATAAATCTTTAAACTAATTTAAATTAATTGGTTGAATAAATTCTAAGTGCTATTTATTGCATTTAATTTATTTAATGTATTTATAAAGTTGTACAGGTAAATAGTTGAGCGTAAGGCTGACGAGTTGACATTAAAATTTTGTCTTTGTTAACGAAAGTAGTTGACAGAGTAGTAAAATGTATTCTCCAGTTTATGAGGTATTAAAACATCATGTAACTTTCACCACCTATACAATGGTGCAAGAAACACGTATTGCAGTACTCGTAAAGTTGAAATTTTTCTTGAAGCAATGGTTGAGAATGGATAGCTGGAAAGGCTGGACTGGCTTTTTGCTACTTAAGACGTTGTCGCAGTACACTATCACCTCCATTGTACTATTAGTAGCTCCAACATTATCAGACACCCTAAATAAAACTTCTGGGCTTTTATATGTTGAAGCTTTCTCAACTTTGACGAGTAGTACTTATTGTTTGAATGCAAGCTTTGAGTATTTCCGGTATGAAAGAGATTGTTAAGAAATGCAAATGTGTTACATACCTTTAGCATTACTATAACTCACATTACAAAATTAATCAATTTTTTATTAACGATATACCTTACCTTACCTTAGTAAGTAGCAGATGAAACTGCTGTAAAACAAAAACGACTCTTTTAGTGTTTCAAGTCTAAATAAAGAAGATTCTGCAAAATGTTTTCAAATAAGATAGTTTAGTTAGGTCACAAAAAAAAGATATTAAAAAAAAATTAAAGTATATATTTTTTTAATGATACTAGTACAAACTCTCTCTACCTCTGGAGTGTAATGACTCAGCATTTCTTCCAACAATTTAGAGAGTGGAATAGACCAGTACTTGCACATCTAACTCATAAACGTGGGTCAAATTTGTCTTCATTCGTCAAAAGCTTCCATTTCCTTCTGTCATCTATCAAGTCCTGTGCGGTTCCTAGGAAACTAAACACTTTATTACTCGGTCTTTGTAATATAGTTTAAGTCTGACCGGCGATCTATTTCCTTGTGGTGTCTCTTTATTATATACGATACGTCTTTACTACATTTTCCACTTTTTTCATGATTCGTTTCAACAAGTCTCCTAATATTTTTTTCATTCCAATTTTATATATATTTCTATACAATTTTTTTTCTTTCATAACTCTCCTTATTCGGCTGGCCCAAACAATGCTAGACAGTTTTCGAACAATGATTTTTGTATTTATTTATTTAGTTAATTTTCCAGTTTATATTTTTACACATATATAACAATTATTATTCTTTGGTTTCTTTTTCATTTGTTTAGTTTTTATTGCAATTCAGTTCACACGATTATTAACGTGCATAACATGTATCAGCTATCAGAAACCTTGTACTTATTTCATTCTTCATACTGCTATTTTTACATTCCCGGGTATATATGCTGCTGCAGCAACTTAGCTATAACGGGAAAGTATATAGATCGGTAAACAAAATCTAACAAAATTGTTATTTTTTTAAGTTAGTGCCTTAACGAGACATTTAAAAAACTTTTAAGCAAAAAACATAATAAATTTATATAAATTTTAAATAATCTATGAAAAATGTCAATGCTCCCAAGTTCAAAAACTTTATTTTTGTCTGACACGTTTGTACGTATGAGCATATATATATTGGCCTGTATTTGATATATATATATATATATATATATATATATTTATATATATATATATATTTATATATATATACCCCACTGACCGATTTGCTTCATAGATAAGTACACTGTCGTTGAATGTAAAGAAAATATAATTTTCTTCTTCTTCTTGGGATATATGTTAGGTCAAGATGCAGTTATTTAAAGATTATTACGGGTTACATTAATTTATGTTTTCTTTTCCTACAAACTTGGTAGACAGGGTTTACCTTCGGGCGTAAGGAATTTGTTGAATTTTTGCAAAAAATTGGAAAAAGGGGTGGAGGTATTTTGGTTGAAGTAAAATTTCAAATCTTTATTGGAGCAATTGAGCAAAACGTTTTCTTACATAAGTTGAAGTCTTTTTATCAAGATCACAAACTACTTTTATTTTATTTAATATTCACTCCCTTCCTGAAAAATGACTATATGTTTAGCTTATTTTAGCTATGTTTTGCTTCAGAAAAGGCGTTAATGAGAGCTTTTGTCATCTGTATTTTTTAGATCAATAGGCCTTTAAGCACTATAACAATTTTTTCTCCATCAACAAAAAATATTTTTTTTAATTTAAAAAAAATTTTGCAATTTATTTTAAATTCATCTCGTAATTACCCCTTTGCATTTAAAATGTAAAAATCTTAATTTTTTGATAGCCCTTACTTTTTATATTTCTTGAAAAAAATTAAGCCAAATATTTTCACACCCTTCCTAAAAAATTACATTTTTTTCTTCAATTGTTATCTGTGATTGGTGCCTGTAAGACTGTCTCTCGAGAGGTGATCTTTGTTATTTCTGGTATTAAGCCCATTGATATCCTTGCGACTGAGCACCAATTACAGTGTGATTCCAAAAAGGTAGGCCAACTTACCTCTGGGCGCATAAAAGAAATAGTCAACCAAGGTTTCCATTTATGGCAGGTAAGATGGACTAAATCGTCCGATGGCATGATATTTTTCCTGATGTGAGAAATATGCAGGTTGTTAGGTGGATTTACCCCAATCGGCATATTACACAGTTTCCTTCTCTTTGTAGTGTTTTTCGAGATAGATTGGCCAGATTTGGTTTAATTCAAGCTTGTGTTCGGAGTGTAGGGCCATTGATGATGTGCGCTATGTCTTATGTGTCTGCCCCAGGTACGAAACTGAACGTACCAAAATAGCTAGAGAGCTTGCGAGGATCAATTCTGGTTTTGATCTGCAAGTTAACTGGATAATTAAAAGGAAATGGAACAGAGTTGCTGGCTTCCTCAGATTCTTAGCCCTGCAGAGGGAGGCTGAGGGGGTCTGATGCTGTTACAGATGTACAGATAGAATAGCAACCCGGATGGTAAGGGGCCCACCTAGATACTTACTTCGCTAAGATGGACGTATTGGCATCGAGCTAAAGATACTCGACGTTAGCCGAGATACTCGCTGTTAGGATGAGAATGGTGTGTGGAGAACTCTGTGATGATGAAGCGGCGGTGTGGGAGAGTGTAGTCATTGACCTCGCTCCTGAAAGTAGACCAGAGCAGAGAGAAATAGGGTATATTTTCATTAGAGGCTTATTAAATTTGTGAATTTTTTTCTTGATTTTTAAGTATAGATAACTTTGAGTAAACTGAACTGGAGGACAAAATTGTCGTTGTTGCGATCAACACTTTGTTTTGTTGGAATGAGGGTAGTATTTTGGTGTTTAAAGCCTCAGTCATGTAATGATCTGAATATATAGACTAATTGAAATTATATATAGGAAGAGTTTTGTGTGAAACCTTCGGTGTTACAGTAGGCGTGGGGATCGTGCTTCCGCGAATCGATTAATTTGATAGTTGAGAATTGTAAGTTATGGTAGGAGGTCGTAGTTTGAAGAGGCCATACGAAGGCGATAATAAGTTGTGTAAGTACACTGATGGAAATGTCTGCCGAGGCATTTGCATCGGTGGTATCCTGACAGAAACCAAACTGATGACTGTGATGTGTTATCAGGTTTAGAGGATGTAAAAGATAACCTCCGGTAAAGCGGGGGTGGTGTGGCAACCGGAATCGTTACAAGGCGAGTATCTTCCCATACGGAGGTCAGGATTATGGCTGTACCTTTGTATTTTTTTACACAATTTTAAGAACTTAAATTCTGTAATTTATTACTTTCTCAATCATACTTTTAATAGTTTTTTATTTGACCAAGGGAGTCAAATTTTTTGTGATCATTTTGATATTTTTCATAATTATATTCTAAATATTGCATGATTAAGGCATTAACATTTTTAAAAAAATCATCCCATGAAGTATTTGAAATATAACTCAGTCAAGGATAAATCCGGGAAAATTATTCTTCAAACATTATCTTTCATATAAAAAATTTTAGTGATGATCCTAAATTTTTTTAAGTTGTAATTTAATGAAACTTACATGTCGCTGACATGTAAGTATCTACTAAAATATTAGGAAGCTTAATTTAAAAAAATAAAGGATAGAGTTGGTTTGTACTATAAAATCTAGTTCCAGTTAAGTTTGATATCATTTAACTATGGCTATATTGAATAAATGACATTGAGCAAATGCAGATTTTAAAGTCATATCGTTTTATGAGAATTACAACAAAAAATTGTGTGAGGTTACCGCGTAGGAGATGAATGAATGCTAGTCAGAAAAACAACGCGAATTCCCCTCCGTAATTACTGCTATGAAAGAGCAGTTTTATAGTACGTGAGCTTCTGAAAATGTAAAAGAAAAAAATATTCATTTAAATTCTAATTGCTATTAATAAATGTAATGTGTATTGCACATATAAATTAATGTAAAGTAAATAAAAATTTTAATGTAATATAACATATTATTAATGTAATGTATTGTGTTGTAATTCAGTTTTAACGCAAATATTTGATAAAAAACTATTATCATCTGTTTTACGTAATATTAAATTTACATTCTTCCTTTTTAAATACTCGTATTCTAATTATATTATACAATTATGCTTATTACAATGCTGGAACAATTCAACTTATTATATCTACTTGTTTCTGTTGTGATATTACACAAGAATGAGTGGACAGATTTTAATAGAGATTTAAGGATAGCCTTATTTTAAACCTGAATTTAATTTTACCTTAACTATCTGTTATCTTAAAAAAACTATTTTTGACAGGATACAATTTTTAATTTCTCATTTATTTTCTATTGTTGCTGCAGCAGCATAGTTATAAAAGGAAACTACAGCAATCCGCCACAATTTTGAGTACTAGCATTTTTGCAAATATCAACGTTTCAAGGCCCCCCAGGCCAAAAAATAACAAAAACCAGTTTTAGAAATTTCTGGGACATGTATGTAAGTAATTTTGTATGTTTGTTGTCCTGTATTTTGATTAATACCTCCGGACTTCGGTATCTACGTGATTTCTTCGAAAATGGCCCTAAAAATTTCTGTGTGTGAAGTATTGATGGTATTAAATTTTGGACAAAATTAAAAAAGGAAAGGGATAATTTTCGCAATTTCAAATTGTTTAAAAGTGAGCTTTAGTACGATTAAAAAACTTATTGAAATATTTAAAATTCCGAAGTTTTAAGTCGGATTTAGGGATCGGGGGATTTTCGACATTATTTCTAAACACTTTTGCCTCATATCTCAAAAATTCGTTGAACAAAAAGTTTAAATATAGCACGAGTGTTTCTCTCTCTCTCTCTCTCTATATATATATATATATATATATATATATATATATATATCGAAAATCAGTCCAAGAATCTTTGGCCTGATTTTCGATCCCTTGGGCAAGGAGACATCACTGTACCCATACATTTTTTTCAATAAAAATGATGGCCAATCGGGTTAACTTTACTGAAGAAAACAATTACTCCAATAAATAAAATTTTAAGCCCCCACAACCCAAAACACAAGGGGCTGAATGGACCCGTTCTTAAAATATCAGTTTCTTAAACTTTAATTTTCAAAGTCGAGATTTCAACTATATCTAGTATTAAACAACATGGGAGGATTTTTTTAAGTAGGGGGTCTAATTGTACCCAACTGAAAAATTGAAAAATGTTTTTGAATCTTTTATAATTTCTGATTCTTTTTTGGTTTTTCAAGTTGAAGCAGTCATTAGAATTGTTATTTGAGGTAACTTTCGGGCAAGGGCATCAAATGGGACTGAATTTTTTTTACATTTTTGTTTAGTTATTATACTGTAAATACAATATAATTTTGATGATAGAAACGTTATCTGGTCAATGGGGTCAACTGGAAAAACCTTTACTAAGAATTTTGATTTTTTTTTTCTAAGTTGTACTTTTAATATTACAAATTTTTAAGGTAAAAAGTAATTTGATCGTTGAAATTAATCAGAACCAAATTTTTTTGTAAACACTTTGATCTTTCTTGCAATTTTTTTCTAAATATTTCATAATTTGGTCGTTAATATTTAAAAACTGCATGATGTATTTGAAGTAAAATCCTGTCAAGGACAAACCCGGGAAAGTTAACACCCTTTGCCGGCTTTTTTTTTACTTTACTCACGATATAATAAAAAAGAATTAATAATACGAACTTAACGTTCTGAAAAACAACAATTTTAATTATAGTAAATATTTTTTTAAAGTTAATTTTGAAGGAAATGTTCCGTTCCCCTTCAGCAGAAATATTTTTGTAATTTTCTCGCTGAAGGTGGTAAATTCTAGAACTTAAACTGAGATTCACTTCCTATCAATAAAACTTTTCTATTTTTGGTTATTTATTCGTTTAAAATGGTTTTAGCAAAACATTTATAGGAAAATTAAAATAAAATAAACAAATTTTCTCAGAGATACTTTTTTATATTCTGAGGGTGAAACAAGGAAACCCATGAAGATGCATTTTTAAAGGTATAAAAATTAAACTAATCAAAATTTTTTTAAAAATAATTTTATCCGGAAATTTCTTGGAATATCAAATCTACCCCTAATATAAAACAATTTTTATGAATATTCGGGAAAGATTTAAGGAAATAAGATATACCAATTAGAAAAAAATATTTTTATGGAGATATTTTATACAATGTTGAACTGTAACACCAGTAGGGACAATAGATAACTTTTGGTGTCTAACAAAGACGGAAAATTAACTAGTTTAAAAATCTATACTATTTCTCTGCACTGTATTATACCGTTAATATACATAAATGGGAATGTACAATTTATTTACATTCCTATTATCTACAAATAAATTTAGATGCTCTCGTCAAATAGTTTTAAATGAATTAACAGTAGCATATCATTATTTTTGTTGTACCTCTGATTAGAAGTCCACTAGAATTTATATCATATGCATGTTCGTTATGCTGCGCTGTTGGTCTTTGTATTTTATATCAACTGTTTTTTTTTCTAATGTATACTTCGCAGTTTGTTCAATTTTTGAACGATAAGCAACCCCAAGAAGGCTCAATAAGATGATGATGATATTATGAAATGTAAATGAGATGTAGTCTTGTACAGACTCTGGCCAACCATTCCTGAGATGTGTAGTTAATTGAACTCCAATCACCAAAGAACATCGGTATCCAATTTCTCGTATTCAAATCTGTAACTTATCTAGGATTTGAAACTCAGAACCTTCGACTTCTGCTGTTAAAAAACTAATTTGAAAATCAGCTGTTAAAAAACTAATTTGCGACGAAGATTTTATCACTTGGCCAATAATATTTTATTATAAATCAGAAAAGTAAAAGTAATTTTTAGGTTAAAAAACCCCATAAATGAAATCAACACAATAGATTTTGAGTATCAGTAGCATTGTTTTAATAAAACTGACAATATAAATTATCGTTATCTTTTAATTAATGACTGTGCCTTAGGTAAAGTAAAATAAATAATAGGGTGAACCTACCTCTTGCTAGCTGCCTTCACTTGTCTCACCCACCACCCTTTTCTTTTTAGTATTATGTATGCTACTGACTATCGTAAAAAGTAGCATACAAGGAGAAGGCACGTATTTACGCTTGTTTTAGTAATACATATATTCTTCAAATTAATTCTGATAGAAAAGATTAAGAAAATAGTTTAACCAACATATTATAATATTTTATTCAATAATATAAGAATAACCTACACTAAAACATAAAAAATATTAAAGAAGTACACAAATAAATAATCTCACGTATGAATGAATGATACGAGTGACATGAAACCGTTACCTGGCTTCAAGATGAATTTTTGTAGAATTAAAATTCGAGAAAAAGAAATATTGAACAATCGAATTTTACACGTACGTTAAACATGACAGTAATTTTATTTTAATGCTTCATTATAATACATCCCTGAAATTAGATATTATTTGTTAAGGGGCATGTTAAATTCATTTTAAAATTGCATATTGTATGTTGTATTTATAAATGAAATGTACAAAAAGATGAAGTACAGTACAGTACATACAAAATATTAAACTGTTAATAAAAATATTTATTTAGTGGTATACCTGTTCATAAATAAAAAACAATCCTAATCGATTATTACAATGATCGAAGCGTACTCTCCCGGATTCGATACAGGTCAGGCATGGCATTTTCTCACGCTACAAAAACTCTCATTCATCTCATCCCCTGAAGCAATACCTAATGGTAGTCCCGGAGGTAAAAAAAAAATAAGCGTGCTTTGTTGGAAACACAGTAATAGAGTTCTCTCATAACTTATTTTAACGCGTAAAATATTACGCTGGTTTTAAAAGTAGATTACTCTACGTGATTTTTCTGTTATCACGTACAGTATGCTAAAGTAAAATATCATTACAGTATTATTTTTGATTTATATTATTGAACAAAAAAGAAGTACGTGGCTAAAATAAAAAATAACTGTGGTGACACAACCGAATTATATTAAAACAGAATTTATTTAAAGTCTTTTATTATCGAAGTCAAAATCAATTACTGGTTTCGTAAATTTTTAATTGAAAGTAAATAGCAAGAATACGTTGTAGACATGCTATTTCTACAGACTAGGGAAGTCAGTTCTGATAATTGCGCAGTAATGGGTGCAACAAGAAGACGACCGGTTATTTAGTTCATTTTGTTAATAAAATGGCATTACTTAAATGACACAGTAATCATAAAGAATAATAAGCGCCCTATTTCAGCTGTATTAAGGAAATTGAGGAGTGAAGTGGTTTTCCATTACCTTCTTCACGTAATTAAATGTATAATTGCTTGCCAAATCCACTGGAGTTTAGAGTATTTTTGCCCTTCCACGTTACATCCTCAATTGTGTTCACCAGAAAGACTGACGTTATTTTTAACATTGGTGCCCGTTTTACTTCAGGCGATTTAAATAAATCAAACCCATAAACAAGATTGAAAAAATACAATCTAACAAATTAATTTATCCCTTTTATCTTACCGTGATACAACATAAGTTTGGTAAATTATATATCATCAGGTGATTATAAAGGTTAATCAGTTGCTTTTAATTATTTATCAAAGTGGCACGTTTGTTAGAAGATGTTATTTTCATGTTTTGTGATAATTTTGATTTGTACAGTTTTAAGTTAAAATAGCAGACATGAGAATATTCAACTGAAGAAAGACTTGTTGACTTAATATCAGAACCTCATCATTAGATGAGACCAAATGAAAACAATTGTTTGTTTTATCTGGTTTATATGTAATTAATTTTTTTTTTTTGTTTTTTAAGGACCATACTTATTTGAGACAAGTGTTAACAGCATTTCATACCTTAACATGCTTGAAAATTGTTTTATTCCTCAGCTTCGATTGATCGGAACGGAACTAAATGCCATTTTACAGTTGGGTGGAACTCCGGCTCATTTTGCTCAATCGTTAAGGGACTTTTTAAAAGAGGATTTTGAAGGCGGTGGAACGGTAGGGGATTCGAAATTTAAGTAGGGATTCACCTAGATGTCCAAACTTAATAATCTGTGACGCATAATCAAAGAAAAAATTTACCATTTGTGACTAGATAGCTGAAACTCCCAACAAAAACTATTTTTATGATTGTGATTTTCAACTCGAAAAAGAGTTTCTAAACTCATTTGAGCGGATAATGAGGAGCACAAGCAAATTTAATTTTAAGTTTTATGTGTAAAAATATTATATAAAATAATACAAAAAATTCATGTTTATTTCTTTATATGAAAAAGTACTCTGTGGTCTCGGTATAGAAATAATTCAATGCATACGCAGTTTCAAATCATCAGGAGAAACATTTACATAAAAATTAATATCTTTCAATCGGTAAACACAATAATAATTTCCATTCCTAAATTTGCAACGATTTAAATATCCTGTTTTGATTAAAAATGACTTTAATTAATGTAAAATAAATAAATTTAAAAAACTTTTCCGATTATTATTCAATGTTGCAGCTAACTCTTCTGTTTCCTCATTAATGAAATACGAATTTGTATTATTATCAACCCCACTAACTTCTAAAATTTACTGATATCGGTTCGATTAAGTTAACTCACGTACTTGTTCTTTCTGGAAATCTACTTCTTGGAATGTTTCCTCGGTCGAATTCTACTTACCACTCTTTCTGATCGACTCCACCACTAAGTAAAGTTTTTAACATTTTTATTCTGAATTTATTTTATTTTTTCTTTACTTCCGTCCGTTTTAAACTAATTCTATTTTATTCTATTGGGCTATACTGACAATAAAATTATAATATGCAAAAGATGTTATGATCTTTCTCATGATATTCCAAGAAATATGTGAATTTAATTTACATTCAATTCATAAATTTTACTATTAATTTCAACATTAATATTGATTTCCATTCATTTTCGTAATTTTATATTGTTTTCAGGATTGCGTTAGATATTAGCTTTCGATCTGAACACAATAAAATTATAGTTTTTTTTATTTTTAGAAATGAAGTAAAATGATCATCGATTTTCCTAACTTCAACCACATACAACCGCCTATCCAATTTTAAAAATAAAATTTATATACTATTTAAAAATTCTTAAATACTGTCCAAATAAAGCGTTGCTTGAACAGGAGTACTTTTATCGATCTTTGTTTTTACTGGGTTATTAACTTCTTTTTTTGCAATTAATATAACACAAAACAAACTTAAATTTAAGCCTTTTTTAATATAATGATAAAATTAACTTCTTTTTGATGAAAATACATTACAGTTTATCGAGCATGCATTATGATGTAATGATGAAATAATTTGCATCCAGGGCCTTTTCACGAAAAGCTTATGACGTTTGTCTGTCGCTATGTGAAGACTAGTTCACAAGTGACAAAAAAGTGACAAAAAAAAATGCTATTCTTCACAGATTCTTTGTTTAAAATAATTACGTGGTCTTACAGCTCACAAACGAATATCAACATTAAAGCGAGTACAGATTACAGGTTTTTTTTAAGGGAAATGGTGTTTTTAAAAGTGTGTTTTATTATTGACTATCACTATCTTTCATTCTATTAAACTTACTGTATTTTTTCTGGAAATTATTTTTTTTATAACACAGTAACTTAACTCAATTTTGTCTTCAATAGGTTTTTTGTAAGTTTTTAAAATGACATTTTTTATAAAACAGTAGGATGATAAATTTTTATTTCTTTAAAATAATTTTTATAAATTCTGATCCTTTTATTAGCAAATTACTTCTCATTGTATTTTTTATAACGTAATATTGTATCTGTTTTGTTTTGTATTTTTTTTATTGTACGTATGTTTTGAGTTTCATTTTACTTTTACAAAAATACATTTATTTTTTTTAATTTTCATCTTTTCATTCAGTATGATACCCATTAAATATTAGAATTATATGAAAAATACGTTGAAAAATCTTAATTAATTTTCCAGCTATCCGGATTCGACCTTGAAAAGGTCAGTTCTAATAATCAACGTTTCTCTGTACTTTAACTCTGAGGAATGAAACTACTCGTATTTATTAATTTTAAGATAATAAAAATTTGTCAAAATTTAAAATGTCACTATTTCATTCTATTTTATATCCGGAAATAATAAATTACTCAAGGTGAAAAAACACGTCTTTCAAATCCAGTATGGCAAACCAGACACGGTTATTGGAAACTTGAGATTATTTCTACCGTTTGCTCTTAATCAGATGTATTGCCAGGAGTGATTAATTTACCAATTTCATCCAGATAAAACATTAGATTGGTTACCCTCAATTGATTTAATTAATTGTAGACCTTTACATTGCTCTTAAAAGTGTTTTATATAAGACACAGCATCAGAAATTGTTTTCTGTTTTTCATTTCTACTTATACTGCAATAGATCTATCGCTGCTGCTGTTGATACAACATAGCTATAAAAGGAAAGTATAGCGATCGGATAAAATTTTTGGTAAATCCAAATAAATTTGGATTTTGGACGTTTTCTTAAGTGCAGTAATAAGCCCTCATTGAGAGCTTTTCAATTATTATCATAAGTGGTACTTATTTTCATTGGTTCCAGAGTTACACCCAAACAAAGTTTTAATTAATGAAATATTTGAATCGTATAAGGGTAAGGCACATCGGTTCTTATCAGACTTCATCTCCTTTTCTTTTTTAACTTTTTTTTTTTTTAATTTAAGTATACTGATATTGTATATTGATATTAACCTGTAATTGTAAAAACACTTTTACAATAAATAATTATTCAGTAATAGCAATAAAAAAAAATGAAATTAAATCATAAGTTATTACGGAAATAACATTATATGTACTTTTAAAAATAAATAAATATGTAATTTAATAGGTGTACAAGGAAGTCATATAGTGTCCACATCAGATTTTTTATTTTATGATTAATTTTGTGATAATGTACCGATAAATATTTTACTGCAGTTTCCTTTGATCCATCTATTCAAATGCTAAAGTAGTTTGTGTAGTAGTACTTTTTTTTCATTCCTGACGCGTCTATGTAATATATTATTATATACTTAAAAGAATAAAGATTTATTTATTTATTCTGATCACCTTCAGCACATATCGTATCAAACCCGGCTACCGTCACTTCTTATATTACAGGAGATACTTTTTTAAGAGTAATAAAAAGAGTATAAACCGGTTGTTCCTATCTACATATACAGAGTGAGTTTTTGGTAATTATTTAGTTGAGGTGCCTCACCCCGAAATCACAAAAAAACATATCAAATTCATTCAAAATTAATATTTATTCATTTAATGATGTATTTTGGGTGTCGGAAAATAGAAAATTAGTAAAAATTTACATACCGATACAAAAATATACAATACAAAAATGCACAAATACAAATTACATAGTGATACGAAAAAAATACTTATATCATAGTGAAACATTATATTTAAAGATATAAACAATTAACTAAACAGTTAATCTGAATCAGATTGGGATGATAATTCTGCAGAATCATCACACACCCGATTTGCCGAATCAGTGAGTATCTCACTTATAATTCGCCATAAATGGTGAAATCGTGTTTTATAATCACAGTACTTCCTTTTAAATAAAAATTCGGACATATGTCCTTGGAAATGCTGTTTGGAATTTCCATAACGCGGCACATTGCTTCTTACTTCCTTCCATTGACGTTTGATTGTCTGCGTATGTGCCCCAGTGTCCGGATCTACAAAATTGTATGTATGATTCACAGTTAAGTGTTGGAAGCCTCCTGTTTGTAAACAATCATAAGATTTCCAACAGTCCCTAATAACTGTAGTACCTGGGTGCATATAGTCCTTTATAATGCGGAGCAAAATTTCCTTATCACGTGTTGGTACTGGAACCGTGAAAATTTATTTTGTGTCTCGATGTATTCCACCAAATATCCAATTTCCAATTATAATTCTTCCGCGATTATATTTTCTTTTACCGATTTTGGCTTCATCGATTTCTACAACTTTTCCTACTCTTCCAACCTTTTCCGAATTAGTACACAAATATTCAAAACAAATTTCCGAAAAATAATTTCTGCAATCTACCACAGTACTAGACGATAAATTTAGCTCGCTACACAACATATCTTGCCGATGTAGCTTTATTATACACCATATTATGGAGAGACGTAAAATAACAGGTAATTCTAACTTAGCGGTGGCTAACCATGTATCGGCGTATTGCAAAATGGCTACGTTACACTGTTTACTTTCGTATTATGTTTGTAAAATCCACGAAGGCGTTTTCTACAACGGAAAATGTGTCGATCTTCATTCAGCTTCATTTCGTTATTACATGATGGACATTGTATGTGTTTCGGAAAAATGATGATTGTAAAAAAATTGTCTCACATTATCAACCGACTGAGAGAATTCAATAAGTGACTACACTTCATTTTCACTCATACATATCATCCTCATTCATCCTCTGAAGTATTATCCAAACGGTAGTTACCGGAGGCTAAACAGGAATAGAGAGAGAGAGAGAGAGAGAGAGAGATAGAGAGAGAGAGAGGGAAAGGGATAAGTGAAAGGGATAATGTACTAAATATCATTCATAAACTGTTAAGAAAGTTTTATTTTTAACAGCAAAGTTATTTGCAGCAGAAAACTTTATACTTGTCTTATCTATTGAGCTATTGTTGTTAATACAAGACTAGTAGTTAAAAGTGTTAAGACTAGCGGTCATGCTAATATCTTTGTCAATGGGACTGAATTCTGCTTTTCATTATTTATCTACCTGTGAATAAATCCTGACGATTACTTTAAATTCTGTTTTATATATAATCACTGTTTATTATTTATTATTATTAACATTTATTATTATTATTATTATTGTTTACTGTTGTCATTGTTTTTATTCTGATTATTATTGTGGCTCTGATTACTCTGTTTATTATTGTCGTTTACTATTATTATGACTACTGTCGTTATTATTATTATTATTATTATTATTATTATTATTATTATTATTATTATTATTATTATTATTGATTTGTCTTGTTTTACTAATGTTTTTAAACAACCAAATTGTATTTGTATAAACATTTTCGATTGTCAATCTCTGAATATCCTGTTAGAGCCGCGAACACGCGACAATAGCTTTACTGTTATCACTCAACTTTTACCAATGGAAAATCCAAACAATATTTACTGTCACATACGAGTAGTAAACAATTTTATTAAGTGAAAATAATTTTAAATATTATTTATTTTCTTCCAATAAAATAAGATGTCCTTTCTTTCTTTCTTTTTCCTATTTAGCCTCCGGTAACTACCGTTTAGATAATACTTCAGAGGATGAATGAGGATGATATGTATGAGTGTAAATGAAGTGTAGTCTTGTGCATTCTCAGTTCCACCATACCTGAGATGTGTGGTTAATTGAAACCCAACCACCAAAGAACACCGGTATCCACGATCTAGTATTCAAGTCCGTGTAAAAATAGCTGGCTTTACTAGGACTTGAACGCTGGAACTCTCGACTTCCAAATCAGCTGATTTGGGAAGACGCGTTCACCACTAGACCAACCCGGTGCGTAAAATAAGATGTCCTGGACTGACTCATAATCAACGCCCAGCAAAAACTACTGATCGATGAAAATTTGTATTTACGTTCTTCTTACGGTGTAAATGAACACTAAGGAGTTTGTTTTTAAATGACTAGTTTAAAGGGTTTAAAATATAGAATAAGAATAAAATTTACTATTTTTTGAATTTATCGGTAAAAAATGATACCAACTTGATTTATGGTCAGTGTAATCTTCATATGAATATCTAAAAACCAGTTTATTCATTCGATTTGGGCTTGCAAATATTTTCAAATAAATATCTAAAAACCATTTTCGGATTTTTTTTTAAATTTTGATTTTTAAGAGGTACGACGGTGTACATAGCGGCGGTTCACTAACACAGCCACGCCCTCTGTTACTATGTGCGATCCAACTGGCTACTCCTATTTCCGGTTACTTGACTAGAAAATAAAATCAAAAAGTTTAAAAAATATTAAAAACGAAGTACGATCAACTCTTAGTGGTGTTTGTTGGGTAACCCTAAGAACCGAGCAAAATACATTTTTAGAAGTACAAAGACGGGTAATCACTATAACTACTATTTTTAACATGGAAGCCGATAATTTTAAAATCCCCATTCTTCAGATCACTCAAAGTTTCGCGTCCTGTATTAACCAAATTATTGCTCTGAAGAAATTACAATAACCCATAATTTCTATAATTTGAACAGGCTTTAATTTTTATTTATCATATTCAAACATATCAAATTTTCAAATATATCAAATTCAAACATGAATTTAGAGGGAAAGGGGCAGAACCCCCTGGCTAGACTAGTTAAATATAAATTATTAAAGATTATAATCGTTATTGTTATTGTTAATATTGAAGATAATGTTTTTACTGGTTTAGATAATTGGGTACAGGAAAATTGGGTAAGGAAATTTGATTCACAATTGCGAAAATAGTGAAAATGTTCATTGAAAAATTTGGCTTACATTTGAACCCCTTGATCATATTACCTCTTTACCTTAAAAATAATGCTTTATTAAGGCTATAATTGAGGAGCAAAATCAAAGTGATCAAATGATGTTTTTATCATCAAGATTATAGTGTATTTAGAGTATAATTAGTAAAGATCAAAGTTTTAATAAAATATGTTTGGATTCCATTCGATCTCCTTGCTCGAGGCTCTTTCATGTAAAATTTTTAACAACAAATACAATTTGAAAAACTGATAACGGTTCAGAAGTTATAACAAAAAAAAAATGTTTAATTCTTAAGTTGGGTATTGTGGAACTTTCTTTCTTAAAAAAAAAAAAAAAAAAAAAAAAGTCTTCTGCAATAAAACTAAATACAGTTGGATTACCAGTTTTGGAAATTAAAGTGAAAAAATTAAAAGAAATTGATATTTAAACAATGAATCCTATTCAACCCATCTGTTTTTTGGAGTTTAAATTTTCTTTGACTAATTATTTACTTCAATATGTCGGCCCGATTTGGTACGATATTATTAAAACAAAGCTAAAAAAACACGGGTATCGTAAAGTCGTAGTTGAAAAACAGGAAAAAGCTGGTATGTATATAAAACCTAGTTTTATATATACCTAGTGGTATGTATTTGTACCTAGTTTTATCTTTTATCTGACCAACTTTTTTGGTCAACGGGTTTTCGAGATATGATGAAAAAATATTGTAGAAATAATGTTGAATTTTCTCCCATCTAAATCCGATTGACTTAAAAGTTTGAATTTTTAGATATTTTAATAACTAGTTTCATCGTACTAATGCTCATTTTTTTATTACCGCAGAACAAAAAGTCAAAAATTAAAAATTGTGAGACTAACATTTCCCTTTTTTTAATTTTGTCTAAAATTTAATTCTATTAATTCTCCACATACAGAACTTTTTTCAGCAAATTTTGAAGAATTTATGTTGAGCCAGTCGGAAGTTATTAACGTACGTATGTAAATACATCTTCCGGAAATATCTATAAATATTTTATCTTTTTTTTTGTACGTACTAATAATTTTTAAACGTTGAAATTTAAAAAAAACACCGATACTGAAAATTTTGGCCAATCGCTATAATTTTTCTTTATAGTTACACTGCTTCAACAACTACACATCTATTGCCGGGAAAGTGAAAATTGAAAACATACGTATGAAAACACTGTGGTTTTGAGCTATAGCTAATGGATGAATGATTCTGATTAGGTTTTTGTTCAAAAGATTTGATTTTATACCCAAAATCTACAAACACCATTTGTTTAACAAAATTAATGGTTTTATATGCTAACTTATATGAAAAATTGAAAAACTCAAGACCCAAATTTATTATATCTCAGTAGTTTCCGAGAAAATTGTTATTAAAAACCCAAAAAACTATGTCGAAAAGTATTTTTTGATTTGAGTGTAAATTTACTTTTTAAATTGCCAGTAACCTAATAAAAACTTTAGAGCAAAATTAGTAGATTATTTAATTGAAAAGAGTTATATAATTGATATCTAAAAACTAAAAAATATGTTTAAATCCATTTTTATTGAACACCAAATATAACAAAAATGTTGAAAGTCTTGCACTTCAAATTATTATTCTTTCTGCTTAATTATATTTTATTTTTTATTTGTTTTTCACTGCATTTTTTAGTCTCTTGGAACACTAATCTAAGTAATAATTCCTTTTGATCTAAATTTATTTCATTATTTTGATGAGAGGAATACAAAAAGTACGGAAGAAACGTCCTAAAATACATGACAAAACTGATAAAGTGTACATTATAGCAAGATGAAATGAATATGGCAAAATGTAAAATAAATTTTGCGAAATAATAAAAGAATAATCATGTTATGGATATAAAAAGCATAAATATTAAAGATGAAAAGATGTGATACTCTAAATAATATTCTTTAAAACATATAAATTAGTTAAAATATTTTTGAAATATAATTTGGAAGGATAATAAAGATAATAAAAAGTTAAAAACATTCCTAAAATCTTAATTAAAATTGAATGTTTGAATTATGTACACGCAAAATATTTTAACTGTAATAAATGCTGCTTGTAAATAGGTCAACTAAATTTTCATTATGCAGTATAAAAAAGTATGTGAAAAAACGAATAAATCCAATCTAGTGACATTATATAAATAATAATCATATATTTACTATGACTAAACAAAGATATGAAATTACAAAAATAAAATTATTAAAAAAAGTTTGATAAAGGAACAAAGATAAATGAATATACATTTATGAAAACATTTTCATGTATCAGTACTGAGAAATGGACAAGCAGTTCTATATATATATATATATATATATACATATATATAAAATGAAAAAATTAAATAAATAGAAAAAATGTAATAAAAATTGTTTTTTATTATCAGATATTTTTATAATATACGAAGAAAGATTAAATAATTTACATATTATATTCCTGACTTAATATAGAAGTATGAAACAAATTCAAATTTTTTTATTAAACTGAATAAACCAATAGTTTTATTGGTTTATTATTATATACTGGAATTTTTTATTCCAGTATAAAAATAAATAAAATAAAATTTAACATTAAAGAAAAAAAAGAAAAATTCAGTAATATTTGGAAAAGAATCCTATCACACTTCTGAGAGTGAACATTCTGACATCAGATTTATCTTTCAAGGAATAATGTTAAAACTAAAGAAAAAAATTTAATAAAAAAATTAATTATATATGCATAAAAGACAGTTTTTTTATGTAAATGAAAAAATTAAATTAATTAAATATATAACAAGATATAAACTAAAAAAGCACAGTTAAAAATTTATTGAAAAACAAATAAATCTTATTTAATTTTAATGATGGAAGTAGATAAATTTAAAATAACAAATATGTTTGAAAACATGTATACAATATTGCATTTAAGACTAAGAATAATATTTTATCCAGATTACGGCATTTAATCTTACTCATTTTGAAAGTAGGATAACACATTTCTTTACGCAGAAATAAATACGATTAAGTAAGTATCTTGGATTCACAAAAAAGACCTCAAGTCTTGAAGATATTTTCCATGATAGTGAAGATATTGTTGCCATCTGCCTGATACATTTGACATGAAGCTACGTAGAGTATGCTATGTAAAATTTACAATATCCGACCAAATTGCATTTTTAAGACTATTAATATCAAGGGAGGTGTAAGTGAAAATCAAAAAACGTCTCTGCAGTAAGTTCCCGTTCTGGTGAAGGTCACCAAATCGAGAGGCTGTCCATTGAGAATGTACCATATGAGTCATAACCTATATACCATCCCGAACAGTTTCACACATCACTGTATCACCACCGTCCTGCTGAAACCACGTTATCCTGGCTTCCTTCGCTTCCTCGCCCTGCGCAGGACGGCCGAAGGGATCTAGTAGATAGTAGAGTAGGAACCAGGTGCCTACTGGAACCAGGGTCCGCCTGGACAGCTGATTGGCCGAAGGAAGGCGCTTTGGCAGCGAGCCACGGTTAGTCAGAGATGTCAATTGTTAAGATGTCGGCGGAACGGCGACTGCACTGCCGAAGGGCATGGGATGCCATGCAGCCGTGAGGTGTAGCGGCATCTCGACGACAGTTTATGGTGGTGAATGTCACGCGGGACTCTGAGATCGAGCTGAGTGGGAGTAGGCGATCAATCCGCCTCTCCCTGGTAGACCAGACCGGAGTCCATAATTAGCCTAAGTCAGGGGTTTATTAAAGCGTAAACTGAGTTCACTAAGGGAACTAGGACTAAATTTCGTTGTTGCGATCAACATGTCTGGTAGCATGTTATGTTATTTTGCCTCGAATTACAAGACAATCACGAAATTGGCTCATAACAAGTAAAACTAGACGCGGGGTTCGCGCTTCCGCGAGCTCGGTTAGCTAGTTCAGAGGGAGACAAAGTAGGACATTCAAAATGTCCAGATGAGGCCTACAGCGAAGGCAATAAGCTGAGTTATTAAACCACCGATGCAAATGTCTACCGAGGCATTTGCATCGCTGGCCAACGAGGCCAGACTTATTACTATGAAATGTAAAATGTCAGAGGGTGATAGACGACTCCCGTTAAAGCCCAACAGGGCAAGGAACGGGGGGGGGAGGGTGGTGTGGCGACCGGAACGTCACTAGGCGGGTGTCTTCCCCTACGGGGTTGGGATGAAACCACGTTATCACACATTCCAGTTGCGAAGTGTCAACTCAGGTAGAAGGAATATTTCCAACATGTGGTTATAACATTCAGCGTTCATTATTACAGTAATACCTTCATCACCCTAAATAAAATAGAACTCTGTGATGAAATGAATACCACAAAATGACCTTAGGACTATCTAGTGACCGCTGTGAAGTTGGCGTGGATCGTAAGCGCCCAATATCAGCAGTTTTGTTTGTTTACAGTGACATTGAGAAAGAATATTGCTATCGTGATGAGTTACCTCTGATGATCTTATCGTGCGTGATGCAGTTTTTCCCTCTGTTGGCAACAACGGACGATCAACGCGCAGCAGTCAATACTTGAACAATATACAGTTTATAAAAGTAAAAATCCAAATCGTGGAATAATTGTGATCTATTAGATCGAGAGTGAATCTGATGTATACAAAATTTAGCCTTCAACCTACTAATAAATACATTTGAATTTTTAAAATGGACGATTGTTTGCAGAGATACTATAAGATCACAAAACAGCGCCCCAGGGACACCCTGCTTGTTACCGGTTGATGGTGATGATTGGTCTAGCCTCGCACAAAGTGTTCGCATCACCTAAGCACTCTGACCTCACACGCAGTCCTCACGGGAAGCTGTGAGGACTGCGTGTTATTATTATTAAACTGAGAGCTTTAAAATTTATTTAATATTATTTTATTTTGTGTAATGTAAATTTAATTCTGCTATTTAGATAATAACGGGTAATGCAGAGAAACGGAGAATTTTTAAATAATTAGAAAAAATGAAGTAAATTTACTAAGTTACTAACCTTTATTTAATCTTTAAAATATGTTCTACGTGAGTGGAAATTTCAGTATATATTACTTTTTAAAAATTACATATAAGTTCTGTCCATTATTGCGTACACATCCAGTAAGTCGATTCTGAAAATGTTGCATAGCGTGGCGCAATGTGTTCTCTGTGGTGTTAGCGATTTCCTCTTCAATCCATGTTTTGAGCTGGGCATGGTTTCTTGGTCTAGTCTGGTACACAAGCTCTTCAGATGTCCCCATAAAAAGAAGTCTGGTCATGAAAGGTCTGGTCTGGAGACCGGGTCGGCCAAGCGATTTTGGTAGTTTTTGAAATTATGCGATTCCCAAATAAACCTCTCATTGCTGCCATAGACTGTCGGGCAGCGTGTGAAGTGGCTCTGCTCTGTTGAAACCAGGTTAGTTGAAGGTAAGATTTGGAAAAGAATGGAATCTAAAAGCAAAAAATATCTCTAACTTGTCGACATAACGTTGAGACGTCACAGTGACAGCAAAGCTTCCTTCATCTTCAAAGAAGTAAGGGCCTATCACTCCACGACACGAAATTGCACACCATACAGTAAGTTTAACACTGTGTAACAGACGCTGGTGAAGATGATTAGTTTGTTTGTGCCCAGAAATTTTACTTATTTACGTATCCACTTAACTGAAAATGGGCTTCATCTGGCGTCCAAAGATTTTCAATTAAGTTAGCATTCTCATTGATTTTAGGCAACGGTTTTTCATAAAATTACAGATGCAATACACAATCGTTAGGTTTCTGTTCTTGGACAATTTGAATTTCCTAAGAAAATTTAAAATATGCACTACTACACGCGCGCGCGCGTGTATGTATGTAAGTGTACGTGGGTATTTACATACCCTATGACACTCCCGATAACAAGGATTCCAACGCGGGGTCATACATCTAAATCGGTTCAGTCTTTAGCTGCTACGGTGGAACAAACATTCATGCATACTCCCTAAATACATTACACTCCTTTTTGGGCAGTCGTATAATAATATTAATTAAAGAGTTTTGCATGATTCAGAAAAAGTCAATGAGAATAAAGAATGAATGCTCAAACAGTGTTTTGTCCTAAGAAGAGAATGAGGCGAGGTTTAATATGTAGCCTATGTTGAAAATATGATCAAAAATGCTCCAGAAGAAGAGAAAAGAAGTGGGAAAAAATACACTGTATAACGGTTGAAATGATGATTTATATATATATATATAAAATGAAAATTGGGAAATCATTATTTTGAATTTTATTTTTTTAACTAATGATTACAAAATTAAAAGACATTATTGCGTCTAAGAATATTGAGTAAAAATAAATGTTAAAAAAACTAAATGTTAAGAAAAGTAATGAGGAAGGGAAGAGTAAGCCAGTGAATATCTGCCCAAAAGAGAGAAAAATTGTACAAGTAAATCAGTGCAGATTTTTATATTAAACATATTTTAAAATAATTTTTAAAAATTAAAATAAATTATCCCTGATAATCATGGTATAAAAAACCATAGGATAAAAAAAGGAAAGAAGAGAAAGTCTCAGCTACTTAAGTTTTTTTTTAAATATATATATGTAAAATGAATGTAAATATAAATAGAAATAATGTAATTAAATAAAATCTTCTTAAACATCAAATTAAATAAAGGCTGTTTCCAACGGTAAGATAAACTTCATATCAACTAAGTTAAAAGGCAGTTTTTTCCAAATGTAATTTAATCTTTTTGTTTGTCTCTCTCGTACACATTCCCTGTCATCTTCAGTCTTTTATCTATATTCATATTCAATCTTTCTTTCGTTCTTTGTTATTGCTCTTCTTTCGCTTCCTACTACCATTCAACTGTTTTCCAACCAAACTTCTTTATTTCTTCCGTTAAGAATAATACCTTTTTAAATGATTTTAAAAATATAAAATACATGTCTGTTAAGGCGCCACAAAAAGATAATAATTTTAAATTGTTAAGGGCATCATTGTCAATATTTATAATATAGGATTTTAAAATTGTTAAAATCGATCTCGGGAGCTTTTTTTATTTATTCATATAATCCCCATAATAGTTTAATAGACGGTAAAAAATAATGTGTAAAAAAATATGATGTCTTATCGGGACCTCAAACCTCGAACATCCGGATGATATGAAAAGACGCAATCATACATTCCAAACAAACATTACTCACATACAATGAGATTTATTCAACATAAACGAGATGTAAAATAGACAGTATGTTTGTATAAGTATGTTGCTGATTGAGAATTGTCGATTTTTTTTTATAACGTTTAAAGGTAACCATAATTCTTGGATAATGTTTAAAATCTAACCTTCCTTCACAAAAAAGGTAGAAATTATTATTATTACAGCCTTACTACTTTATTTTATTATTTAAAATAAAAATAAAAATTCGATAATTGAAACAGATAAACTTTTTCGATGGTTGATTCACACACACCACATGGGCTTCAAAATGTGTAGGATATAAATGAAAATTTTTAAAAGTGAAAACAATTGCCTTGCTAGACTAGGATTCGAATCCGATATCTTCCGGATGAAAGGCGAGACGCTACCTATTCTGCCACAGAGGTCGGAAAATTATTCTAAATTAGCACAAATGTAATTCTGTTGTAATGTTACTTCTCAACGTATTATAAAACGTTGATTACAACATTTTAAATAATATTATGGGAAAAATTGCGCAAAATAAAATTTATTTTTTAATTTATCTTGTACATCAGTGATAAAGGTTGAAAACTAATTTAACCATTATAACGCCTCATCTAGAAAAATATTTTTTCAAAAAAAGTTTGATTACATTTTGAAATTTATTTCTGTAATTTAAATGAAAAATTAAAGTAATAATTTCTAGGTTTATAACATTCCAGCTTACGTCTATCCATGAATACATTTTAAAAAACCAAACCTTTTTTTAAATTTGTTTAAACGAATAAACTATATTAACGTTGACCGAAAAGGACAAACATCTTAAAACGAAAATCTTTATAATTCATTGTATTAATTAGCATTAATTAATCAATCGGCGTTTGGAACTAGAAGGCTAGACTTATCTTTTTTTCTGTATAAATATTCAGTATTCAACATTACTTCCAAACAATTTTTGCCTCATATCTCGAAAACGCTTTGACCAAAAAAGTTAAAATTTGGTACAAATTTTGGCTGTATATCCCAGATTTTTCCTGTTTTCAACCCCATCGGACAATTATTTTTTTTTTTAGCCTTGTCAAATAACATTACACCAAATTAGGTGACTTATTGAATTAAAGAATTACTCCAATAAATAAACTTTTAAGCCCCAAAAAACCAAGGGACTGTACGGCGCCCGTAATTAGAATATCAGGTTTTTTTAATTATAGTTTTCAAGATTGTTGTATTAATGTAATCGTGATATATCAGTTCACACGTTACTTCCGTGGTTACGATATCGAAAATAGATTCAATCAGTTGTTAAGATTCCATGTTTAAGTATCTTCCAGAACCCAAAACTGTAGAAGGACAAGCTTCTCAAAAAGAAAAACAAATTTTCAAAAGTAGAACATAAATGTAATTTATTAATTTCCGTGATTAAATAATTCATCCTTTTCTATTTTAATTCAAGTATAAGTAATTACATTTAATTAATTATATTATATTATATTTATTTAAAGCGATAAAATTTATTCACATTACATACTTAAACACACACACAACACGTATATATATATATATATATATATATACCGGGTGGTCCATTTAAATTGAGACACATCTAATGTCGAAAACTACATATTTTAGGAAAAAGTTACATATTTTTGTAAGTTACATATTTTTGTATTAAAGTTTTCTCATTTCAAGGGAGAAATACGTTCACAACCTATTTCTTGATAAGATCAATTAAAGGTATTTTCAATGTCTACTTTTTTTTAAGTTAGAACCTATATTTTTTATTGCAGAATCGAATTCTTTGCAAAACAAATTAAAATTTCGTTGCAGACTTCTTTTCTTAAAATTGATAGTTTTTTAATTATTCATCTTCAAAAGTGCTGTAAGCTTATAAATTGGTGTTTTTAGTTTCATTGGCCCAGCTAACAAGTTACATCCAACTGATGTTAAATTTTAAATAAAAGAAAATCAATGCTAATAATAATGAAGAAGAAGGTGAAAAAGAAGTTAAGATTGTAAAAACTAACGAACATTTTAAAATAGACTAAAAGTGAAGTTCAAGTTACGTATGATATGTCTAGGTGGACCTATTATCAGTGTCTTCAATTAATTTTTTTATTACTTTGTTACTTGCCAACTATTAATAAATATTAAATTAATTAGTTTTTATTTATTGTAAATTATAGAACGATTTACACTTAGAGAAAAAACTGAGATAATTTTGTTTTGGGAAATGTCACCGAAATTTTGATCAGACAGTAGCTTTGTATGCTCTACGATTCCCCGGTACAAATACTCCAAGTCGTGCTTCCGTGTATAGAATTGTAAAACAGTTTAGTGATGCTGGAAGTATAGGGACCAAAAACAGAAACCGTCAAAATACTGTGACAGCAGAAAACAGTGAAATGTCGATAGCTGCGGCGGTCATTGTAGATCCTCACGTTAGTTCAAGAAGAATTTCGCTTGACTCCGGGAATCACACGCTGTTCATTAATCGGACCGCATTTTTTCGATGGAAATTTGAACGGAGAGAAATACGCAGATTTTCTAGAAAACCAGTTGCCCTTACTGCTTGATGAACTACCCTTGGAGAAGAGAACAATGTGGTTTCATTATGATGGCTCTTCTGCACATTACTCAATTATTATCAGAGTAATTTTGGACCGCGAATACAATGATCGTTGGATTGGTCGAGCTGGTCCAGTTCATTTTCCTGCTCGTTCCCGGACATACTTCAGTAGAGTTTTTTTATGGAGTTACCTTAAAGCAAAGGTTTACCTAGAAGTAACAACTATCCCTGAAAACATGAAATCGTCTAACAGACGTCTGTAGAGATAACAAGAGAGAAACTCTATTAAATGTTCATGGGTCGTTATTAAAACGTATCGAAAAATACACAGAAATAGGACGCCACTTCAAACATTTGTTGCTGTAATTTATGTAGAGTAAATTTTTGTTATTATTTTAAAGCATTAAAAAAAATTAAGTGTCAATAAATCATTAAACCAGATATTTTCATAGAGTTGACGTAACTTAATTGACCAAAGCGTGCAACACAGGTAGGCTATGTACCACACCGGTATTATTTGATTAAAAAAATGCATTAAAACGTAAATGAATTTTATTTAGGTTAATCTTTAATTGTTTTTTGTTTTTTTATATTAAATTTAACATCAGCTGGATATAACTCGTCAGCTGGGCCAGACCTAATGAAACTAAAAACACCAATTTATAGGCCTATGCCTACAGTATTCTTGAAAATGAATAACTAAAAAACTATGAATTTTAGAAAAAAAGTCTGAAATGAAATTTTAATTTTTATCAAAGAATTCGATTCTGAAAAAAACAGGTTCATGTTATAAAAAATTAAGTTGGCCTTGAAATTACCTTTAATTGACCTTATTATGGACAACATAGGTTGTGAACGTATTTCCCATTTGAAATGTAAAAACGTTTTTTTACATACAAAAAATACGTACATTTTTTCCTAAAATGTGTAGTTTTTGAGATATAGATGTCTCAATTTAAATGGACCACCCAGTATACATAAGTTATATAATTATAATTATATAACTGTTGTGTATAAATGTTATATATAAATCAACAAAACCACAAATAACGTCAGGAATAAGTAGGTGTGCTACTCCACGCGTAAAGAACTTTTCGAGAATTGCCTAGAAAGATCAAAGATGGTGTGGTAAAACCTTGATCAATCACTATCACTAAATACCAAATTGACTAAATTAAATTATGTAGGTCCACACTAATACTAAAAAATCATAAATATATGAAATAATAAATATACATAAAACGCACGAGCGAGCGCGCGCGCACACACACACACACACACACATATATATATATATATATATATACATGAGTATGTTTACTTTTCTTCCGGAAGGATTTAAATTCTCATCCCGCTCAGACTTGGCACTGATTTACACGCTAAAAAAAAATTCTTATTGTCCGACACAAAGGAAGGAGTAGAAGTTCACTGTTATTGAATTTAGGCCTGTTGTTCACGGCCAGAGGGAGAAAATAGTAATAATAATAAAATTACAATATTAAACAAATTAAATACTTACAAACAAATTATAAGGTGAAAATGAAAATTATTTGGTTTGAAAATACATTTTATTTTATTTAATTGGTGGGTAGCGCTTTTAAAAGGAACAGTAATTTATTACAAATGTCAACGACGGTGTTATCATAAAGCCCTTTCTTTCTCGTAAGCTAAAGTATTTTGCTGTGTTTCGCGTAAATAATTCTATTCACCGGATCACCATACAGGTGGATATATATATATATATTTTTTGGTTTTTTTCACTTCCCCAGCTATAGTGCAATATATGTTACTACAGTAGCTGTTGCTATAACGGGGAAGTATATAGAACAGTAAAAAAAATCTAAAAAAAATTTTTTTTTTGTTCCTTAGAGACTTTTTTGAAAATATATATAAATAAATTATAAATAATCTGCGAAAATATATTGTTATTCCATTGCTCCCAAATCCAAAAAAATCTAATTTTTGTCAGATGGAGGTATGTTGGCCTGTTCTTAGTCTTGTAACTCTGGATCTTGTTGACCGATTTTCTTCAAACTTGGTAGACAGGTTCTACCTTCTGGAGAAAAGAATGTATTAAATGTTTGCAAAATTTTAATAAAGGGAGTGTTTTTGGTCGAAATAAAATTTTTAATCTTTACTGGGGCACTTTACCAAAATATTTTTCTTACAAAAGTTGAATTTTTTTTATCAAGATCACAAACTATCAAAACTTTTTTTTTAATATTCACCCCTCCCCAAAAAATTACTATACATTTATCTTTTTTTAGCTGAATCTTGCTTCAGAAGAGGAGTTAATGAGAGTTTTTATTTTCTACATACATATTTTCTGCATCGGTAGGCCTTTAAACCACTTTAAAAATCTTTTGCTCATTCCACTCCTGTCTGTGGTAACAAAAAATACGTTTTTAATTTTTTTTTAAATGTATAAAGTTATAAATTAAACCCATCTTGCAAGTTAACCTGTAAGTTAAGTTGCACTTAAAATGTAAAAGCCTGAATTTTACCCTTCTTGGTACTTTTTTTTATATTTCTTGAAAAAAAATTAGCCAAAAATCTTCACCCCTTCTTACAAAATTACAACTTTATTTATAATTATGACTGTATCTTTGTGGTTTTTAAACAATTTTCAAGTGTTCTTTTTTACTGAATTTTCGAAGAAGTACGATATTACTTTCGGGCGCACGGTGAGATTGGGGAGTGAAATTGAATTTTCTTTACGTTTTGAGATATGAGGAATACGAAAAATACGTAAATACCATTCACTTAAAATTTAATTTCCTTATATAAAACGTGTTTTATTTTAATTACCCCAGGCGATTTTCTCCCAAACTACGCATAATAAAAAAATTACCTAAACAATAGTTACTCAGATTGGCGGAGGAACAACTCATGGTGACCTTAGATTTGAACTTGAAATTGACATTGACCGTTATTTCAAGGTTAACCCGATTTTTTTCAAATGGAATGACCTATTTTTGACCCGACCTATTAAAAGAGCAGAAAATTTTATATTGAAATATGTGGTCACAATATGACCTTGGACGTTTCTTAAGAGCGTTTCATTTTAATCGCCCTAGGCGATTTTCTTGTAAACTACGCAAAATAAAAAAAAATTACCGGAACAAAAATTACTCAGATTTGAGAGGGGCACATCATGGTGATTTTGAACTTGACCTTGACCTTATTTCAAATTTAACACGATTTTTCAAATGGAATGACCTATTGTTGACCTCACTAATGAAAAGAGCAGAGAATTTTACATTGAAATATGTAGTCACACGTATGACCTTGAACATTTTTTGAGGTCATACCGCTAACCATCAGATATATATATATATATATATATATATATATATATATATATATATATATATATATATAGGCCTATGAATATAATTTGTGGCTTGAAAATCTCCAAAACTACTAAATCAGTTTCATTGAAATTTAGATATGCTGTAGCAGTCTATCTGAAGTTGTGCATGTAAAACTTTTATGAAGATTGGTTGAGTCTTTCTTCAGTTACGCTCAATTTAAGGTCGATAACAGACAACATAACTTCAATTTGAGGTATGATGGCTTTGAATTTGTGTATTTTTCATACGCGCTAATGAAGCGAGTCACAGTGCTGCGTAAGTTTAAACTTGATGCTTGTGTGTAGGGCCTAATCGTTATTTTTAATTATTTAATGAAATTATGGTTATAAAAATTTGATTTTCTTATAAACAGAAAATATACTTTAATATAAAATTAAAAAAAAAAATTAAACCTCTTTTAGTTTTCCTTCTAATTTATGTTTTTTTTAAATTTCTTGCACGAAAATTTATATAAATTAATTACACAAAAAATATTATACAAAATAAAATAAGACAAGGCGATCTTCTTGCGTAGTACTACGCAAGAACTTTTAAATTTTTTATCACCACTTAAGGATTATTTTCTTTAGAATTAATTTTACCTGAATGCCTCCCCTTGAGTAAGGGAGACAACAAAATGGAAAAAAAACATTTTTCGCAATTTCTAATTTTTAATCATCCTCAAAGAGTAATTTTTTATACAATAAACTCACTAAAATAACTTCCACCATTTTGATGGAGGAGCTTCCCGATTTCTAAAAATTTAGAAAAACATTTTTAATTTTTTTTAATATTTAATCAATTTTAGTGAATATTTTAATAATTAAAACATTATTGAATTATAAAAACATTGAAAGTTTTTTTTTTCAAAAATGAATTGCATGACTTAAAAAGCGTAGCGAGAAAGTTATGCACACATTACTGACTTTTTTCAAGAAATAATTGCTTTTCCTCAGAAATACAAATGTAATCACCTTTTATCAAAACGGTATTGTTATCTGAAAATTATATCTTTATGAACCTCAAGTTATAAGATAAATCATAAAGATTTAAAAAATAGATGATATGAGGAATTCTAAACTGACCATTTTCCGCTGAGAGTGTTCGAACTATATCTGCCACTTGAATTCATGAACTTTACACTTTCAAACCTATTTTTTAAATATGAACAGACAAACCATTTTTCTGTTTTACTAAAATTATAAATTCAAATTTGGATTCAAGCAATTTATATATTCGACATAGTCAACGCCTTCGTCTTACCTATTGTAAAATACCCCAGATGAATAATTATCAATGCAAAGTTATACAACTTTCATCACACAGTGGATATTTACAGAAAAATAAAAAAAACTGCCCTAGATAAAGTAATCAGAGAATGAGAAAAGAATATGAAAAAAAATTAAAACACACAACCAAATAAAATTGTGTTTGAAATTGAAAGAAATTTGAATTAAGGTACTTACGTATTAGCCCGTCGACCAAAAACTGTAAACTTTTGGTTTATTGTTAATATCACACGATACAACCATTATATTACCATTAATATAACCAATTATATTTACTTATTTTATAAATATAATTTAAGGAAACTTAACCCACGCCCGCTAACCTTGACCAATTAATGTCTTGAGTATTTAAATAATAAATTCAGTGTTGGATGTTGCCTTTAATGGCGATACACTATCGAGTTACATGCGGGATTCCTCAGGGATCAGTTCTGAGCCCATTACTTTGGGTCCTGACGTATGATGGTGTGCTGCAGCTTCAGTAACCGAAAAGAGTGACACCGGTAGTCTTTGCGGGCGATCTCGCCCTCGTAGTGAGGGTGAAGATAGAAGAAAGGGTTACCAGGGCTCGTAATACTGCCATCGACATGGTTAGCAGGTGGATGGCTGGCAGGGGTCTCCGGCTTTCTGGAGAGAAAACGAAATTTATGCTGATGGCAGAGAGAAGAGATCTGTGATTAGTGTTACTCCGAGTTGACGTTGTCCCGGTGCAGCAACTGATAGAAGCCAGTTACCCAGATCTGCTTTACGCAGATCTGGGTAACTGGCTGAACAGCAGGAGGACTTTCACCACCCACGTGAGAGAGACGTACGCAAACGCCATCAGGGTAGTTAAGAGCTTACATGGACTGCTGGCGAATACATCGGGCCCCCCGCACTTCGTGGCGCAGGCTAATCGCACACGTAGTTAATTTAGCTCTTTTACGAAATTTCTGTTTGGAAGAAAGCACTTGAGGTTGAAATAGACACTGGTTAGAGGGAGGTTAACGGCGAATGGCACTACGGGTAGCGTCTGCCTACGCCTCCGTGTCTACGGAGGCAGCGTGAGTAGTTGCGTGGATACCGCCGTTACAACAATTGACGAAGATGCGGACGAGAGTCCTGGAGGGGGTCGAGGGACTACTGCCTGGTTGGACGTGCTCAGCGAATGGAGGCCAGGTGGGATGTGCCGAATAAAGAACGATGGATACACCGTCTAATTGAAGAACTTGGGCCGTGGATCGGGAGGGGATTTGGGGAGCTGAATTCTTGGCTCTCCCAATTCCTAACCGGCCACGGCGGATTCAGAATATATCTTTGTGGGAGGTGAAGGATTGACAGTGATAATCTCCTTATTGCAGAGAGATGGACACCCCCGAACATGTTGTGTTTGAATGTAGGAGATGGGAGGCAGAAAGGCGGTTATATACAGAGGCAGTAGGCATGCTCACTGCTGATAATGTGATACAAAAGATGCTCCAAAGAGAACAGGAGTATGGCTTCATAGCGGGGCTTTATAACACCTACAATGGGGAGAAAGGACGAGAAGCAAGAGGATGATGAACATCCCCCTGCGGAGCTGCTGTTCGCCTACGCATGCCCAGGTGGGCAGTGGCTATGAGGTACGGGGAACTCCGGAACCCCGAACGTTAAAAGACCGCAATCCCGGCTGGGACGCCTCCTGTTGGGTGTCTCAACTAGAGGCAAATACATCAAAACCGAGTCCTGGCTCCTGGGGTGGGGAACAAGGACGATGTAGTCGGACCTGGTAACCCCATCTCAAAAGGGTTAGAGACAAGCAATTAAACAGCTGGATTTTTGGTTATCTCAAAGACACCTCCCGGAGCTCTGCAAGGCTTTATAGCAGGCCTCGGGAGCGGAGTTGATATAATACAACAAAAAAAATAAAAAAGTAAATTCAGTAATTATTGTAATTATTTATTATTTAAATAATCAAAACATTACTGTTAATTAGTCGAGGTTAGCGAACGCACATTAAGTCTGGGAAATTCATACCTGTAATTACAAGTAGCAAACTTTTTGTTTATTGTTATATAACCATTATATTACCATTTTTATAGCCATTTATATTAATTTATTTTATACATATTTAATCAAACTTAACCTACGCTCGCTTCGCTCGCTATCCTATGCTAATTAATACGGTAATGTATTGAGTATTTATAAATAATAAATTCAATAATTATTGCAATTCAATTATTTAATAGTTAAATAATCTAAATAATACTGTTAATCAGTTGAGTTTAGCGAACGAAACGAGTGTAGGTTAAGTTTGGTTAATTTATATCTACAATTATAAGCAATTATGCTTATATTTTTAATATGTAAGATATGTTAATGATCCCGTAACTTTGAAGTATTTTCAAAATTACGGGATCATTATGGTTATGGTCGACGTACTAATACGTAAGTACCGGAAAATACTGCTCAGTAGTCTTTGCTGATGGCATTGCAATTTTCTCGGACAATTTCAAAACGGTAGTACAAATATACCACAAAAAAAAATCACACCCTACTTTTTGTGTGATTTTTGTTACAAGTGTTTCCTTCTCCTATTTTTACTTCCTTGTACGAATTACAAGGAAGTATTGTAATCGCGAAAAATTTCGGTTTTCAGGTTTCAACGGAAATATCCATTTTAACCATCCCTGAATCCATTTTGACTAGTTTCGGCGTAATGTCTGTACGTACGTATGTATCTCGCAAAACTCAAAAACGATTAGCCGTAGGATGTTGAAATTTTGGATTTAGTACTATTTTAACTCTTAGTTGTGCACCTCCTCTTTTGACTGCAATCGGCTGAACCAAAAGTGTTCAAAAAAGCCCAAAATCCAAAAACATTGGATTTTGGATTTTTTCTTAACTGCAGTAATAAGCCCTCATTGAGAGCTTTTCAACGACATATCATAAGTGCTATTTATTTTCATTGGTTCCAGAGTTTTGCCAAATAAAATTTTAATTAATGAAATATTTGGATCTTACCAGCAGAAGGCACATCGGTTCGAATCAGATTTATTTCCTTTTTGTTATTTATTTCTTTTTTTAATGTATTAATTTATTAATAATTATTAACCTACGATTATAAAAAAAATGTACAACAAATAACAACAATAAAAAAAAATATAAAAATCTGAACTTATTAGTGAAATAAAATTTTAAGTACTTTTAAAAATGTATATGTGTAATTTAATAGGCATACAAGGAAGTCAGATTTTTTAATAACCAGATTGTACTTTCAATGAAAAACAAACACAAAACTGTGTTGAATAAAACATAACTGTGTTATGTAAAATATGTTATAATACATATTTTACATAATAAAGAGGCATTACGGCTGTCAGTCAAAAACAAAAATTTTGTATATGTATATTATTTCATTATTATGTGTAAAACACAAATTGATTACAGTTTAAAAATGTTTTAGTTAGCTGCTGTTATGTAAAAATATCACTTTCATTTTAATTTTAATCCTAATCTGTCTTTTTTTTAATCCTACCTTTCAGTGAATATCACTAATTAGTTGTAGATAAAGAAGCTTGAATATGAAACACATTCTTCGCTTTCCATTTAAAATAGGAAAGCCCCATACGTGGGTATGAAGTCATACCAAAAAATAGATTGTTTCATTTGCTAAATTTTTCTATGTTTAATGTTGAAAACATAAGGGTTCCTAGTACTTTATTAACATTCTGTATATATATATATATAAAATTACTTAATCATCCTTTTTTTTTTAATTTTAGATGTAATTTTTTTACTACTGTATAATTTGTATTTTTTTTAAAATAAATTTTATTCTCTTCTTAGTTAGCTTTTTTCCATTTCTATGGATCCCTTTACAACAATTTATTGTAATTTCTCTTTATCTGTGTATGCCACTTATCATTTTTTTTTTCTTTTTTCTGTGTGTTTCACATTTTCTACAAAATGTTGGTATTGTTTTTATTTGGATTATTTTTAAATATAGTTTGTTTCTGAATTTTAGACAATAATAATCTCTCTAGTTATTCTTCCATTATTTTTTTTTAAATTGATTAATTTTTTATCATCCTTTTTTAAGAAAAAAATACAGTAGCATACACATGAATACAAAGGGTTCATAACACCTTTAATCTTGTAAGTAATACATACTTATTTTTTTTTCTGGCCAATTATATATTTCTAAAAATAAATTCTTTTTTTAATAATTTTAAGTCTAATTTCTAATTTCTTTTATAGACATGAAGGTTAATGAAAATTTTTTTTTTAAAAATGGTTAAAGTTTGAAAACTTTTGTTATAAAATATTAATCCACATATAAGATAAATGTTCCAAGTCATTTTTAAGAATGCACTTAAAAGTAAGGCATTTAAATAATTAAGTAATTTAGGATTGATTACCCTCATCTCAGTTTTGTGAAAATTACCAGATTTTCTTCTGTTATGTGTGACTTATAAATATAGATTGCATTGTCAGTTGTAATTAATAGTGAAACAGAACAGTTAGTCAGTCATTCTCCATAGCAATATATAATAGAAACTATATAATGGAAAAAAAAAGTAATTTTTTGTTAATTCTTTTTTGTTTTGTTTCAAGGCACTTCATATTTCATGAAGAAGCATCAACAGTTGATCAGAAGATACAAAAAGGATTATACTTATTCGCATGCACAAATTCATGCATGAATCCACTAGTATACGGAGCTTTCAACATAAGGACTCGGCGCAATGATCGCCAGGTGAGACAGCGGTGTGCATCATCAGGCACGACTACATGTACAACAAGCTTCTCAATATCACTACGAAATGTTGAGTGACAAAATGGACCTCCTCTTGTGAGCCTTTGAATTAAAATGATTAAAAATTTTATAATATATTTTTCATTACTGATAAAAAGTTAAAATATATTACTGTCCTAATAATATAATTTTAAAAAATATTAAGTGAAAATATTTACAATAAATATTTTTACTAGCTTCAAGGCATAATCTATTTATTTTAAATTAATTATTGAACTTAAAACACAAATAGTTACTAAAAATGGGAGTTAATTTGGAAATAAGGTAAAAATTCTTAAGTAAAGTAAAATACATCTTTAATTCACATAAATCACAAAGATATTATAATTATTTATATATAGTCAAAGCATCTCATTAATAGCTGAATTTTGTAGCGTATAAAAAATGCTAAGTCTAACTGGGATTCAAACCTGGTCATCTTTATATTAATAATATTGACAGTAAAGTAAATCAAGCCCTATAGAAACTAACACAGATCTATTAGTAGAAAATATAAACCATATTTTTCAAAATATATAAAACACAGTCAGTATTCTGTTAACAAACAAATTCTAACATATTAATGAAGGAAGAAAAATCCGTCCAATATATATATATATTGGTCAAACTTAAAGATTGATTCAGAGCATCAAAATAAACAAAAAAAATATGTTCATGTAGACAAATGCCCTATCTCGTACCATTTTTCTCTGTTCATCATTTTGTTTTTTTTTTCACAATAGAGATTGACATCAGAGCAATTTGAAACATTTTAATAAAATTTAGTGACCTCAAACCCAACAACATATTCTACCAAATAAATATGTTTGAAGATCTTATCTTTCAAAATGAAAAAGCTGAAACTATTTAAACTTTTTAATTATTAACTCCTTTGATATAATAAGCCTTTTATTTTTAACAAAATGACACCTCATTTGTTCAAATTTGTTGATAAAGAACTGAGATATGGGTGAAATTGCTAAACTGGATTCAAAAATTATGTAGATGGCGGTTTTGTACCTGTTTTCATTTCCTTTACTAACTGAATTAATAATAATTTATAGACTAGTTCAAAAATTGTCAGATTGCTTAATTTTTGTGATAAACTATAACAATTTCAACTGTTCATCAATTGATAATTTAATTTAATTTACAACAAAAGACATTTATCTAATAAAACATAATTCAATATAACCAATATGATTAAAAATTTTCAGTGGCCACCATTTTGTAATTTTCAAAGGTAAAATTTTCAAACTTATTTATTTTGTAGAAGTTGTTGTTGAGTTTGTATATAACAAATTTCATAGGAATATCAGTTCTTATTGAGATATAAATTTTTACTGAAAAACACAAACTGGAGAACTGAAGGAGAATGAAGTGAGACATAGGTTACTTGCCCAAATGAATTTTGAATCAGCCTCTTAAGTCTGGCCAACATCTCCTTAGATACACTTTACCAAATTTCTGTTAGTTGGATTACATATAATAAAATACCAGAAACTATTTTTCATAATATTATCTTGATTGATTCATCGGGTAACAGAACCGCACATTTACTATATAATTATACTACAAAACATATCTTTGACATTTTGCTTACAGATCAGTTATAAGGTGGGTTTTACTATTCCCTGATAATTCAATAAAAGAATTAATGAAAAATTTAAGAAAAAATCTAAAAGAAATTAAATAGGGCAGTTAATAATAAACTTTTATTTAGCCTAGATTAAGTTAAAATACCGGTGTAGTATAAATTTAAATAATTCATTTATTAAATTATAATTTAGAGCTCTACATAAATATATATAAAAACTCATTAATAAAATATTTGAATACAAAAATGACAATTAACAAATGTAAAAGATTTTTTAAATTTATTTATTTTTCATTAATTTTATTTTATTTTACGCCAAATATGTATAAAGCTAGTCAATGGTCTACTCCTTTCAAATCCATTTTATGTATCCTTAGAAGGTAATAAAGATAATAATATAAGTTAGTAAGTAATAATAATTTTTGTGTATAAAAGTTGTTAATATATAAATATATTTTATTTATTTTTTTTTTAGTGTTACATTTATTAAAATTGGGATATGTATAACATTCTAATTTTATGTGAATAAGTTCTATTCTCATTATTTGAGTACAATAATAATGTACTTGGTCATACTTATTAAAATATTACATACATAGATTAATAATAAAAATAATTCCACATTTAAAATAAAAAGTTTTTAAAATCAAATGGTTTTTAAAATTTTAAATTATTTATTTCTAATGTATAGGTATAGTTTGTCTATTTTAACAGGGGAAAATATTTCATTTCTTAAACAGATTTTGAATTATTATAGACATTGATTTTGTAAATAATTAGTAATTTTCTACAATAATGTATTTTTGTATTGATTGATGTTAGGTGTTTTCTTTTTTTATTATTATTTATTTTAAAGTTTTTAAATAAATAAAAAAAAATTATTAACAAAATCTTTTACATTTGTTAAATTTAAATAAAAATAATTACTTTACAAAAGTTTAAAATCATGTTTTTAAAGTAACATAATATTTAAAAAAATAAAAAATCGACTCAAGGCCACAAGAAGAGGTTTATATACTTATTTTTTTTATGTGTATATATATATATATACAGACATATATATATATATATATATATATATATATATATTTCTATGGCCTATATTATATACACATTCAAATATTAATTATTAATTCCACCAACCTTATTCTAGTAAATAAATTTGTACATATTACAATATAATTTACAATTTTTAGTAAGGAATGAACATTATTAGACTGTGATTGCTCTGTAATTAAATATATATTTATATAAATATATATATACATATATATGTTGTGTTCACTGTATGTGTTGCATTGTTTTTTAATTATTATTATTACTATTACTAATATTTTAATTATCTGTAATTTTTTTATATAAATTAGTAATTGATTAATTATTTCAATATTATAAAAATTAATTAATTATTAGGTGATTATTAGAATACCATAATTTGGAAAAAAAACAATAAAATTATTTTTTAATAATTAGGAATCATTTTTAATTTTCATAATTATTATAGTTTACCAATTCAATAGTATTAATAATATGTGTATGCATGTGCCAAATGTATATATACAAACATATTATTTATTTTAATTATGAAGCATGTTTAAATATAGTTGTCATGTCAATATGTAAGCATACCTTATATACATATATATTCATACATATACCATTAAAAAAAAGAATTTTGTTATTTTTAACAAAAATTTTTACATACTCTTACAAAATTATTACATATCTAATTTTCCTTTTTTTCTAATAAAATAAACATAAAAAAGTATACAAAATATATATTTCATTCGAGTAACCTACTGTAAAAGAGAGAGTGGTGTTTTTTCTTTTGAAGTAAAATCATTCCTTCTTATAATTTATAATTACCTCTTCCAAGATATATTTCAAACCATATGACACCATTATCATTAACATCAAATGTACATAATAATTTACTTAAAATTACTCAAACGTATGAATAGAAAAAAATTGTATATTTGTTCGTATATGCTTCGTCAAGCGATATATTAATCAAGTTTACTACTTAAGTCAATTGCTTATAAACATAAGAGTAGTACGGTATAATAAATTTAACCGATTAATCGATATTTTATCTTGATATAACGTATAGAATCCCTTAATTAAATGGTTCTCAAACTGTGAGGTTAGTCCCCAGGGGTGGTAAAGGGTAATAAGGGGATGCGAAAGGACAATGGGTGTATAGAATTTCTAATATATGAGTGAGTATACACATCTTCTATAGAAACATTAAAACCTGACTGTTGTCAATTAATGTAAACAGATAAATTTAAAAAAATTAAATAATCTCAATAATTGTTAAAAGTCTTTCTTTGTTTTGTTGTTAAACCAAAATCAAAAACTTTCTCTTATAGAATATTAAAAAATAATAGTTACATACATTCAAAACCTTATGAACCAAAACTCATTTGTTTAATTTTTGTAAAGTTCATAGAAGTTACCCTGTTTAAAAAATCTTATTTATTCAAATATGCACAGTAAATTTTGTATGCAATTAAAAAAATATTAAACTAAAAGAAGAGAAAAAAGATTAAAATATTCCTGTTTATAAACACAATAATAATAAATAAATCATAAGTTATAAAATTATTATAATAAATAATTAAAAATATAAATAAATGATTAACAAGAAAATTATATTATTTAAATTAATGGTAAGATCATCTGATATCTTCTTTTTTAAATTCCCAGAGTAACAGTAAAAGTATCTATCAATCAATCTAATTTGTTTCATAGAATTTTATTAATCATCCAGTGTTTACACCAATGAATTGTCAGAAATATTCTTCTACATTTATGTAAAAATATATGTTATATAAATAAGTCAATAACAGACAACTGAGAATCCTAAAGAGCAAAATACCTAAGTACAATGCGCAAATCATGAACAATCCTTGTGATCACCCTATCAGTAATGATTTAAAAATTGTTTAACTTAAAAATCACAAATAAAGGTTACAAATTTAGTGTTTTGTTGCCAGAAATGTTTCATATTTTTCATTCTTTCTTCAAGTTATTTTTTTTTATTTATTACATATACATATATGTAATAATGCCTATTAAATTACATATATACATTTTTAAAAGTACATAATTTTTTTTTTTTTCACTAATAACTTCTGATTTTTTTCATATTTTGTTATTGTAATTATTGACTGTTATTTATTGTAATTTTTTTACCATCATGGGTTAATAGCTATTAATAAATCAATATATTTAAATTTAAAAAAAGTTAAAAAAAATAAATTAAAAAAAAAACAAGGAGATGAAGTTTGATTCAAACTGATGCAAGGCGCATCAGACTTACTCCCTTGTAAGATCCCTTGGATCTTACAAGGGAGTAAGTCCCCTTGGAAGGCCCCTTGTAAGATCCAAATATTTCATTAATTAAAATTTTATTTGGCTGTAACTCTGGAACCAATGAAAATAAGTACTACTTATGATATATCGTAGAAAAGCTCTTAATGAGGGCTTGTTACTGCAAGAAAAACTTCAAAATCCAAATTGTTTTGGATTTTGGGCTTTTTTGAACACTTTTGGTTCAGTTGATTGCAATCAAAATGGTAGGCGCACAACTAGATGTTACAACAGTCCTAAATCCAAAATTTCAACATTCTACGGCTAATCGTTTTTGGGTTATGTGAAATAAATACACACATACGTACAGACGTCATGCCGAAACTAGTCAGAATGGATTCAGGAATGATCAAAATGGATATTTCCATTGAAATCTGAAAACCAAAATTTTTCATTATGACAGTACTTCCTTTACTTCATACAAGGAAGTAAAAAACAAAGAAGATACGATTACATGCTACTGTCGTATCTCTTTTCAAGTTTAAGTTTGCCTCTTTCTTTTAAATTTAATAACTGATTTAAATAACTTTTTGCATTTCAGACCATTTCTCTTTAAATTTTTAACATTTTATTCAATTCTACATATTATTTCATTGTATAAAATCGAGGTATTTGTTCTCATTTAATCCATCTTTTAAGATTAAAATGAAAGCAAACATAAACTGAATCACCACATTCTTAAACCCTTACATACACAAGTTTTTTAATGTAAATTCTATTTAAAATTAAAAATAAGTACCATCATTATTTTGAATTTATTTATTTATAAATAAATTTATTTAAAAAATAAATAAATATACAAATATAAAGCTGTTTAATGTAAACATTTATTTAAGATAGTTATAAAATCATGTTCTTTTCTTATAAAATTTGTTTTACAAATAATTTTTTTTCTTAAGTGATTGTATAGTTTCATTTCAAAGATTCTTGATGCATATTTCTTTTCAATTCTAACACCTTTTTTTCATGAACTTGAGAAATGTTTTGATCACATAAAAAGTACCCTGATTATTATTTTTTTATATAAATCACTGATAAGAGTTTAGGATACTTATGGAACATAACACTGGTGTAAAAAAAACATTTATTTTGTAAGAATATGTAAAAACAAAAATAAATAATAATAAATTCATTAATATTATTTACCTTTTGTTATTATTATCAATAATGATTTATTGCTATATTTTTAGCCTTTTTTTATTTTTGGTTAGATTTTTAAATTTGCCTTTATCAGTTTTTTTTTTTTTTGGTTTAATTTCATTGTACACATGTATGTTAGATGTTTTAAATGTTATGTATAACTTCATATAACAAAAATATATTCCGTAAAAAATCTGTTAACTTATTTATTTTTTCTTCATTGAGCTCATAATGGCTGTGCTACTAAATATTAAATAATTGTGATGATATTATTTTTTAATTAAAAAAAAGAATTATTATAAAATACACTTTACCAGTGGAAGTAAAATTTTGGTGTGATTTGATGTTATGTACAATCAATATTATATAAATATATATTAAGTAAAATTATTACCAGATAAGTTATTTTCATCAAATTATTAGATATTTGTTTGAAAAATAATAAAATAAGTCAATACCAGTATAGAAAAAAAGAGTAATACTAATACCTCAATGGTGTAACGATAATATTTCAGCCTTTCATATGGAAAGTCTCACATTTGAATCTCCATTCAGCTTAACGTTTTTTTCATATTGTACAAAATCTTCTTACCATATTTTTACACACAAGCTTCAACATATACGGTTAATTAATAATTTACAACAAAAAATCTCTGCTGTATAAGGCATAGATTCAGTGGCTTAATCATTTTACATTGCATCAAAAAAAGATTGTCTTCATAATTTCTTTATGTAAATAAAATAATTAATTATCTTTTCATTTATTTTTTGCCTCTTTTTAAGAATGACATTGAATGAGTAAAGAACACTTGTAAACAAAAAATTTAACTGAAAATTAAACTTTAAATTTAACTGAAATTAATTGTACTCTTAAATGTGCTAAATCAAAATCATCCATTATTATACAACAGATATAAAACACAACTATAAAATTTACTATTATAATTTATAATATTTGTACTTCACATACTGCATAACTGGAACATTGTTATCTCTGATATGCTCAGAGCACTAACTTGTGTTCATCAGTACAACAAGCTCCTCCTGTTTAGTAGGGCATATAATTTTTATAATTTTTATAATGCCACAATAAATCATTCTAATTGGATTTTTTTTTCATTTTAGCCACTAAGTTATTTCAATTAATTCACTTTTTCAGTATCTTTTTCTTCTTCATCTCCTTCATAATTTCCCGGTGTTTTTTCTTTTCTTTCTTCTATCCAGGAATACTTCTAACATTGTTTTTGTATTTCCTGGAAACATGTTATGTTTTGCAATTTCTTTCTCATTGGTGAACATTCTTTGATGCTTCTTATTATCTATAGTTCTTCCATGTATCTTTCAGTTTCTGTGAGCCAGTTGTTATTGGTTTTTAGATCTTTTAATTGCATATTTATAGCCTATTAGTGTTCATTGTAGGTGATCATAGAAGATGATTCATCTTTTTCTGATTACATCAGAAATTTTCTTTAGGTTCAAGTAAAGTTCATTATTGTGTCTTCTGTATTCTTCTCCATCATTTAGGGGTCCTAAGACTTTTCTGAGTACTCTTTGTTCTTTTGTTTATAGTTTATCAATAAGAAGTTTCTTGTTAAATATCAGATATTCAGCTGCATATAGAGCTGCTATGAATGACCGTAGCTTACTATCTTAGTTTAGCATTAAATAATGGTATTGATTTCTGACTTAAGGTGTTCTTATTTAATTGATTGGCTATCCATTTTACTGATTCTTGATCTGATGGCTTCCTTTTCAAAGATGTAGAGTTGATTATCTCCTGTAGGTACTTGAATTTTTCAATTTTATAAATTATCCAGTATGCCATTATTAGTTTTTTGGGAGCCGATTTGATGTTTGTCATGAATTCTGTTTTCTTGATGGAGATCTGCATTCCTGTTTTTTCTGCTTGTATTTTTACTGTTATTTTTTTTTATTTATTCTCTTTCATTAAATTCATCAAATAGTATCTTTTTTAAACAAACACTTCTTCTATTTTTTCAACCAAATAATTTTAGAGAATCATAATTTTTATAATATTGGTGTTGTGATAATCACATTTAGCATTTGAATTATGTACTTAAAATTGAACTGAGTGGAAAGCAAATGTTATGAAAGATCGATAGAGAGAGTGAGAGAGAATGAGAGAGAGAGAGAGATGTTAAATTAACATTTGGCAAAATTACAAACAGAATGCCACAATAAATCAGAAGACTAAAATGAGGTGAATTATTTTTTGATAACCAATAAAGCACCTGCCTATTTGTGTTAAAACACTTCACTAAATTTTAGACAAAGATTATTTTATTGCTTGAGATGATTTTACCCTGTTAATTAACATAAGATATCTTTTCTATTCGTTAGTAATTTTAACCCTTAATAATAATGGTTTAATGAGTTACAGTCATGTAAAATGTAGAATTCTTGGATTAATCTGTATAAGATTACCTTACTGAATAGCGGGCCACTAACATGAATTTTTAGAATGGTGCAATGTACAAAAATATGTGTTTTTGTACTTCACATACTGCATAACTGGAACATTGTTATCTCTGATATGCTCAGAGCACTAACTTGTGTTCATCAGTACAACAAGCTCCTCCTGTTTAGTAGGGCATATGCTTTGTTTTATTTCACATTTCTCTTTTTTATGTTTGATTATTGTATATTTCAATTCATATTTAATATTTTATAATTTCAATATATAATTTTTATTAGATTTATTATTTTTTTTAATGTTTAATTTATTCATATAGTTTCAATTATGGATGGATGATTCTGGATAAAGAATTTATTATGAACTTTATAGAACTTCACAGATGACATCCATATTTATGGAAAGTGGTCAATAAAAACTACACAAACCATAATTTTGAAATTACACTGCACAAAGAATTGATGGATTAAAAAAAATACCACAATGAAGAAAATAAAAGTTTCATTATGAAAAGTTTCAGGTGATAAGCGATAGTTTTTGAAAAGAATTTAAGAAGGAACAATAATGTATGTGTGAAATGGGTGTTCGCTTGTGTTTTTTTTTTTTACATTCAACTAAATTTAATAAATTATCAAGTATAGTGCTGTTCATTCTCAAGATATTTTTTTTTAAATTCAAGATTTGCTTTCAATAATTTTTTAGTAGGTTAATATGTGGATAACTTTCTCATTTGTATAACCATTTTTTTATTTATATGTTTTTAATTTCATCCCTGCCTGTAAAAATGTCACAGCAATAAACACATAGTTAATAAACTTATGGTATTACTTAACTTCATTTCTTATTATATAACTGAATCTACATGACAAAGCTAAAAAAGAGTTAATAAAAATACCACATGCTAAACATTTAATATTTTAAATTGGACAGAATTCTTAATGTGTATACTTAGAACATGTAAAATGTGAAGTTTTCATTCTTATATGTATGCGCAAATATTTCTCTTTCCTAGTGTGGAAGTTTAGCATGTCTATTTTAAACCACATTTGTGGTGACTAAGTGTTTAGAATGTTGCATTTCAAATTCTCGAATAAGTACATCACATACAATGCATTCCAAATATCAGTAATAGTAGCCAGTTAATACAGGAACTTTATATTAAAATGCTCATGTCAAAATAGAAAGAAGTTCATTAATTCATTGTTTTACATTATCGGTCCCAGTCTTTCTTAAGATTGTGATATTCCTTCCTGAGGTACGAACAATATAAATCAGACCTCCTTTCTCTGATTATAATAATATTCACTAAAAAGTCATAACAGTCATCCTTATGATGAAGAGTAAAGATTTAAAAAATTAAATATAATCTTCATTTTGATTTTCTTGATATGCTGATGTAAAACAGTACATATTCAGTCATTGAAGATAAAACTGGAAACCATTTCATTCTTCATTTTCGCTACTAAACCCGGCATGAGTCTTTGTTGTTGTTGAGAATGGCTGGTCTTTTTTAAGGATTGACTTGTTGCTGAAGTCAGGTCAGATGCAACTTTTACACTTATCACAGGAAACTAAGAAATATACAAACTTAAGCAGTCTTTTAACAGAAACAAGATCTCTCTTTATTTTTTTTTTATAGTGACTCATCAAGTAAGACCTGAATGAAATGTAAACAACTGTTTTAATTGCAAGAATTAAATTATAACTTTTTTGTCATATAATTATTGTGAAGATATTATATTATATTAACTTTAATCCAAGTAGTAACAAAATAACATTAAATTTGGTTAATAATATTCTATACATATACATTTTTTTTTTTTAATTTTTATATGGCACTGATTATTGTGGTTATTAGGCAGGCATCAATATATATTAACAGTATACTGAAAAATTGTACCCAATTTTGTTACAGAAACTAGTGTATTAAATAGAGCTGACAGTTAGTTTTATACCCTTTTAATTTTCTCTGGAGCAAACAGGTTGTAAGGAGATGTAATTCACCATTTTATCTAGGATTTTCAAAAAATTTGACTTTAAAAATGAATTAAACAAAAATTAATTTTAAAAATAAATAAATTAAAATATTTGAAAAAATCTTTGTATTATTATTTTTCAAAACAATAAGTAAAACATTAATAATACAAATAAAAAAATTAAAAAAACAAGAAGACTACTTGTCCATAAAAGCAGCTTTTTTCTTTGAATCACAACATATTTATTCTTTTACTTTTTTACTTTCTTCTCTTTTAATTAGACTATTATATTTTTAATTGATTTCAAAAAAATTTCTTTGAATAGCAGCCAATTGTGTTTAAGAAAATAAAGTGCCAATTGTATTAAAAATAATAAAAGTATACATGTATATACATTTAAAATGAAACTTATTAAAATTTATTTTTTTTGATATTTCATTATTTTAATTTTAAATTTAATCTTGTAATGACACTCTAAATCAAATTATAAAATAAAACATTTTAAAAATTTACTTCAAAACATTTCTAGTCATTAATGCCACCAGTTTCAATGATTGATACGGCTTTTTTCACATGTTGATAAGTTAGACATGTTAAAAGTGTGGTTGAAAAGTGTGTTACTTAAAGATGTGTTTATTCTTTTAGTATATCTGTGTTGTGTCTTTTGTATGCTTATGTATTTCATTATGTTCAGGTGTTAAGATATGGTCCTTTTTATATATATATATATACATATATGTAGAATTTGTTGTCAATGTTAATGGATTTGTATCTATGAAGTGTTTAGCAAATGTGGACTTTATGTTGCTTTGCAGAGCTTTATAATGAACATGTAAAATTATCAACAAGATAACAAGTACTCCATGCCAAACTTACAAAAAAAAGTAAATTGTGAGGTGATTTCGTGTTACTTTCTTTACTTAACTGAACATACTGTTGCACATCAGCATGCCAAGCCCACAAAAGTGTAAGAAAGGTTCACTTCTGCAACTGACATCTTCTCTCTGTTGTCACTGACTAACAGTATAATGAATGTCACTACTTACAAGGAAAGCAAAACTGTTCAACATCTCTTGAAATTGGGAAACCCTTTCCACTGAGAAATAATCCATGATAAAACACTACTTTTTTCAGCTTTATTCCGCTGAAAAAAGTACTCTACTTTGAAACTTACAAAATGCAAAATAATTTCAATTTTAAAGAATCTATCATTTTAGAAAACCTTTTTTTTTAACTCCCATTAAAAAATTTCAAAATATACTATATGTTACCCTTATTTTGGATAAGGGTGATCGGTGTCTCAAACTCTAAGTTCCTATGACATTAGGAAGTGTCTTTGATGTGAAGACAGATGAAAGAGGAACTAGCTTAATTGTGTATGTATATTCACAAATATAATAATAATAATATTTGGAATACATGATAACTAGTTTCTGTTTTTTCAATACCCATTACAAAAAAATGAAAATTAATAAATCTTATTTATTTTAAGTGTAATAAATGTAATAGTAATAAACAAACTAACTATTTAATTTTAAGCTCACTTCAAATTATAATAAAAGCACTCTCTTACTGAAAGATTTTGACTTATAATCCCAGTTGAGTACTCACGTACTTCCACTTTAAAACAAATAAACATTTTATATATAAATGTATCAAAAATTATGTATATTTATACTCAAAATTCATAAATTACATACTTCAGTTAATATTAATAGTAGCAGCTTAATCTGATAACATTACAAAAGAAAGGGGCATTAACATAATTACTAATTATTTAAATAATACTTTATAGAGTTTGATGTATACACTTTTCTATTAAGTATACTGAATGTTAATCCTATATATATATATATATATAGGTATATATAAAATAGGTATATATATAATAGGTATATATAAAAGATTATATATATATATATATATATAATCTTTTGAAAATTCAAATAATTTATTAGTATATTGACTGACTTCTGTGTTAATAAATTACTATATTTTAATATTATATGAAATATAAACCACAAAAAAAAAACAATAATTATTAGTTAAACTTAACATATTAATTTCTAAGAATCGATTTTTACAGCATCCTGCATCTTCAATTGGTATGAAATTCTAAAATCACATTAAAATACTTTTAAAAATGTATTTTCATTTTACTTCAATTTTTCTTTTTTTTTTAATTTTGAAGTATTATGAACACACATGCAAATTTTTCTGTCCAGTTCTGGACAACAAATTTTGTTTTATTTTTATGTTGATTCTACACTACACGAAAATACTTTTTAAAGAACTGAAGAACCAAAGAGATAGGAATGAAAGGGTTTGAGATAGTTGAAAATAAGTGGCTAATACACAGAGATACATGTAAAACAAACAAACCGTAGAGATTAGAAAGTAACCATTACTTAGTGTGCAATATGGAAAATTTAAGAAACCCACTCTAACTTAAAAATAAAATATATCACTATAATTTAAATGTGCTTATATATATGAAGTATGACATTAATATCATTATGTTACTTGTTGGTTTCCTTCACAACTATTTTTGAAGTCTAGCAAAGTTGCTCAAGAATATTTATTTTTATCTCATTTTGGGATTATAAGCCAAGAACACTGTATACAGACCCCTATCTTCTGATCCAGGGTAATTTTTTTTAGCATCCACTTTGTTACCTCTCAGATTTAAGTAAATTTCAGGAATCATCTGAGGAATCTTAATAGGATAGAGTATCATTGCCATTTAAGGCCTTGAAGCATAAATTTGGCTGAGGTTATTTGTCATGCTTCACAGTCTCCCTTTGGGTAGATCATCCCTTTCTATAAACAAACTTTCTTTTAGTTATCATCAATCCCTTTCTTCCTAGATGTGTTCTGAGGGTTTGGTTGCTTGCCCACTATATTCATACTAAAATCACTGTAGGTGCTATATTCTAGGCATCTAAATCATTTGGAGGATACTTCTCTTCTGGACCAATCTGAGGACTCTACAAAACCCTCAACCTGTAGTTTAATTGATCATCAGGTTAAAGTTCCTGATTCTTCATAATATGGATATAAGTATCATAGAAATATCGTTCTTTCACTGAATAATATTACCAAAAATTTCAACAAAGTATAATTATTTAAAACTATTAAATACAGTGATTAAAAAAATAGAATTAGTAAACTCCTTGTTCATATTATAATTTACATCTCCTAAATTACCATTGATGTATGCTACTCTGTTAGATTAATTTCAACACAGCACACATTTATTTGTTTTTTTATTTGAAATTTCAGATATGTTTATTTCAAAAATTTTCTTTAGTAATTTTCAAAGAATATATTTTTTTTTCTTTATGAATACATATTTTAGTAACTTCCACTGATCTGAGTTTTTTTAAATTCATTAAATAAGTAACATTGGTAATAAAGTTAAAGATTCAATTTCATATTTTATAAAACTTAATCCAGTATCATATCTACATATATACTTTTTAATAATCTCTTTATTATGATGCAGATTTATTTTTAATTAAGTGCTCACTAAACTTTTATGTATATATAAAAAAATATTTATTTTAAATAATTTTAAATTAAAAAATAAGTAAGAAATCATTTATTTTTTATGAATTGAATTCTTTATGTATGTATTTATTAATGTTGGAATGTATTTATGCAAACGTATGAAATTTGGATATAAATATTTGTGTGTGCAGAGGAAAAAAGAATGCTTCAAAGTAATGCAAATGCACCGCATCTCTAGTCTGACAGTGCTGTGATTCATAATGCAGGAAACACTCTGAAAACTGCCTAATCAAGCCATGTGTGTTTTTGTGTAGAAAAATAAGTACTTTATAGAATAACATCATTGCTTGGTATCCTAAAATTTATATACATATATTATTTTTTAATGTAAGTTATAGAAGAATATTATAATTAATGATGTAATACATCATTTTATTTTAATTTAAAATAGTATCCTATCAAACTGATTTATTTTCTTTAATTTAATTAATAAAAAAAGTGGAATAAACATAAAAAAATATATAAATAAATACCAGAAGAGCGAATAAACATCATACCTATAAGTTATCGATAATCATATTAATAAATAAAATATTTATATGTAAAATCATAATATTAATAATAATAACAATATTTATTTTTAATGTATGTATAACTTTAGAATTTTAATTTTTTACATATTATTTTATTTATTTATTATTACTTTTCTCTTATTATTATTATTATTATTATTATTATTATTATTATTATTATTATTATTATTATTATTATTATTATTATCTTTTTATTAATAAATATCATTTGTTCATGTCATATTTATTTTATTAACATAATAGAATTGTATTATAGTAAAATTTCTTATATGCTGATGAATATATTTAAATTCATAAATATACAATATTTCTCAATAAATACAGTGTATTTATTTCTATTATTCTTCTGGTTAATGTCCTCATCATTTTATTCATTTTTTTTTAAGATTCTACTTTTTAATAATATACAATAATAAATTTATAAGATAATTTTTTTTTTTAAATTCTAATTATATTTCAAAGACTACTTGACAAGAATCACAACTTATTAAATAGCATAATGGTAATATTTTATTTTTTGTCTTTAATTACACTCAACCCAATGAAGACTGAGAGATTTTATTGAAACTGGTGTCTATGAACGATAATAATAAAGATGTATTTCAGTAAAAACAATAAGTTTTTGTTTGATAGTATTTCAGTGATAAACACATAGATATTTTTATATAATTATACTTTTTTATGTAGCTCAATGTATTTTTCTGTACATTGGTATAGTTTTTTGATAAAATAAAATAATAAAAAAGTAAAACAAAATGAAATAGATATACTACAGTTGCATACATATTAATATAATCTCAGAAAACTGAATTTTCTATTTTTTATGGGTACACTGGTTATCTACTTCATTTTTTTTTTTTAGTAATTTAAGGTTTTATACTTTATGTTGAATATGCTCTAATGGAGCATAGTAAATGGTGTCTAATGTAATTTTTTTAATCTTTCATGGTGGAAAAACATATGTTTTGTACTTTGTGTAATCCCAATATAATAAGGAATAGAATTGAAAAATAAAATAAAAAATCTGAATGTAAGCTAGTTTCTCTTTCTAAGAATATAGTCTCTGAAAATGAAATTAGAGACATGAATCCTACTTTAATATATTTTTAACCTACATCAAAAAGAGATATCCACACATTTTAATTAATTTTTTTTTTTTTTGTTAATGTATTCAAACTGTACTCTTCATCAAAAAAACTAATTTAGTTGATTCTTTTCTTTTTTTTTATTGAGCAAGTTCCTTTTGGATTCCAATTATAATTTTCTTCTAGCTAACTTAAGTAAAAGATTTTTAATAGAAAAATCCCACTGACTATTTCAAACATTTGAAAACATTTTCACATTTGAACCTTCAGGTATCAGTCAATGAATAGTATGTTGAAAAACTATGAACATGTAAAGAATTTGGACGGGAAGGTTGTTAAACAACTTCAAAATCAATTTTCATGAGCAGGGAGAGTGTTGACACAGTCAACAAATTTTTAAAGACAGTATTTAAGTGCAAGTCTAGATATATATTAAATTGAAAATCATGGCTATTAAAAAGATAGTGACAAAATGAACTGTGCCCCAAAAACTGACTTAACTTACTCAGTACTCCTTATTGAATTTACTAGATTATTAACACAATATTGCAACATATATTTATTCTCAGTGACATCCAACATAACTACAAAATCTGATAAATATTAAAAAAACAAATCTGCATAAAGTAACTAATAAATTGTCCTTCCACCTGCCATTAAAAAATTTCCATTACAAATAATATTAGCATTATAATCTATGAGCTACGTACATGGAAAAACAACTACAATGATTAACAACATTTTAAATTAACTGTTACTACAAACAAAAGTCTTCTTAAAATAGTAAATTAATAGCACGTAATAAATATTGTCATTTGATCAAACTATTTCTCCTCAAGGAACTAATTATAAGTTATTCACAGAAATTTAAGGAAATATTTGTTATTTTCAACAGGACATAACATGAAAACAATTTTAAATTACAAGAAATTAAATAAATAATTTACAGATTAGCAAACGTTTTGCTACCAAAGTCCTTTCTGAGTTATCAGCACTTTCTTCAGTGGATTATCTTATACCATTATTTATTAATGCTCCCCATCTAGGAAGGTTAGGAAAACCCTTACATTAGGGTTTTACATACTTACGTAATCAAATAATATAATATTTTACCTATATTTTGTTTCATCATTTAACATGTTTCTTTTTTGTTGGAAAATTAGTGTTTGCAAATTTCATATTGATCAAATTTGTTCAGCTTTTAATTTGTATGTGCTGTATGTAAGATCTGCATTTTGAAGTTACTTTTTTGTGTCTATATCCTGTTTTTATGAAGTGAATCCTTGAAGGTGTAGAGTACTTAAATATTATATAGAACAGATTGGATACACATTAATTCACTTTTTTTTAAATGTATCAGACTCTATACACAAGTACAGAATCAGATTTTGCTGAACACTCTGTAGAAAGAAGATCTACATATAGTGAAAGAATTATAAATTAATATATAACACATAAATTTTATATATAAAGTATAAAAACCAAGTTCTCAACACTCTTGAATAATATGAAATTTTTTAAATAATTTAACTGACTAAAATACTATATTAAACTAAGAAACACAATAAAATCAAATATAACACTGTTACGTATTTAATATACTTGCGTTATTTATTTACAGTGAGGACTAAAGTATTTAGTGTTACTAGATACTTTTCTGAAGAAAATGCTGGTAATTAGTTTCTCAAGATTTTTAAATGAAAAAATTCCATTAATTTTTAAGTTAAATTTAATTCTTTTAAAAAATATGTTATGCAAAAGAAAGTTCATAAATTACATGTGCAAGTGTGTACGTCATGTTTTAACAAAATTTGTCTAATTAATAGCAAATTACTTTCTTGTTTTATTTTAAGTACTATAATTCCTAATTAAATTAAATATTAATTTTAAAAATGAATTTCAGTAAGATTATATTAAAATATATTGCATCGTGAATTTAATGCTTTTTATGTTTATGTGTATTTGTGTAATGCACTGCTATTAATGTTATCAATGTGGCACAAGAAAAAATGTAATTAATAAATATTTTTTTAAATTACAGTTCATAAGAAAAAAGTAAACTGAATGAAAATGAATGTAATATTTAAATATATATATATTTTTTTTAAATATATATATATATATATATTTTTTTTTTTTTAAATATATATATATATATATTTTAAATATATTACCTTTAATCTATGTGCATATACCACTGATTGCATGTGGTTAAGATTTACCAGATAAGATAAAATCATAAATGTTTCATTGCTTCCTCAAGTCATCCTGAATATACAATTACAATTACCTTCAGAAAAATGGCAGAATAAACGAGCTTAAATATAAAACAAATAGTATACATTTTTTCTTCAACAATTAAACACATGATTTTAAAATTTTAATTATGCATAATGTAATTTATAATTATATAACTTCATTTTATTAAGCCTATCAAATATAAGATGAAACATAAGGAAAAAAGCAGCATTTAAGTATTAAAACAATAACTGAAATGAAATCTAAACAATCAGTTGGTGAAATGTTGATAAATAAAAATTTTTTTAGAAAAAGAATAATTCTCAAAAGTACTGATGAAAAATTTAAATCTTGATGCACATTTCAGTTATCAAATCATCAACCAAATCACCTTATGTAAATACCAATATAAAACTTCCTAATGAGTCTGGTCAATGTGAATGTGAATTTTAATACTCTAAGCTGTATTTAAGGTATTTTTTATTTTCAGTTCTTGCAACATTTGGAACAAACCATATTACCCAGAAAGCATTTTTGCAAAGCAGAATTTGTTAACGTGGTGTGGAATCTCCAATTAATATACAGCTTACCACAAGATCATTCTATTGTTTTCCTTGGAATGTTAACATTAGGAAACTTGTCTTCAATCAAAATAAAAGATTTTTCCATTATTACAAGGTGATAAGAACATGAGTTCACAAGACTCATAGACTGGTTAACATTTTATCTGACTCCTATAGATGTGTTTGACAACAAGTGATGTTCAAGTTTGCTTAAACAACATTCAGCAGTTTTATTTTGCTTAGACAAAAAATGTTAGATTTAAGGAACTTTTAACATCACTTTTCAGAAGTACTGACAAATAATACTTCATATACTTTTAGACATCCTAATCTAATGTACAACAAAGACTCTTGGCTCTGTGAATTCTATCCATTTTTTCCCTCAAATTTTTAAATTGGTTTGAACAAGCCTGTTTCAAGAGAAGGTTTTTTTCTCTTAATGAGCAGTCTCTTTATAGATCTCCCCCTATTTCCACTTTGAAAAAGTCACTAAACTAAAAATAATTAAATAAAAAATGTTTGGAAAAAATTTAACCAATTCCAAAAAGAAGGATGAGAATTTCGAACACCAAAATTTTCTTGTAATTTTTTTAAAATAAAAAATAATGCAGATTTGATGCTTTTAAAACAAAGTTATAACTAATATAAGAAACTTTCCATTGCTTTAATTATAAGCCATTAGTTGATAACAATATGAGATATCCAAGGGTTGACTTCAGTTAACTTTCTTTTATATTGTTTGGATTAAATTAAGTGGTTACTTCTAGAAGTTTATAATAAAGATAATTTTGATATATTTTTAATTATTATTATTTCTACATACTCATACTTCTGAGGTTCAATCAGTTGTGCTTTATTTCTTTTAGTTTTGTATAAAAAAAAAGTAGTATTTTATAACATATAAATCATTAGTATTTTTTACTTTTTTTCAGTTTGTATACCCATTAACTCACTTTTTTATAAATGTTAAAACTTTTCAGCAATTTTTTTTTTATGTTTTAATAACATGAGTTTATAATAGCTTGTGTAGTAAATACATTGATTTTGAGTCAATCTGTGTCAAATCACTCAAAAAAAATCAAAATATAACCTATCACCTCATATATTGATAAATACAGTATATTTTGTATTAATAATACCTTAAGAATGTCTCTAAATTTGTTTTCCCTGTGATGTATACTTTTTTTGAACTTTTATGAATTTTCAGTTTTCAGATTTTGAGACTATTCGGTTGCACAAGAGTGTTCATGGAAACTGTCTTAATATTAGAAAATAAATTATTTCTCATGTATTACTGCAATTTTTTTATTTTTTTATTTAGATTTATATCCAGTAATACATGAAGAGTCCATAAAACAAGGATCTAAAACAAAAATAAAACAATAGACAATTTTTTTGCTTAGATGAAATTTTTGTAAAAAAATATATGCTTGCAGAAACAGTTAATAATTTAAGTATCCAGTATGCTGTGAACTTCATTTTTTTCAAATTGTTCATGAAACTACCAACTTTTTATTGAAATTAACAAAGCAGCTTTTCAATGTACTCAAGGAACAGAGGGGAAAGTTTTGTTCAATATATTGTATACCACATAAGCTAAAATCAGAAAGTTACAATCTAATTTTAAACTTTAAAAGGGAATAGTAAAATATTACTAAGTGATTATTGCTTTATTTGAGTCTTATTTTATATACTATTTCTTTTACATTTTATAATTTACATGATTTATTTTTTTTATAATCCTGTTTTGAAAACATACAAAATCCTGTTTTGAAAATAGAATGCTTAAAAATGTAATACATCTCAATTTCTATTAAGTGATTGTGATTATCTGGAACTATATGAATCATTTACAAGTTAATGGAATCTGAAGAATTAGTATCATTTATTTTATCCATTAATTCCATTATTCCTTTCATTTTATTCCATTAATTTTTAGTTAAGTTAGGAACAGCTGTAATTATGAAATTAAAGCCTGTTATAAAATTAAAAACTTAAAAACCCACCTGTGCCTTATTTGGAATTATAAAAATTCAAAAACAGTTAATAAGGAATTCAGAAACAGTTAATAATTCAAGTATCCAGTATGCTGTGAACTTGATTTTTTTTTCAAATTATTCATGAAACTACCAACTTTTTATTGAAATAAACAAAGCAGCTTTCCAACGTATTCAAGGAACAGAGGGGAAAGTCTAAAAGGGAATAGTAAAATATTACTAAGTGATTAGTACTTTATTTTAGTCTTATTTTATATGCTATTTCTTTTTACATTTTATAATTTATATGATTTATTTTTTTAATTCTGTTTTGAATATTCAAAACATTTAATATTTATTTGAATCCTGTTTTGTTATTCAAAACGTTTTCCCAGTACTGTTTTTAAGTATATTGTTTTCCAAACAAAATTTATTTGCTGAACAGTTAATGAATATGATTCAGATTCCCTAAGAAATCTCACTATAATAAGTGGAAAAATATTGTTATCAATAACATGAAAGATTTTAACGTGAAACTTTTTATAGTAATGCAAGTAACAATGGATATGTGTCATAAATAGGGATTTCAAGATCCCTTTTGCTCATAATACCTGTCTTATTGAATTCTTTCCAGATATAGTTGTCTCTGAATTAATATATTTTTACATTTCAGTGAATGTATAATGTGTTATTTTAAACTAGGTCTTGCTTGATATAAGCAAAGATTTGGACTATTATGAGAACAGCCTAGGTTAAGGTTGAATTAAGGAAATAAAGAAGGTGATCTTAGTAAGTAGTAGTTTGATTTTTTTCATACCATTTGGGGAAAATACTATAGAGAGTTTTCTATCATTATACTTACCTGCTAGCAGGTATGTTATGAATGATCCCCTGTAGTTTCATAAGGAAACTTTATTTACACAATATTCCTTATTTATTATGGTAGGAATTTATATTATTTTATTGAGTACAAGTTCTCAGTTGACCATTTAATATTACTTTGTTAAAACTGCTTGAACAAAAGTTCAATATGATGGGATTATATAACTTTTTTTTAGTAAAGTGTACAACAATTTAAATGATAATAATTTATTAATAATAAGGTTATATTTATTAGCAGTAAAATTAAATTAGGAAGTAAATAATTCATAAATTAGTCTTGATTGTTATAACTTATAATAATGATTTTCAGTAATAAAAGTAAATAGTAATCTATAATTTAATAATGATTTTAATAATTATTTACATTAATTGACTGCTCCAACAATTTTTCTGGATCATGATGAAAAAATCAGGATCAGGGTCAGATTTAGCCTTTGAACCACTCCATACAAAAGTAAAAAATTGCGCCTCTATGGAACTATAATATAAGCATTTCTAAAAAACAAGGTTTATGGTTTTTTTTTATTTTTTAGCAAACATCCAAAAAACAACATGTAGCTCAATAATTGACACAAATACTTTTATAATAAATGCTCACTTAAAATACTTCATTTAAAAAAACAGTTAACAGGAGTATAATTCAGACAAATTTATTTTTATGAACTTTTAGTTCACAGAATTATTTAATTCAGAAACATCTAAACTGTTACTGAGTTTATACTCAGTTACTAATGTAGCGAGGTGTGATAATCTTTGAGATTTTGTTGCTCACAAATAGTTCTTGATTATTTTTAGTTTTGAAAAACTATGTTCCCCAAATGCATCACTTGGAAGAGTTAGAATTAGAGACATATATGGAGTAAAATTCATTTTTTTTATCAATTTCAAAACTTCCAAAGGAGGCAAATCTTTTTCCAATAGAGAACACACCACTGATATTTCATCACAAAGTTCTGAACTGTTTATATCCGATGACTCTCCATCTGTTACAATGGTTTCCAAATCTTTGCAATTGGACAAAATTACAGAACTAACATCTTTGAGTTCATACATATGATATAAAAAGCAGAAGTGACTGTTATGATGTTGCAGCTGAGATAATCTTTGTTCCAAAGAATTGATTGCAGTGTCAACCAGGTAGTAAATGAATTCAATTTTGTATTTTTTCTGTACATCGAGGGCTCATCCTAACTTTCATAATCAAATTATCTTTTCCACCAATGAACTCAATGTGTAGGTATTGATTCAAAACTTTCATCTGCATCTATTTTGGATGCTATTTCACCAGCATCAAACAAGGATGACATTAAAGTGATTGTCTGATCTCAAATTCCTAAAAAAAAGATTGGAATTTTCCAAAAGTTTTATTACCAATACAATATAGTAATTTTTCCCCTGCATGAGTTTACTAATGGGATTGACATGATTTAATACCTCATACCACATCACAACAGAACAGAGAAATTTGAATTGTTGTATTTGCATAAAGCCCAGATGCTTCATTTCTTTTGAACTGTCTATATATTTGGTCTCATAAATCTTAAGCAATGCATCATATATTTGATCGATTTGATACCTCAGCAGCTTTATAGCAGCAATTGACTTTCCCACCTCTTGTCGCCAAGAGGTTTTAAGGTTAGTTCTTCAACGTGCTTCAAAAAGATGGCTCGTCTAAAAGCTGATGAAGAAAAAAATAAGTAAATTTTTGGACAATATTAATGAAGTTGGCTCTTTCTAATGATAATATCATTTACCATGAGGTTAAGGGAGTGGTTACCACATGATATAAAAAAAAGCACAAGGGTGATGTTTCTAATCTTTGCTTCACCCCCTCTTGTTCTCATTTCATATTTGCCCTATTATCATATCCTTGGTCTCTCATGTTAGCCAAAGAGAATCCCAGCTAGCTCTTGAAGTAAGACATCAAAAAGTTGTTGGCTTTTTGATTTTTCAATTGGAAGAAAGCCCAAAAAATGTTAGTGAATGTTGATGCCTTTTTGTTCAATTGACATATATATACCTTATATTAGAAGGTCATTTGTTCTGTTTTACTGAAGTCAGGTGTACAATCTAATATAACTGAGTAATATTTTGATTTTTTCACTTCATCTAATCTATGGCTTATGTACAGTTAGGTGAATGACCTCATTTTGAATGGTTCTACTCAAGTATGTGGTTATTTTATGTTGTTTGTTCAAAGCCCTCCTTAAATGCTCCTCCATGACAGGATCAAATTTAGCTAATAGTTGGACTAGCTTTAAAAAGATCCCATTATCATGTTCGTAAAAATTTTTATTGCTACCTCTAAATGCCAAGCAGCTTTCTTCTAAAAGTTTGATGATCAAAACTACATGTTGAAAAACGGCGTTCCAGTGCTGAATTTTTGCATTCCTAAATCTTTGAGAAGTTTTTAAATGAATACTCAATTCAAGCCAGGACTTTTGGGCTTCAAAATGTTTTTTGTAGTTTAATGATTTTTGAGGGTTTACTATATGCTGCAAATCTCTATAGCCATCTTTTGCTAAAGAAGAAGATGTAGCCATTGCAAAAATTTTGCAGTAGAAGCAGAAAAGTGAGCCTTTGGCAACAGAACAAACCAACCAATTTCTGTGAATTTTCTCTCTGTTGCTGAGATATCTTATATAGTTGTTTGAGGTGAACCTGTGTCCACTGGTATCAGTAGGGAGATCAAAGTTATACATTCGGGATGCTGAACCCTGCTTTCGAAAGATAAATCCTTTCTGCATCAGAAATGCATTCAGACCACAGTCCTAAATTAGAACTCAAAACCAAAATGACAGGACAATCTTCATCTGTCTCCATCTACAAGTGCGATTCATTTTCTATCTCTCTTTCGTTTCTTCCTCTTTGTCTTCTTGTTCAACCCAATCAGATACCTGTGTTCTAGAAGACCATGCAGAAATTGATGAAGACTGCTCCGTTGAAAGAACGACGACTTCAACTTCAAGGCTGTCTAAATTTTCTTGATTTTTTTCACTTGTACTTGTCCTAGAATTGTCTTCTAAAAACTTTTCCAAAGCTACAGCTTGTTTTTTTAAGGATGCTTCTGTGTTTAGTCTTTGTTTTCTGAACTGGCTATCAGATAATTTCTTTTTACTATCCGACATTGTTAAGTAAAGAAACAATGAAAATAAACAATCACAAGATATAACTTTAAAGAGTAAATCTATTTTTAATTAACAATCTTTCTTTCATTTGCTTTTCTATCATCCTGTATTTAATGCAAACATTTTAGCTTTAAATAAAAACACTGAAATAGTTTGTTAGGTGAAAATCTATATGAAACAAAATTTCAATATCTAAAAAGACAGACCAAATCCATCAATCTGTTTTCAAACTAACAAATGCAAAATACCAAAATCAAAGTAAAAAAGAGCAAAAAAATTTACTAATGAAAATAAAAAATTAAATATTGAACAATATTAATAGCACAATTAGAAAGTAAGTAATCACAAATCTTTATGTATAATCTTCAATAGATCTCTAATGCAAATGAACAGGATTAATTTCCTTGGCGATTATTACTGGTGTTCATCACAGAGAAACTTTCAAACGGAATCTCCTGGGACAAAATATATGTCTCAAAGTAAACAAAAGCAAAATACCAAAATCAAAGTAAAAAAAAAAATAATAGTAATAATAACAAGAAAATGTTAAATAAATAAATGCAAAATGAACTTCAATCGGAATCTCCTGGCCATCTCATTCCATAAATTTTCCGATGCAGATGTTCATCACAGAGAAAATACTTTTATACAGTGTTGAAATAATGCATGTTTGACAGTGAAATATTTTATAATCATATTTTGCGCACCAGATTATTCCTCATCCAATTTTTTTTTTAATATTAATGCATTGTATTACTACATCTGTAAATTAGTTGTTTAGAAACCTCTTTCTGTTTTTAATACATAGTTATATTTAGATATCCACGAATAAAAAATTAATAAAATACAATAATGCATGTTTGACGGTGAAATATTTTACAATCATACCTCGCTGTAATCATTATCCAAATTGTTCTAAATCGGCAATGGCAAGGTTAGAACAAGTAAACAATTATAAACAAAAACGGATAAAAATCTTACCTCTGGGCAAACTTCCGTCAGGAGAACTGTATAAAAATAAGCTTAACAAAAATTACAATTATATAAATTATTTTTTATATATTATATATATTTTGTTTGTTGCTTAGGTCAAAGGCTAGCAAATTAAATGGTTTGCTCACTGTTGCCAAAGGTTTAAACAAATTTAAACCTTTGCGGTTTGAATCGAAATCACTCACTAAAAAATTTCGTATATATGTCATATCTCGCTGAATAACAACTTTTTCTCTCCCACCAAAATTACCAAATTGAATTCAATAATTCTCCCCCCCCCCCCCCCGGACGGCACACGGGCCTTCTTACTCATTCCTACTCTAACCATGTGACACGCATCAGCCAATTGCGACGAACAGAGAAAGGGAGAAAGATGTTTTCCTAGGAACATTCGGAATATGCTAGCGCTGGTAATTTTTAAAATTATGACTTCGAAAAAAAGTTTTTAAACGAACTCGGATTTGAATAATTTTTCTTTTATTTGAAAACCAGCTTTTGAAGGTATTTTCTGAAAAAAATTCGTTTTTGTATGACAGGTAGTAAAGTTTTTACCACGATTTACAAAACGACTTTACAGGAAAATAGCGTTTCGTCCGACAAGTGACCTTATTTTAATTAATTACCGACACGCGTCTAATTATCGTACAGTTTCGAAGTTGGTTTCATTGTGGAGGGTATTAAAAAATACCCTCCACAATGAAAACGTTTCAGGTGGTATAAAAAATTTTCTTGTACCTGTTCAACTTCCGGACTTTCAACAATTTTAGTACGGAACTTCGCTGAAAAAGGCGAAAAAATCGATAAAATATTGAATAACGAACAATCTAATCCAAAAATCTAAAAAATCGCTTCGAGGTGTTTCGGCTCTTGTCCTGGGCCACCTTCATGCCAAATTTCGTACCTGTAGGAGCAGCGGACAATGTGTGCGCGCGCACGCATGAGCGCGCGCACACATTGTCTTTTATATATATAGATTACTGGAATAGTGCCTTGAAAGTTTTGTGGTCATTAGTTCATAAAATTAGATTGTTTTATTGTTTTTAGAATTTTTTCAGTAAATTTTCTAATTTAGAAACTCCATTGCAATTTCTTTCTCATTTTGTTTTGGCAATGTTGCGCTCCTCGATTTTTTCACTCCGTGCCGGGGCATGGACTAACGGAATGTTCGTCCGGCCCTGTCAGGATCTTCTATTATAATAGGGAACAAAATTAAACATTTTTCAGTTCATGAAGGAAAATATATGTTTATAATAGAACTTTTCATACTGAATTCAAATTTGTAAGTAGCTTTTATCTACCACCCACTGGTTTTTGTATGACATGCGGGTTAAATAAGAATGAAATGTGTATACTTATTATATATATATATATATATATATATATATGTTTGTACATACACACATATAATACTACTTTACCTAAAATGTGATTAGTTGTTTTCCTTTTGTGTTTTTGGCATCTGGAACATCCGTCCTCAGCATCCAACAGTAATCAGTAAGCATTCTTGCACCTCACTGTCCCTGCTATCTCTTTTCCACAGCTGTGATTCTTAGTTGAAATGCTCCTTTACCCATCATTGATTAGAATATGGGAGAGAAGGAGAATAATGGGTGGATTTAACATTTTTATCACATCTTTATTTAACTATCTAAGCGATAATAATTTTTATGCTGAACTGATGATTTTAAGTAGCTTGTACCAGTACAGCTACTATGTTTTTAATAACTACAATTCTGCTTTGCCCTTAAATTAACAGTGGTGAACAAAATGAATTAAAGGAAGCTGTTCTGCAAGTAATGAACAAACATAGCTGAGAAAGTAAATTAATATTATTAAAAGATTCAACTGGTAAAAAAAAAAAAGAAACTAAATTCTATTAATTTTAATTATATCTCAAAACTATATGTTTTATCTCTACTGCACCTTCTATATCACTTAATAATAAACTTATATCACTTAATAGTAAAAAATGAATGATTACTTAAAAAGAATTTTTTTTATTTCTTATTGAAAATGAATGTCAAGATTCTTAACAGTTGAATAAATAAATGTTTTTTATGCGTTTATTAATATATTGTTTTTCATAGGATCAGCTGTCACAATTAATACTACATCATACCCTAGTAATATTGGTTTACAAAATGAATAATATGTCCTGCACTATTTATTATGACTTGTGACTTTTTATGTACTTTTTTTTTGTCTTCAGTCATTTGACTGGTTTGATGCAGCTCTCCAAGATTCCCTATCTAGTGCTAGTCGTTTCATTTCAGTATACCCTCTACATCCTACATCTCTAACAATTTGTTTTACATATTCCAAACGTGGCCTGCCTACACAATTTTTTCCTTCTACCTGTCCTTCCAATATTAAAGCGACTATTCCAGGATGCATTAGTATGTGGCCTATAAGTCTGTCTCTTCTTTTAACTATATTTTTCCAAATGCTTCTTTCTTCATCTATTTGCCGCAATACCTCTTTGTTTGTCACTTTATCCACCCATCTGATTTTTAACATTCTCCTATAGCACCACATTTCAAAAGCTTCTAATCTTTTCTTCTCAGATACTCCGATTGTCCAAGTTTCACTTCCATATAAAGCTCCAAACATACACTTTCAAAAATCTTTTCCTGACATTTAAATTAATTTTTGATGTAAACAAATTATATTTCTTACTGAAGGCTCGTTTAGCTTGTGCTATTCGGCATTTTATATCGCTCCTGCTTCGTCCATCTTTAGTAATTCTACTTCCCAAATAACAAAATTCTTCTACCTCCATAATCTTTTCTCCTCCTATTTTCACATTCAGTGGTCCATCTTTGTTATTTCTACTATATTTCATTACTTTTGTTTTGTTCTTGTTTATTTTCATGCGATAGTTCTTGCGTAGGACTTCATCTATGCCGTTCATTGTTTCTTCTAAATCCTTTTTACTCTCGGCTAGAATTACTGTATCATCAGCAAATCATAGCATCTTTATCTTTTCACCTTGTACTGTTACTCCGTATCTAAATTGTTCTTTAACATCATTAACTGCTAGTTCCATGTAAAGATTAAAAAGTAACGGAGATAGGGAATATCCTTGTCGGACTCCCTTTCTTATTACGGCTTCTTTCTTATGTTCTTCAATTGTTACTGTTGCTGTTTGGTTCCTGTACATGTTAGCAATTGTTCTTCTATCTCTGTATTTGGACCCTAATTTTTTTTAAATGCTGAGCATTTTATTCCAGCCTACGTTATCGAATGCCTTTTCTAGGTCTATAAACGCCAAGTATGTTGGTTTGTTTTTCTTTAATCTTCCTTCTACTATTAATCTGAGGCCTAAAATTGCTTCCCTTGTCCCTATACTTTTCCTGAAACCAAATTGGTCTTCTCCTAACACTTCTTCCACTCTCCTCTCAATTCTTCTGTATAGAATTCTAGTTAAGATTTTTGATGCATGACTAGTTAAACTAATTGTTCTGTATTCTTCACCTTTATCTGCCCCTGCTTTCTTTGGTATCATGACTATAACACTTTTTTTTAAGTCTGACGGAAATTCCCCTTTTTCATAAATATTACACACCAGTTTGTATAATCTATCAATCGCTTCCTCACCTGCACTGCGCAGTAATTCTACAGGTATTCCGTCTATTCCAGGAGCCTTTCTGCCATTTAAATCTTTTAATGCTCTCTTAAATTCAGATCTCAGTATTGTTTCTCCCATTTCATCCTCCTCAACTTCCTCTATAACACCATTTTCTAATTCATTTCCTCCATATAACTCTTTAATATATTCCACCCATCTATCGACTTTACCTTTCGTATTATATATTGGTGTACCATCTTTGTTTAACACATTATTAGATTTTAATTTATGTACCCCAAAATTTTCCTTAACTTTCCTGTATGCTCCGTCTATTTTACCAATGTTCATTTCTCTTTCCACTTCTGAACACTTTTCTTTAATCCACTCTTCTTTCACCAGTTTGCACTTCCTGTTTATAGCATTTCTTAATTGCCGATAGTTCCTTTTACATTCTTCATCACTAGCATTCTTATATTTTCTACGTTCATCCATCAGCTGCAATATATCGTCTGAAACCCAAGGTTTTCTACCAGTTCTCTTTATTCCGCCTAAGTTTGCTTCTGCTGATTTAAGAATTTCCTTTTAACATTCTCCCATTCTTCTTCTACATTTTCTACCTTATCTTTTTTACTCAGACCTTTTGTGATGTCCTCCTCAAAAATCTTCTTTACCTCCTCTTCCTCAAGCTTCTCTAAATTCCACCGATTCATCTGACACCTTTTCTTCAGGTTTTTAAACCCCAATCTACATTTCATTATCACCAAATTATGGTCGCTATCAATGTCTGCTCCAGGGTAAGTTTTGCAGTCAACGAGTTGATTTCTAAATCTTTGCTTAACCATGATATAATCTATCTGATACCTTGCAGTATCGCCTGGCTTTTTCCTAGTGTATATTCTTCTATTATGATTTTTAAATTGGGTGTTGGCAATTACTAAATTATACTTCGTGCAAAACTCTATAAGTCGGTCCCCTCTTTCATTCCTTTTGCCCAGCCCGTATTCACCCACTATATTTCCTTCCTTGCCTTTTCCAATGCTTGCATTCCAATCTCCAACTATTATTAAATTTTCATCTCCTTTTACGTGTTTAATTGCTTCATCAATCTCTTCGCATACACACTCTACCTCATCATCATCATGGGCGCTTGTAGGCATATAGACGTTAACAATCGTTGTCGGTTTAGGTTTTGATTTTATCCTTATTTCAATGATTCTATCGCTATGCGTTTTGAAATACTCTACTCTCTTCCCTATCTTCTAGTTCATTATGAAACCTATTCCTGCCTGCCCATTATTTGAAGCTGAGTTAATTACTCTAAAATCACCTGACCAAAAGTCGCCTTCCTCTTCCCACCGAACCTCACTAATTCCTACTATATCCACATTTACCCTATCCATTTCCCTTTTTAAATTTTCTAGCCTACCAACCTTTTTTAAGGTTCTAACATTCCACGCTCCGACTCGTAGAATGTTATTTTTTAGTTTTCTGGTGACCCCTTCCTTAGTAGTCCCCACCCGGAGATCCGAACGGGGGACTAGTTTACCTCTGGAATATTTTACCAAGGAAGGCACCTCCATCATTGCTATATGAAAATGCAGAGAGCCACATTTTCTTGGAAAAAAAGCAGCTGTAGTTTTCCATTTCTTTCAGCTGCGCAGTACTCAGAGGACTGAGTGATGTTGATATGGCCGTTTAAGTCATTGTGACTCACGCCCCTAACAACTACTGAAAGAGCTGCTGCCCTCTTTCAGGAATCATTCCTTAGTCTGGCTCTCAACAGATACCTCTCCGATATGGTTGCACCTTCGGTCCAGCTACTCTGTATCCCTGAGCACTCAAGCCCCTCACCAACGGCAAGGTCTCATGATTCATAGAGGAGGTTTTATGTACTATCACTTAAGAAAGTGATAGTTGTTATAATACACTGATTTTACAATTTTTTTCATTTAATTATCTTGTTTTAATACAGATTTATGAATAACTTTTTAATTAATTTCTAGATTATGTCCAGTGTATGAGAATGTGAAATGACCTCTTACTTTCTGTTACTTATTGCTATACTACATTATAATAATATTGTAACATAATAGTTTATGAAATCATACGAGTAAGCCTTTCTTTTTTTCTAAAAAGTCAGATACTACAGGTAAATTAAAAAAAAATTAATTTAATAATTTATTGATATAAATATGTTACCAGTCTTGAAATTGTGACAAGTTAAAAGTTGATTTTTTTTTCAGGTGTTCCACACTTGTATCTGTATTACATCTAGGGCCAGATTAACCAATAGATAAATAAGACAAATGTCTAGGGCTCATAATTCAGAAAGGCCCAACTAGAGTAAAGGAAAAAATAAATAATGATTTTTTTAAAAATTAAAAAATATTTTTAAAAGGATGTCTCCCAACATGGTGTATTTTTTAAAAAGATAAATATTTTAAAATATTTTAAGTACTACAATTTAAAAACAAAAGATAATAAAAAATTTTAAAAAGTATTTTTCATTTTAAAATCAAATAAAAATATAAAAAGGTGGCTTTTTGTTTTTTCTGATACTGAAAACGGAATTTACCAAATACCCTTCAATCTTTGTTTGAAGTTTTCTGTAACTTTCTTGGACACCAAATTTAAATTTTGTTTAGAGCCCAATAGAGGCTTAATCCAGTAGTGATTACAGCCGGTCAAATTGTAATTTATGATCTTCCAATTACAACCAATGATGTGATTCATTTCATTTACAGTACTCTGAAAATAAATGGAGGTTGATAAAAAGGCCAGTTGCTTGCAACATATAATTCCTAAATTAATATCATATGAATATGGTGCAGATAAAAATGAAGAAAACAACATCAGATTACATAATATGATCTTTAATTTCAGTAAAGTGAAAAGATAATAAGCAAATTTTAATAGGAAGCAATAATAGCACTCTACAATTTTTTTATGAACATGTGTGTGGTGTGTGCTCCATGGAAATTAGCAACAATTCTGATCAGTTGCTAAAACAACTGAAGGAATGTGCAACTGAAGGAAGAAGAACAGAATTTTATGATCGTTTTATTTTATGATCGACACTACCACACTTCTGAAATTTTATAAAAATATGTAACTATATTTCTTGTTGGTAATTATCATTTATTTTATTTAACGATTGTTTTGATAGATTGTCTTTTAATGATAAAAAAAATTTATTGCTAAGATATTTTGAAATTAGAAAAGTTCCATAGGCAACTAGAGGAAACTGTTTATAATTTACTTGCTAGGTAATAAATATTTCCTGCTACGGCAGGAAACCCCACACACCCAGCAGAATGGGCTGCTGGACATCTGGTTGCAGATTTTCCCTCCTCCTATGTAAACCAAAAAAAAGGTAGTAAATGTAATAATTTTTGGCTTAGCCATGAAGATTAAAATTTAAGAATGATTTTGCTTAAATTATATATATACAGGTAGTAAAACTAAGAAAGTTTTCATCCCTGACTTCCCAATAATTGACCTTAATGTAATTTTATTGTTTAAAATGTAATATTTCTCATTCATGTAAAGTTAATTCAGGGTTGGGTGTACATTAACGTTACACATGGAAAGCAGTTGATTGAAAATTTAAATTTGTTAAATTCATTAGGTCCTTACCTTATCAGAAATGCAGGAGGGTAACCAAACCAATTTTATTTATATTTTAAATAAAAGAAATATTATTATTTATTTAGCATATGGCATACAAATCTCATAAAACAAAAGTAAATTGCATATAATAATAAACAATATCAAAATAGAGTTATTCTAAATTAGTCACTGACTTTGTATAATAAAGAGTGATGCTAATGGAGTAATATTAAATAACTAAGTATAGGCAGTAAATTCACAAAATTTGTTTCCAATACAGAAATTTATAGAATAAAAAGGTTTTTTTAGACATTTTCGATACAGCTTCCTGTTTTCTCTTGGCAGATATCCCATGAATAAAGAATTTTATTCCAGAAACGTAGAAGTAGGCCAACATTTGCTTGTGTCAATGTATCTGGATATGCATAACAGAATTGAGAGTTTCAGAAAGTGAGGGGATAAATAGACATTCTCTTTCATATAACTTCTACAGAGAAAAATCTAATTATGTTAGTTTTGAAGATCATGATGGCCAGATATTATTCCAGCATGACCAATTAAAACAGAAATTTTATGAGAGAGATATACTGTATACCTATGATAGCAACAATATATTAGTATAGCATCTTGAACATGAAATTTTCTCCCACCTCTTGCTACAGCTAAGGCATCAGCCATACTCATCACAGTGCTTAGAACTCAAAAATATTTATTTTTGGCCAGTCTCATATATGTTGGCATTACCTAACAGATTATAGTTTGTGCCAATTTTTTATGGTTAATTTTATTACTAAAGAAAAAGGTTGCATCATCACTAAATACAATCTTATCAAGAAAACCACCTTCAATTTCCATTCTATTCTTTATGGTTGCACGAAACTTGTACTGTTTTTTTCACCATCCATCATTCAATATTTAAAGCAGTTTCCTTTCTTCAGTACAAAATTTTAAAATCCTAAAAAGTGACAAATTTGGATTCTTAGATGCACAATGGGTTGATATACAACCTTATAAGAAAGGGTAAACTTGAATTTTGGATTACAGATCCAAACTCCTAAGCATTTAAACACTTAATAGAAAAAATATATTTTACCTAATTTCTATTGAAGAGAAACATTGGCCTTTGTACTTCTTGACAGAGTATTAAAATATTATTGAAATAAAATAAAAATAGAATAATTTTAAAAAATATAATGAAGGATGGAAGGCCAGTAAAAATGACACTACACACTCTTAACTATCAGTGTCTATTGTAACAAGGTATATTATACTCACAATAATAAAATAATGAATGCAAAGCTCCCTGAAAAAATAATTTCCAATTTTTTTTTTTAAATAAACTTTCTGGCCAATTTTTTGGACTTTTTTACTCTTGAAAATGTTTGCCTGGAAGATCAAGGTTTGAATCATTAACTGTTTGATTAGCAATAAAGATATTAAGACTGGCTATAAGCAGTTGTTTTTCTTCAGTTTTGAAGGGCTACCTTTATTTACACTTCCACCAAGATTTAACACTTCATTTCTTTCAAATAAGTTGAATATTTTCTCTTAACAGATATATTTCTAACATTTTTTAAAAAGTAACAGACTGTTCAATTATAAATCGCCAGGACAGGCAACTTCTATTTTTCTATTCTTTGTAAAGGGTAAATTTATTTTACTCTTGCATTTCAATTTTTTATAATAAAATTTATATGTTGTGCAGTAAAGTTGAGGCACATACTAAAAAATGATCAATTCCTATTTGGGATCAAATTAATGTGGCAACAATGATAATTAATACTGATCTTTATGATAAAATAATGCACAGTATTGTAAATACTGTCTGTACTCCTCAGTAATCTATTCATAACACCAAATGTAGTCAGTTATTGTATTATGTAGTTATTTTTGTATCATTATTATACCTGAACCTGTAATAAATTAATCATACTAACAATAAAACATTGAAATAAAAATTTAAGATAGATCTAAAAAGTTAAAGTACAAACATATAAGCTGGGATATTATATAATCAAGCTGATATTTCATCACTAAACCTTTTATGATCCATAATTGTAAGAATTTCAACTAAAAGGCACATTTGGCTCTGGACCAGATGTTAAATTACCTCAATGAATAATCTGTCCTCCCCAACTGCCCCATTTCATTAACCTTCATCCCTTCTTCCCTGTTGATAATTGTGTGAATATGCCTAATCCTGCTAAGTTCTCCATGTGAAGATGCCAGGATCTGAAGAGCCAAAACTTCCTTGATAAATGGTAGGGAGTGCCAGTGAACCTAACAAAGGAGCTACAAAACTTTATAGTAGTGAACCTATCTAGTAGCTATAAAATTAGGCCAGGGGCTGAAGTGCTTTTTGGACCTCCCTATTCCTCCAAAAAATTATACTTTCACTGATAGAAAATGCTCTCTAACAGGAAAGGTGCTTCTTGCTTTCATTTTTGTAACTACTTTTGTTACTTTATTTTTCTTAACCATATAATGATCTGGACCCTATTTTTTTTGTTTTTGGGGGTTTGCAACCTTATTTCTTTTTTTCCACTATTTTTAAAATTTCTTGGTACACCAAAAACATTTTGGCTATGTCTTTGTTGATACTCCTACATAATACAAAAAATTAAATGATTTTAATTCTGTTGGTTTAATTGGATTGCAGAATTGCACAATTCTTTTATCTATAGCATCCACCATAATGTTAATCTTACTGGTTCTTCATCCATGAAAAAAGAATAGCAAAAGCGTATTTTGAGATAACTTTTTCAGAATTGATTATTCTTTTTATAGTAAGAAATTTTTTTTATCATACAAGCCAAAGAATTTAATTTAATTGATGCCTTATTCTGAAATTTTGCATACTGCCTGCCATTTTAAAATAAATTATAAGACTCTAGAAAGTTATATGATACGAAACTTTTCATAAATTAAGAAAGTTTTATACTGTTATTGAACTAAATAAAAGCAATACAAGCAATTAGTTATCTACTAAAGAATCCCTCATAAATAAATGACAAATTGCCATTTGTTAAAATTTCCAGGTCAGTAAGCAAAATAAACTTTTAATGATTTGACGATTTTGTGTAATATATTTTATGTTTATTAAGTGGAATTTATATCGAGTATCTGATATAATACAGTTCTTAAAATTCTTATTGATATTCACAATTTAATGTACTATATATTATTTAAAACTGAAAGTTGTTATTGTAAATGCTGTCATTAACTTTTGTGAGTGAAGTTACTTTTTCATTTTAAAGACTATGAAGAAGCACAAGAAGAGTGAAAAAAGTTTAACATTCAAATGTAAAAATATTATCTTACTTTCAGATCATGCTTACAATCAGACCCCATTGCCAAAAAAAGCTGAAATAAAAGTTAATTAAAAATAAGCATATTATTTTATTTTTTTAAGTTTTTCATTCAGAGATTTTGTATATAATTGTAAATACACATAAATATATTATTTGTAGTATTAGTAGGATTTTATGTATAATAACAATCAAATTAATTAAATTTTTTTCATAAGCATAAAAATGTAAGTTTTTATTATTACTTTAAGAATGTATTTTTGATCGATTCACTGATTCCAAAATGCATATTTATTCAACAAATAAATCCTCACATATAACTCTCAGTATATTATTTAAAATAAAGAAATTTAGGCATAATAAAAAAATATTCCAAGTTAATCAGTGTGTATTACGCATCTCAAGCAGCCAGCTTACTCCATTACTATGAGGTTAGCTCATGTCTAATTTAACAATATTTTTCATCTCTTCCCATGACTTCCAAGTTGTCTTCTTCCTATTGCTTATGAGCCTTTCTTTTTCTGTTTAGCCTCTGAAACCACCATAAGGTATTACTTCAGAGGATGAATGAGGATGATATGTATGAATGTAAATGAAGCATATCTAATCTTACACCGTCTCAGGTCGACCACTCCTGAGATGTGTGGTTAATTGAAACCCAACCACCAAAGAACACCAGTATCCATGATCTAGTATCCAAATCTGTTGGAACTCTCAACTTTGAAATCAGCTGATTTGCAATGACAAGTTCACCACTAGACCAACCCATTGAGCTTGAGCCATCATCACCTGCTCATCCTCCTCCCTTTCCATAAAACATACCCCACATAGTACAGAGAAATTGAATTTCACTAGCATCAGTACCCCTCATTTGCTGTGTTGTCAAGGTACAAATTTCTACACCATTTAATAAAACTATTCTGCCAATATGTTTTAAAGTTTCAGGGTTCTCTAAAATCGAACTTCATTCTTATCAGTCCGGTCATCCTTTAATCATATCTTGTTTAATGATCATAATAGTTGATGCCACATAATATTTATATATTTTTTTAAATCTTTTGTAGACAACAGCATTTTTTTCACTTATTTCTTTCATCTAATCTTCCTCATAAGGTTGTAATGCAATAATAAACTTTTTCATTTATTCTTGTATAAAATTTATCCACTACGATGTTTGTTTAAAATGGATCTTCAACAATGATATATCAATAACCTTAATTTTTCCATGTTGTAATTACAAAGCCAAATTTTTATAGAATAATGAGTAGAGGGGGAAAATATAGCACATTAAAAACTAACGACTGAAAATTAGTCATTTATTCCATAAAAAATAAACTTAGAAAAAAATTGTTTTGTTCATTTTAAAATTTGTCAACAAATTAAAAATTGTTCTGATGTAATAATGCATCTTTTACCATTTTTAGGTAAACACCAATTCATTTAAAGGATTTTCCTACCACTTTATTTAAAATTAAATTAAAAAATTTTCTTTTACAGTCCATATACATTACTCAATAACATATATTAACTGGAAAAAGAAATTTCCATTTATGTTTATTATATACAATCTGTTTACTATTATTTTACATATTTATCCCTTCTTTTTTTAAATAGATTCTGTTTTGTTTTTTTTAATACTGATCAGATTACAGTTTTAGTAAGGTTCCCTTTTATCAATTACAGGAAATGTGGAGGAAATGTCTCTGATGTAATAAAGACTCTGTTTTTCATACAGAAAGTTCTGGGTTTGAACCCCAGTCAAGCATTATATTTTTATGCTAAAAAATTAATTTCTCATATAAAAGAAAAAAAAAGGTTGGTAAGTTACATACCATTTAGAATGAAATATTTATTTATCAGCTAGTTTTAACATATTCGGTTGAAAGCTTGTATTGCAAATAGCAGATATGTTTTGTGTGCTGTTGGAAGTAAAATAACAATTGGATAGCAATGAGACAATAAGAGAAGAAATAGGAGAGCAAACAGGATTTGGATGAGTGAGAGTAGACTGATTTGGCCATATTGAAAAGATAATATTGGGAAGTTACTATATACAGCACTGTATTGATAGTAAATGAAAATAGACTGTCAAATTAACCAAATTAAAGAATTTAGATATCAGAAGATTTTAGTATAAAAATTAGTATAGAGGGAAAAGATGATAGGTGGAGGGAAAGTTTTAATCATTGGCAAAAATTAAAATTTCATTAAAAGCAACAAAAAAATCTATGCTGACATTCCACGACAGCACCATCAACAAATGAATTTAAAAGAACATATAGTGATGAGTAATTTGTCTGATTCCCTGTGTTTTCACTCTTTCCCCCATCACTATCACTTCCCTAAAGTTTAACTGATATTTGTGAATTGCAATACATAATACTCTGTATTACATTGACCAGGTGTTATGGAATTTTTTTTGTTGCAGTACATTTCACAACTTTAATGTTCAACTTTATCAGAAGCTTTAAGTATAAGCAGGAGCTCTGATTTTCTAATTATGTTCTCAAAATAACTTTTAAATACAACTTATAACTTATAAGATCTAACAATATATAAGATGTATTAAATATTATAATATATAACTTTTATATATTATATTGGAAGTACATAACTTTAAACTATTATTCTTCAGGAAAGACTTTTTCTTGAAAAATTTTCATTTAGAAAAATTTTCTAATGGATTTATTCTTTAACTGAAATTTCATCATGAAAAATAATATTTCTCAGTATATTTAGTAAATAAACAATAAATTGTACTCTTGTTTCAGTGTAACACTCAATTAGAATCAGTCCACGGATCAGCTGATGTTGTACGTTTGGTAAGTTGGAGAAGATCTGCCTCAACACCATCTCCATCAGCAAAACAATCTCCATCTCGTCAAGACAAAATTTGTGTATCATGTCGTGCAAGAGTTATTGTCTTTAGGAGATCAGATAGTGCCAAAATTGTAGCAAAAAATTAATTAATCTCATTTATATGAGGTTATTTAATACTCATTTTTATTAAAGAACTATAATTAATTACTATTTGTATTATTGTTTTCACTGCTTCAGTATTGATATTTTTTTTTTACTGTATTTAAATAAGCACAAATAACAGATACTATGTTTCCCTTAGTTTGTAGATAGAAGATATAAAAACATATTAATAATTCGATTTTGTCATTCATACACTGATCCCTTCTTTATCCTTAACTGAACAAGCTTATCTTGATGAAGTAGCATAAATGTACATAACTGTTATAAATGATGACGATTTTCATGAAATCAAGTATATCAATCAAACAATAACTAAATGACTGTAAAAATCCTTGAATGCACTAATATTAATAATAAAATATTCCTGCACATCATCTTCCAGTTATTAAACATTTCTCCAACTGTGGTCACATGCTGTGATAATGGTCAATAAAGGTACATGTTCTGGCTGTGAAAGACAAACAGAACACCTACTTACACTATTTGTTCATAATGCATCATACTATACCAATTACATATGTTAATTAGTATTCACAATTGATTGATATGTTTTACTGATTGTATGCATTCATATAAAACACCTCCATTCATAAAAGATTATAAAGAGTACTACTGCTTACTATTTTGCTAAAATAAAAATTTATTAAAGATGAAATTTCAACATTGTTAACTGATTTACTAAAATCAATCTCTGCAATATACAGGAATATTAAAAAGTAAACAATACTATAAAAACAGATATATTGTTACATGTTCGCCACTCAATCAGGATATTAAGAGAGACAATTTAAAATGTTTATATAATTATTAGTTTAGAACATAATTAGTTTAAGAACATAAAGAAAATAATATTAATAATAAATTACAAACCGGATTACGTGCATTTGCATATTAAGCCCATTCTCACCGATTATTGCATATTTTCCTTAAAATCTAGTGATAATGAATATTTTCGCTATATTTACAATATTTTTTGGTAGAGTACCTAATTAATAAATGAAATCTTTTGTTGTAGCTAGCCAAACCTATTAGCCACACAGCTCAGAGCTAGGATTACCATATTTGTTTGGCACCAACCCAGGACATATTTTTGAAATTACTTAAAAGTCTTTAACAGTTTACTGAAACATTTTTTACTACACATGACTCTTTTCAGAAATGATTTCTTTTAATTACATCATTAAATTAATTACAACAATAAATTCTGAATTTATTTTAACAATTAGCAGATGTTTAATTGTAGATACTGAAAGTCTACCCGTTTTTGCAAACCAAATGTTCCCCGTAATTGAAAAAACTCTTCTCAGCTGGAGCAGATGTCCCAGGCAAAGACATTGCAAACTCAACCATTTTAGAAATATTGCAACATGAAATATCAGTCTTTTGAAAAACCTTAAAAATTACTTTCCACTTCTCTTCAATAGTATCTGTTACTTTTTCAGAACTTGAACCACAACATACCCTTTGGTTTTGAATTACCTGATTCAACAATGTACATTCATCAAATAGGTCATAATATATGGAATGTTTTATAATTTCATTAACAACTTGTGCACTCTCTTCTAAATCAGACTAGACAATTTCAGTTTGTAAATTTATCCACTGAAAATTACTAACTTATTTAAATTACTAACAGGTTCTCCATAACTTGTATTGGATACTAGAATTATAAAAATTGTCTATGCTTGAGAAGAATTTTTGTTCCTGAATATCATTTTCTTTCAGAACGCATAGCAATTCTTTGGCAGAAGATTGTATAAATTTGTGGGTTTTTAAGTTTTCCAATATTTTTGAAACATCTTATAACAATCGGAACAAGTTTTAGTTCACTTCTGTTTGAGCTGTCTATCCTTACTGTTCCATAATAAATGTTTTCCAAAGAACACAGCACATTATGAAATATAAATGGCGAAATAATGTTAACAATAGTCTCTGTTTTGGTTCAAGCAGATGAAAATTTTGGGTGAAATAATTTCTTAGCCAGTTTAGATGTGCAGTCTGATGTTTTGAATCAGAGTTCATGTCAAGCAGTGTGGTATGAAAATGTCTTTAGCAGCACACTCCAGATCAATGTTGTTGTTATTCCAATCTTTGCCTTTAAAAAAATCTCTTATGTTTGCTGAAGCAGTAACATTAATAGCACTTCTATGTTTAGCTGTTTTCACGCGGTCTTCAATATCACCCTTTCCTTTATGTGCAACAGAAAATTTTCCAGTATATAGTGTGTGCAATAAACATGTTCATTGTTACTGTCATTACACAATTTCAAAAATTTGTATTCCTGTTGCGGGTTATAGTAAACACATTTTTTCGTTTGCCCATTGCTAAACGATGAGACAAAAAACGAATAGAGATAAAATGATCAAAAACTTGTAGATGAGTTACTTCACACAAGAAAACAAGAAACACATTGCCCCTGTTGTGTTGCCAAATTACTAAAATGTTGTGGTGAGACCGGTAGCTACGCCAACATCAAAACTGACATCACCACTTGCTCCAAGGTTGGCTGAGAGATGCACAGCCATAAGAGAATGTTTAAAAACACAATGTCGAACATATAGGTCTAAAATTAGAAAAAAATCCTCACCAGTCATAAAATTCTCAAACCACATACATTTTTGCAACCCCAGACATTACCCCGGTCAACACTAAAAAGCCAGGACTCTCTGGACGTCCTGGGATTAGCCTGGGCTAATCCCATATGAATGGTAAGCCTATATATGAGTATATAATAATGATTGTGCCATGAATAGTATCACTAATGGTGATAGTAATAGGACTAACTAAGACTGACTAACTAACTAGGACTACACTTCATTTACCCTCATACATATCATCCTCATTCATCCTCTGAAGTAATACCTGAACAGTAATTCCCAGAGGCTAAACAGGAAAAAGAAGTTAAAATCAGCTCTACGTTTGTCTTTTAAAAAACAAACCAAATCTATATGAACTGAATTTTGCAATATGGCTATCCCCTAAACATTTTTACTATTCATCACAACCCTAATAAATGCCACCTTTATTTAGATTATTTTTTTTATCATATTTAAATGTAACATTCTCAAATAGTATTTTTATAATTTTTCTTTCATATTAAAATAAAAATGTAAATTTCCTTCTCACAAAACCTGACAGCTTACCTGTATTTCTTCTCAAAATTTATTACTCAAGGTCAAACCTCATTGTTATTAAATTAATATTTCAAGTAAAACCATTTTAATTGAGCCATGTTTAAATTGTCTGTCAGCTCCCATTGTACTGCTTGGATAAGGCTGCTGTAGCTCTATCAAAAACGAAAAAATTTCTAAAACAAAGTTCCTGTTCCCACTTTCACATATTTCAAAATATCTACTAGGTTTGTAAAAAAAAGTTCCAAATGCTAGAGGTGCTAAAAGACAGAATAAAAGTAACTCAATCTTATTTTCAATTAGAAAACCCTGAATCAACAGTAATCAGTAGCTGATTAATTTTTATCCATTAACATTAGTAACCTCCTAATAAGTTTTAGTAAGTTCTGTGTGAAAGATATACTATGGTTATTAACAAACTCTACAAATAAGACATAACTCTTAATTACCCTAATTCATTCAAAAATCTTATAGTTTTAAAAAACCACTAAAGTTAAAACATATATATATAAATATATATAATATTCAAAAATCTTATGCACTAGCTGATGACATTTATTTACATTATTCATGTTAAAAATCAGAGTTGTAAGTGATATGTCTTGTGAAAATGTATGCCACATACAAAAGTTTGATTCAAAGGGATACTGTTCTGCTGAATAACATTAGACTTGCTTCTTGTAACCATCAGAAACTACTACTGCAATCCATTTCCTCTTTGCAGTCAGCTTCAACTACTGTTTTCCCAATCTTATCCCAGATTATCTGAGTTGATTGTCCAGTTAAAAAGTATTAATTTTAATAAGTTATGATTGTTTCATGTTAACATTTAATTATAATTTTTCATTACATTGTTGAAAAAGATATGTTAGTGATGTACATATTGACAACAAGAGTTCTAATTTAAACTGAACAATGCAATACTGATAATATAAAATATTTGCTGATAAAATAGGCCAGCTGTATATAAACAAATTTATTTACTTTTATAAATGAATAAGAAGAATGAGACAGATTATGTATTTTATTAATGAAGAAGAAAAAGAGTGAGTCTTAACATAACTGCCTGTTCTTTTTAAATATTAAAAGTGCACATATTAGAAACAATATGAGAAAATAATCATATTAATAATCATTCATTTTTAATCACAAGTCATACAAATAATCATGTAATTAACAGTATAATTATAAATGAATGAATCATATAAATAATATAACCTAAAATGTTGTATTCTTAACAAATGTGCAGTTATGCATATCGCTTAAACAATGAATGACATCACAAATAAATTAATATAGATATTGAGAATAGATTATACATAATACAATATTTATGAGCATAGTAACAATCATACAGTGTGAAAACAAGTCAAATGAAATTACAATAATAAAATATGTAAATAATTAAATTAATCATTGTAATTTGGTAATAAGCATACTTTTTGGACAGGTTTTTTTTACCATTGACTATCTAAATCAACAAGTTTTCAATGCATGGGTGAAGAATTTTCTTTGGTAATTAATATTAAATCTTCAATACAAAGGTTACAGGAAGGAAAACACCATTTATTGCATTGCTGAAGATAATGTAAATAGTTCTTAGACCAGCATCTCCAAATAGATTGCACAAATTTTTGGAGTAGTTGCCAATGGTCTAAATGGGTAATTTCAATTTCTGGTTATTCAGACACTGAAGTGAGCAAACCAATGAGAAAGTATCCTGGTGATAGAGGTTCTGAATTTCTGATCTGTATAAATAGTGAAAATATCATGGGAATTGAGCTCCCCCATAAACCATCAAAATGGGAAGAAAATGGAGGTTTTTTTTTGTCTTCAGTCATTTGACTGGTTTGATGCAGCTCTCCAAAATTCCCTATCTAGTGCTAGTCGTTTCATTTCAGTATACCCTCTACATCCTGCATCCCTAACAATTTGTTTTACATATTCTAAATGTGGCCTGCCTACACAATTTTTTCCTTCTACCTGTCCTTCCAATATTATTCCAGGATGCCTTAGTATGTGGCCTATAAGTCTGTCTCTTCTTTTAACTATATTTTTCCAAATGCTTCTTTCTTCATCTATTTGCCGCAATACCTCTTTGTTTGTCACTTTATCCACCCATCTGATTTTTAACATTCTCCTATAGCACCACATTTCAAAAGCTTCTAATCTTTTCTTCTCAGATACTCCGATTGTCCAAGTTTCACTTCCATATAAAGCGACACTCCAAACATACACTTTCAAAAATCTTTTCCTGACATTTAAATTAATTTTTGATGTAAACAAATTATATTTCTTACTGAAGGCTCGTTTAGCTTGTGCTATTCGGCATTTTATATCGCTCCTGCTTCGTCCATCTTTAGTAATTCTACTTCCCAAATAACAAAATTCTTCTACCTCCATAATCTTTTCTCCTCCTATTTTCACATTCAGTGGTCCATCTTTGTTATTTCTACTACATTTCATTACTTTTGTTTTGTTCTTGTTTATTTTCATGCGATAGTTCTTGTGTAGGACTTCATCTATGCCATTCATTGTTTATTCTAAATCCTTTTTACTCTCGGCTAGAATTTTAATTTAATTTTGTTTAGCCGATGTAATCTTAATTTTAAGTTTATTCCTGTTTTATAAAGTTTAATTAAATGTACGTTATTAGGGTGCGCTTTTGTTTTTTTGTATAATGAATTGCGTATTGATATCATTTCACATAGTTTATCTGTTATCCATGGTTTTAATTTTTTGAATTGCTTACCCTGTATGACTAATTGAGTTTTAGATTCGTTTATATTTTCAGTAAATTTTCTTATGAAAATATCAAAAGCTGCTGATCGCCAGTCTACTTTAGCGATAAGGGAAATGAATTTATGAAATTTATGATAATTTTAATAGCATTCATATTATTCTCATTTTTAATAGTATTGGAATGCGACACATTACAGATATGTGATATCCCGACGCCTATAAGACTATGATCTGTTATCTGCAAATGACTCACAGTTGAAACTACTTCATAATTATTTTTATTTTCTATTCTTGACAATAAATGATCAATGCATGTTCCACTTGTAAGTCGTATGGGTTCATTGACTAATGATTCAAATCCATGGCAGTTATAAATAGTTTTATATTCATCTATTAAGTTAATTATGATAAAGTCAGATCAATATAGATCTGAATATGAAGGAGGTTCAGAAAGCTATATCCACTAATTTGTTTACAACTCTTTTTGTAGATGTTTATTGATCATTATCTCCTACTTTCATTTTTTTTCTAAAATTCATTATCACATACTCTGACATATGTCTTCTAATTTCTAATTTTGAAATCATATGTTCAATCATTTGAGATTACATAATGTTGAATTCTTACCTTCTGTTGTGCTTACCTTACTCCCAAGTTTAAAGCAGTTTTTTATGTATTTTATTTTCATAAAACTGCTTTCTGATTTAGGTACAATTCCTTAACAAATCTCTTATCTTTCTAGTGCAATCTTTGAACTTTAATATTTCCGTTAACATATGCTTTTTAACTAATGTGAGATTTTCAAGTGTCAAATTGGTTTGCACAAAGTATAAGATGTTATCTAGGAGCAGCATAAAAATACCTTAAGATACTGTTTATTAGGTGCTACTTACCATGGTCATAGAGAAGATTTTGAAAAAAACACCAAAATGACTGAAATTAAGTTGAGGATCACCAATGATCCAAACTGTACAAAAGTAATGCCACAGTACATTATTACCACAATGCCATGAGGATCACTGGTGAACCTCAGTAATAAAATATATGTTACTTTGATTTAACTTTTATGAAATCTTAGTTATAAAAGATTCCGTATATTATCAGAATACATGGGCAGATGTATGTGTGTTCACAGGAGAAGGAAGCTTTTTATCTTGCTTTATATCTTTCTGATGGTTTATTTTTATATATTAACTTTGATATAGTGGCATAAGTAATAATGGAAGGGAATCAAAATATTGTTCTTTATTATGTAATGTTTGGAGAATCACTAACTGCAGCCTCTCTTAATATAGGAACAGATCCTACTCTGCAGTTACCTCTAGCAAAGGGAGCAGTTGCTTAAGTGCTAAGTTCTTCTTAGTCTACTTTGTTACTTTCAACCTTTTGCCAGTTATCACAAGGCACAGAGTTGGGAAACCCTATGCCAGTTAGAATTACCTGTCAGTAATTAAGCTACTGGCATAAGTCTCAGGATCAACACAGAACCAAGTCTTCAGCAGGAATAGTTATGTAAAAATTGTAAAAATATTTCTGTTCTGGAAGTCTTATTTTTAAAAATATACCTTTTATTGATATATATATATATCTTCTTTTTTTTTAAATTAACAGTAGCAAAATCTAATCATTTCTTAAAAATATTTTAGACAGTGTTTAAGGAAATTTCTTTAATTTAAATGGGAATAGAAAAAATAAATTTCTTTGATTTAAATAGGTTTAGGAAGAAGTTAAGCCAACATCCATACAATTTGACATTTTGTCAGGGCACAATGTTTATTATTACCATAAACTGAAAACTGAGATTGTCTTAATCTATGTTGTTAAATTATGGTAAATAGTAATGCTTGACGAATAAAATAAAACTGAAAGAATTTTATTTTACACAAGTACTTTTCCATAGAAAAATTATACAAATTTATAAATGTATTTTGTTACCATGGATTATTTAAAAACTATATAAATTTGTTAAAAATGTTGGTTTTGATGTATTATTATATTTACTTTGTTTATAAATATTAAAAGAAAATCGTTAAATTCGGTTGATTTATAAGTTATATTCAAAATAAATTAGACATATGAAGTTAAAAAATTAAATTGATATTAAATTTAATTTCCCTCTATATTACATTTTATTCAACATTCGACAACCATATTGCTGACAGCATTATGGTTGTCAAAGGAGGTATGTAAATTATTGTTTAAAATATTTTTATCACACGTTTTCAAAATACACAAAACGGCCTGTAAAAATTTTGTTTGGTTAAACTGTTACACTAATTAAGAATAAGATTGTATAAACTCAAATTTATTTAATAATTAGTAACATAAAATACAATAGTTATTCTGTTGAAACGTAATAGTTATTCAGCTTGCACCATTCGACTATTTTATCAATACAAATTATTTTTTTCTCACTGTTGCATACCGTTGCCAACTTAATACAAATTTATTAAATGTTACATATGATTAATTTATTATATATTCAACGCACCTCCTTAAATTTGTATTTTCTTTTCTTTATAATTTCAACATTTCTCTAAATTTTACAAACTTTGTTTTACACAACAATGTAGTACATCTGAATTATTTTCCGACTTTATATTAATTATCTTTATTATAATTTTCATTTACAGAATGATACTACACTTTAGTATGCTTAGATTTTTTTAAGTTAAATTTATCGTATTTCACTAAAATTAACGCTCCGGAGTTACCCTCCTACATTTTAACAGCTTTATTAATTTCTTTCAGTATACCACGTACAAAGTTAACATCTGGCACTGTCTCGGTTAACTCTACGTACTCGGCGAACGTTGATGATTTAACTAGCAAGATTACCAATATTACCATTATTGAATAATCTTATTACGTACCCTGATGACGATTTCATATCCGTAATATCATCTGCCCATCAGCATCAACTTAACAATGAATAATCTTAATTTAACAGCATCAACTAAACAATTCATAATCTTAATTTAACACTTTGAAAGTTAGTTTTAAATCTTTAATGAAATAAAAATACAGTATTTTAAAATTCTAAGAGCGTATTTAAATTGAGTTTCATCGTAGCATCTTTGAAATATGCTTAAATAACTCTTACCAAAAGCAATTTCGGTCTCGTTCCTTTACTTATGTACATAAGTGCATCTATAAATGTATGTATTTTACTCTACTACCTATTTCATGTGCAGGTTCTAATTTTAAATTGGTATCCATTGACGATTAGAAAAACAAATTATACTTTAAGATAATTAGATTAGTAAGGCTATGGCCAGACGAGCGTTTTTTTCATGCTGTAAACACAGCTTCTTTTCACGCGGTTAAAAATCCACACACAGCCGGCCAAAGGTGCGTGTTTCTTTAATGTGAGCTCAGTCGTTTGTTTGTGCTTTCCAGTACAACGTGGATCCATTTTCAAAAAACAAAAATGTTGTTAACACGTTAAGTGCCTTATTAATTGTTCCCCTTCAAAGAACGTACTGGTTACATTTTGTTGTAAGTGACCGAAAAGTAAAGGGAAAATACGCTTTTACAGAGTAAGCTGAAAAGGGACAAAAGCGTGATTTTTGCAACAGCCACTTTGAGCTCATTAATTGCTTTCTTGAATTCAACTAAAAATAATGTCACTTATGAAGAATTTTTTCATTTCGATACCTTCAATATTAACCAGCAACTTTAGTCTAATGGTTAAACTCATCATCTCAAAATCAGCTGATTTTTGAAGTTGAGAGTTCTGAAAGTATAGCAAGCTGGTAGCAGCAATTGTATTTGTGTATATACACACACGCAGACTTGGTAGGAGCTGGAAAACTGGTTGGAGAAAACAAACAGACTTTCAAGATTATTTCTACAAATTATTTATAAAAAAATATATTTCATTAAGTGTTTTCATAATTTTATATGTTGAATCAAGTTCTCTGATATATTCCAGTTGTTTATTCAAAATGGCAACATAAATATAATTTATAGCTTTGCATATAATTCAGCTGCTTTGCAAACATTAGCCTCATCTCCTTTTGCTCTTGCAGCAACATCTTTACAATTTTTGAACTAAAGAAATTTGAGAATCCTTTTTTCTAATTTGAATACTCAGTCCCATCAAAAAACAGTATTATTTTCATTTATACCATTTTTCTTAGCATTTAATAAAACAAAGATAGACTTTTTCTTCTTATACAAGTTCTTTTCATTTTTAATTCCCACTTAATGTTTATTTTCACCCTTTTTATTAATATAACCATGCTCTGTTACCATGTTATAATGTTACAATAATATTGTAGGAACTTAATTTATATAATAATTAGTAATAAAAATTAATACAATATTACTCAGCTGCAGTAGTAATATGTATCATTGTTCTGTTTTATTAAGACTAAAATTAATCATTTTCACCTCTTTCATAGTATTGCCAACTTAAATAAATACAAATTTATTAAATATGACATACAATTAATTTAGTACTTATTCAACACTAATTTCAGGACTTTTCAATTTTTTATGGGGAAAATAGAAGGGTTAGTACTCTGTAGATATATTAGTATTTGTGGGTTTTTTTTGCAATTTATGGATTCAAAATATTTCCCTTGGAAAAGGCTGCAGATAGTTAAATCCCTATAAGAAAGTAGTTGCTTCAAAAAATGTGAATGCACTTTACATTGAACTCAGGTCATATTTATAAAAATAAAGAAACAGATACAAAAATACAAGAAGTAATAACAAAATAACTTAATCTTCAATTAGATTTAATTCAGATCTACTGCATAAAATAAGCTATGAGTGTAAAAAGTTTAATATTTTACTCATATTTATTCCTTTTGTTAAACTGATTTTTTAAGTACTTATCAGATTTTTATTTACTTCAATATCTATCAATTCTTTCATCTTGTCTTTAATAGGTCCTGCACCAAATGTTTATAAGCTGCCAACACTTGTTGGATACCAAGCTCATGATACAACCAAAACTAGAAATCCAGCATATACTATCAGAAGTAAATTAGCACCTGATAAAACTGGTCTCGGTCCTGGATTATATGACCTTAGTACAAAAACAAGATATGGGCCTTCAAAGAGTCCAGCATATACATTCTCTATATATCATAAAGAATATTGTGAGTAAAAGTTTAGTTTTATTTATAACTTAATTTCTAATAAATTTTATAGATTTCATTGAGATTAGGACTTTTATAGTGGATTAATTGCTTGAGGCATCAGAATTACCATTAAAATACAAATCCGCAATACTACCCAGTTGTTTTACTAAAAGTCAAGTAAAATTTAAAAAATGTACTTAAGATACCATGACCTGTAGAAGACCTATAGATGTGTACCATTCCAAAAATACCGGCAAATTGTACTTCTAACCATTAAATTGGAATAATTTGGTAAACTAATTAGAAAATTCTCTGCTTTCCTAGCCTTAAGAATAATCAGTATCACTCTTACTAAATTATGTAGAAAGTCTTTTGTCTAATCTTCTAAATTTATATATATATATGAGGTGCGACAATAAAGTAATGAGGCTGATTTTTCTTTGCAAGATGTGGCAACCCTGCAGCTTGCGTAGGCACACCATCTTTGACCTTGGTCTATAAGCTATTTCTAGTCCAAGGCACATTGATGCAACTGCTCAGTCGTGAGTAGTGCTGTAATAAGTGAACAAGTGTTTGTGTCTCTCGTCACAGAAAAGAAACCGCAAAATACTGCGGAACGGTATGCCATTTCTTTTTGCGTTAAATTGGGTGAAAACGCGACGACAACTTATGGTAAGCTTCAGAAGGCTTTTGGAGAGGAGGTTATGTCAAGAGCTCAAGTTTTTCGGTGGCATAAAATTTTTAGTGAAGGCAGAACGAATGTTGAAGATGAAGACCGCAGTGGACAACCATCAACCTCACGGACAGATGTCAGCTTGACCAGGGTGCGTGAAATCGTACGATCTGATCGAAGATTATCCGTGAAAATGATTGCAGAAGAGCTCAACATCGATCGAGAAACGGTTCGTCTAATATTAACTGAAGATCTTGGTATGAGAAAGATTTGTGCAAAAATGGTCCCCAAAAATCTCACACAACAGCGAGAAACACGGGAAAATGTGGAAGCCGATCTGTTAGAGCAAACGGAAATCAATCCAGATTTGTTGAGCCGTGTTATCACTGGTGATGAAGGTTGGTTTTTTCAATACGATCCAGAGACAAAACGCCCAAAGTTCGCAATGGTGCTCAAAGAGATCTCCCAGACCAATAAAAGCTCGCATATCAAAAAGTCAAAAGTGAAATGCATGCTTGTGTGCTTCTTCGATTCCAAGGGAATTGTTCATAAAGAGTGGGTGCTTCCTGGACAAATAGTTAACCAATAAATCTACAAAGAAATTTTAGAAAGACTTCGTAAACGAGTTCTTCGTGTCCGTGCCAACATTGCTGATAATTGGATTCTGCATCACGATAATGCGCCATCCCATACTGCTCTGTCAGTACCACTGAAATATAGAAATACTGGAATGGGCACTAGCGTTAGAAATCCGTGCCAACAAAGATAGCTGATTTAGAGGTATACCTCTCTTTGTCTACAGTCCGTTCAAAAAGTATGTGACCAACATTCTAATCACAAATCACAAGTTATCTTTCATAATTCAAGTTATTGTAGAAAGTTTTTATAAAAACATTTATATGATACAATGATTAACTCAACATTTATTTAATATTCATAAGCAATGAAATTTTTCTATTAATTAAATAGAATTATGAGATTTTATCACTTAATACAACTACAATTAAGTTAATGGAATCACTTTCTGAAGGGACGGTACGTTAGGTACAATGCGCATGCGCTGCACTGTGCGACAGTGAAAACTATACCTCTAAATCAATCTGTCTCACGTTCGTTTTCCGCTCACGTTGGACATAGGCAGTGCCCATTCCAGTATTTCTATATTTCAGTGGTCAGTACAGCAATTTTTAACCTCAAAGCAATTTCAGTACTACCACAGCCACCTTATTCACCAGATATCGCTCCGTGCGACTTTTTTCTATTTCCAAGAGTCAAAATGGCGGTCAAGGGACACCATTTTCAAACAACTTAAGGTGTACAAAAGGCTGTGACGAGGGTCTTGGAGGATATTACCGAAGATTGGTTCTAGAAATGTTGCCATCAGTGGCAGAAGCGCTGGAATAAGTGTGTGAAATCAGAGGGGAACTACTTTGAAGGAGACAACACTAAAACGGTAAGCAATATTTTTTTCACATCAGTCTCATTACTTTATTGTCGCACTTCGTATATATAATACTTATTACTGCATTAGAAAATTGTTCTTAACTTATTTTCTGTGTTGTTAGATTATGTGCAATTCCAGTTTTACTATTGAAAACAATTTTTTTATACCAATAAAAAATGTTCTATTTCCATGATAAAAATTACGCAACTTCCTTGGTGATAACTCAGCAACATTAAAAAATGCTAAATTGAAGTTCCAGGATTCAATTTCAGGTAAGGTATTTCACTACTTTTGTAGCTAGGTAAACTATCTGAAGATCTTCTTCCTATCAACAGATGCCACTTCTCAAGAATAACTATAGAAACACAGCATCACTAAAATGTTGCAAATGGGTATTAATGGTATTTTCATGACTAATTATTAAACCTAATTTAATTTTTACTTCCTTGTACGAAGTAAAGAAAGTATTGTGATCATGGAAAATTTAGGTTTTCAGATTTAACGGGAATATCCATTTTGACCATCCCTGAATCCATTTTGCCTAGTTTCGGCGTGATGTATGCATGTGTGTATGTATCTCGCATAACTCAAAAACGATTAGCTGTAGGATGTTGAAATTTTGGATTTAGGACTATTGTAACATCCAGTTGTGCACCTTCCCTTTTGATTGCAATCGAATGAACCAAAAGTGTTCAAAAAATCCAAAAAACTTTGGATTTTGAACTTTTTCTTGAACTGTAGTAACAAGCCCTCATTAAAAGCTTTTCAACGATACATCAACAAAAGTGGTACTTATTTTCATTGGTTGCAGAGTTATAGACAAATAAAATTTTAATAAAATATTTGGACTTACAAGGAGAAGGCACATCAGACTTCATCTCCTTTTTTATCTTTTTTTTTTAAATATATTGTTTTATTAATAATTATTAACCTCAGATTGTAAAAAAAATTACTATAAATAATAATTAAATAATAACCATAAAAATAAAAAGTATGAAAGAATATCAGAAGTTATTAATGAAATAAAATTTTATGTACTTTTAATTTTAAAAGAATGTGTAGATGTAATTTAATAGGTGTACAAGGAAGTCATGTGTTGTCCAGATCAGATTTTCTACCATATATTAAGCGACTGACAAATTTTTACGATGCAAAATAGTAATCACTCCATGTATATTAACTAACCATTCAGGTTGATTCTGAACTTCTAACAATCACATTTCTCTTAGCAATCAAAATTACAAAGGAGATATAATATTTCCTGATATGTTTAATAAATAGATCTGCAACAAGCTGCTCAAAGCTAATAATTCAGCTGGAATAACCATATCAGACACATAATTACCTCCATTATTACACAAGAAAATGTTTGTTTTGTTTAATTGTATATTTTAATTAATAGAAACGGGACGCAGTAATTCTCCTCTCTTAAGTTATACTTAAATTTACCTTTCCTGTTTTGCATCAGGCTTGTTTAGCAATAAAACAAATTAGTTTTTGGCCAGTTGAAGCACAACCCATATCCCAGGTTTTTTTTAAAACAAATAACAAATTTTAATAATTGAAGTGTTAAAGTATTATATTTACATACATTAACAGGAAAATTGTTAATTTAAATCAAGAATGGGTTGATGTATATTGTTCAGTCTTTGAATTAAAATATAATTTCGCTACAAAGTCCATTTTCATGATGTAAGATACAGATTGGTAACACTGTGGGTCATTAGGTGACTGCAAAGATTAATCATCTACTTTTCATTCTGTAGGCAGTACAGCTGAATTGATTGATGGACAGTGCAATTCAGTATAATGTATCTGTTTACATCAGTCTAGAAATTAGTAATCTTGGTAATGTCTAGACAGTTTATTATAAATAGAAGAAACTTACCAATAATTAATTGTAGTTTCAAAGTCAACAGTATAAAATGCATTAAAAAAAGTAAATTTTTGAAATAAACTGAAAAACAACTATCTTCAGTCACTTTGCTGATACGTGTAGATTGAAGTGATTTTTTTTTTTTCATCTAAGAACAAGCAAGTATGATAACTAGTAATGTTAACAAAAGATATGTGTAGTTATATGTATTACATTAACATTAAATACATATTTAATTTATTTTTCCCAGCTCCAGTCACCAAGTCTAGATCACCTGGACCAATTGTTTATGCACCAGTTGGTGTAAGGAAAGAAAACCCACCAAAGTATACTATAGGCCATCGTACTAAGGAAAATCTTCATAGACATTCACCTGGACCAAATATTTATACTTTACCTCCAGTACTGGGACCAAAAGTTCCCAATAAACCAACTATCGGAGCATTCTCTATGTAAGTACATTATCTTGTTTTGAGATAAATTGCTTTGTAACAGTCTGTAAACTCTAATTGGGCTACATAACTATAAGCACTTAAAAATAATGTTAACAGTAGTTCATAACCATTCAAACAGTTTAAAGTAATGATGATACTTTATAAAGCTGTGTACTTTTAACTCTTGTGTATTTGTCTTTCAGTTAAATGTTTGAAGTACCGGTACTTTATGTTAGTAAATTTTAAGTTATTTCTGCTAATTTTATCCTGGAAAAATTCTAATCAAAAGTACAGTGTAGTTAATAGACTAAAGAAAGTGTGAACTAAATATGTTTGGCCTGTGTGGATTACCAAATAGTATTAAGAGCAAACAACAACAATGAGATAGGGAAAAATAAAAAGCAAACTTGGGAGAATTGAAAAGGATACTGGTTAGGAAATGCAGGAAAAATTATATACATAAATGATTAAGTATAAAAGAGAAAGAAAGAAAATGAAAGAGAATAGTACAAGGCAGTTCGGAATTAAGTTTTTACCATAGTAAAAACTATGGTTTAAAACTGTGGTTTACTATGGTTTAAAACTGTGGTTTACTATGGTTTAAAACTGTGGTTTACTATGGTTTTTACCATAGTAAAGAATGCACATCATAATGTGCATTCTTTACTCTGATTTTAGAAAAAAGATATAAACAGAGAAATAAATTGCAAATAAACTAAGGAAATAGATGTTATTATCTCAAGCAGAAGAATCTTTTAAAAAACTGTATACTTAAAAAAGGCAATGCTGTAATCTTTGTGGTGTTAGCTGTGTATATGAGTCTAAATTTCAACCCACCGGTTTGGTCTAGTAGTGAATGCGTCTTCCCAAATCAGCTAATTTGGAAATCGAGAGTTCCAGTGTTCAAGTCCTAGTAAAGTCAGTTATTTTTACATGGATTTGAATACTAAACCGTGGATACCGGTGTTCTTTGGTGGTTGGGTTTCAATTAACCACACATCTCAGGAATGGTCAAACTGAGTCTGTACAAGACTACACTTCATTTACACTCTTACACATCATCCTCATTCATCCTCTGAAGTATTATCTGAAAGGTAATTACCGAAAGTTAAACAGAAAAAAAAGGATGAGTCTAAATTTCAATTAAAGTTACAACTGTATGTACTGTATAGGATTTACTTATCACAGTAATTAAGCCTTTTTATTTTTGAATATTGAACTGTGTGTGATAAATTAAAACAATAATCATTATATATGATTTACACGATTTTAAACAAAAACTATACATAAATCTATATGTATTTTTAAAAGAAAAAGAAAAAAGTGGAACTTACATGAAAATTTGAGTTATTGAATAATGTATTTAAAATTATTTAGGCGTACTCTGCAAACATTTTAACAAAAATAATGTTGCAAGAAAACAGTATAAATTAAAGAAGTTTTACATTACTGTGAAATTTCAATATAGTATAAAATGTAATAGATCAGTAATGGATAATATTACAAGTTTATAAAAAATCAGAACAAGGATTTAGGTGAGTCCCACAATTATCTTAGAAAAAAATCAGAAATAAGAGAAAGAAAATGGATAGCAAGGACAAGCAACAGCAACAGGAAGTAATATAAACATCAGAGTACAGTAAATGTGGTATGTAGGAAGAGCACATACAGACAGATTGATGAGATCAAGCTAATGTTTAAAAATGACTGAAGGATTTTTAATTAAGGCCACTGGATTGGACCAGATAAAGAAGTCTTTATTTTGAGGATGTCATGGACTTTTTCACAACTAAGAACAGGCTGAATAAAATATACTTTTTATATATTAAATATTAGTCATTTATTCAATTAAGTATTTAATAAAGTGATTAATCCAGTCAAATAATATTTAACCAGATTACTTAAACTGTTGTTCTTTAATAAATTTATTATTATTTTAGTTTTTGGTAAATGTAATTAGCAAGGTGTTAGTAATGTCCATAAACCCCCTATAAGCTATACTAGCTTATCCTGTATAAAATTAGTCATATTAGAATGGTAATCATCAAAATTGTTATTCAAACTGTCTATTCACCTAACATATGAGTGAGACACGCTTTTTCCTAAATTGAATTAATTTAAGAGCAAATAATGTAAGGCAAATTTACATTATTAATTAATTCAATTTAGGAAAAAGCGTGTCTCACTCATACATGTCTCACACCTCCTCTATGAATCATGAGACCTTGCCGTTGGTGAGGGGGCTTGAGTGCTCAGGGATACAGAGTAGCTGGACCGAAGGTGCAAACATATCGGAGAGGTATCAGTTGAGAGCCAGACTAAGGAATGATTCCTGAAAGAGGGCAGCAGCTCTTTCAGTAGTTGTTAGGGGCGTGAGTCACAATGACTTAAACGGCCGTATCAACATCACTCAGTCCTCTGAGTACTGCGCAGCTGAAAGCAATGGAAAACTACAGCTGCTTTTTTTCCAAGAAAATGTGGCTCTCTGCATTTTCACATAGCAATAATGGAGGCGCCTTCCTTGGTAAAATATTCCGGAGGTAAAATAGTCCCCCGTTCGGATCTCCGGGTGGGGACTACTAAGGAGGGGGTCACCAGAAAATTAAAAAATAACATTCTACGACTCGGAGCGTGGAATGTTAGAAGCTTAAAAAAGGTTGGTAGGCTAGAAAATTTAAAAAGGGAAATGGATAGGGTGAATGTGGATATAGTAGGAATTAGTGAGGTTCGGTGGGAAGAGGAAGGCGACTTTTGGTCAGGTGATTTTAGAGTAATTAACTCAGCGTCAAATAATGGGCAGGCAGGAGTAGGTTTCGTGATGAACAAGAAGATAGGGAGGAGAGTGGAGTATTTCAAAACGCATAGCGATAGAATCATTGTAATAAGGATAAAATCAAAACCTAAACCGACAACGATTGTTAACGTTTATATGCCTACAAGCGCCCATGATGATGATGAGGTAGAATGTGTATACGAAGAGATTGATGAAGCAATTAAACACGTAAAAGGAGATGAAAATTTAATACTAGTTTGAGATTGGAATGCAAGCATTGGAAAAGGCAAGGAAGGAAATATAGTGGGTGAATACGGGCTGGGCAAAAGGAATGAAAGAGGGGACCGACTTATAGAGTTTTGCACGAAGTATAATTTAGTAATTGCCAACACCCAATTTAAAAATCATAATAGAAGAATATACACTTGGAAAAAGCCAGGCGATACTGCAAGGTATCAGATAGATTATATCATGGTTAAGCAAAGATTTAGAAATCAACTCGTTGACTGCAAAACTTACCCTGGAGCAGACATTGATAGCGACCATAATTTGGTGATAATGAAATGTAGATTGGGGTTTAAAAACCTGAAGAAAAGTTGTCAGATGAATCGGTGGAATTTAGAGAAGCTTGAGGAAGAGGAGGTAAAGAAGATTTTTGAGGAGGACATCGCAAGAGGTCTAAGTAAAAAAGATAAGGTAGAAAATGTAGAAGAAGAATGGGAGAATGTTAAAAAGGAAATTCTTAAATCAGCAGAAGCAAACTTAGGCGGAATAAAGAGAACTGGTAGAAAACCTTGGGTTTCAGACGATATATTGCAGCTGATGGATGAACGTAGAAAATATAAGAATGTTAATGATGAAGAAAGTAAAAGGAACTATCGGCAATTAAGAAATGCTATAAATAGGAAGTGCAAACTGGCGAAAGAAGAGTGGATTAAAGAAAAGTGTTCAGAAGTGGAAAGAGAAATGAACATTGGTAAAATAGACGGAGCATACAGGAAAGTTAAGGAAAATTTTGGGGTACATAAATTAAAATCTAATAATGTGTTAAACAAAGATGGTACACCAATATATAATACGAAAGGTAAAGTCGATAGATGGGTGGAATATATTGAAGAGTTATACGGAGGAAATGAATTAGAAAATGGTGTTATAGAGGAAGTTGAGGAGGATGAAATGGGAGAAACAATACTGAGATCTGAATTTAAGAGAGCATTAAAAGATTTAAATGGCAGAAAGGCTCCTGGAATAGACGGAATACCTGTAGAATTTCTGTGCAGTGCAGATGAGGAAGCGATTGATAGATTATACAAACTGGTGTGTAATATTTATGAAAAAGGGGAATTTCCGTCAGACTGACGTGTTATAGTCATGATACCAAAGAAAGCAGGGGCAGATAAATGTGAAGAATACAGAACAATTAGTTTAACTAGTCATGCATCAAAAATCTTAACTAGAATTCTATACAGAAGAATTGAGAGGAGAGTGGAAGAAGTGTTAGGAGAAGACCAATTTGGTTTCAGGAAAAGTATAGGGACAAGGGAAGCAATTTTAGGCCTCAGATTAATAGTAGAAGGAAGATTAAAGAAAAACAAACCAACATACTTGGCGTTTATAGACCTAGAAAAGGCATTCGATAACGTTGACTGGAATAAAATGCTTAGCATTTTAAAAAAATTAGGGTTCAAATACAGAGATAGAAGAACAATTGCTATCATGTACAGGAACCAAACAGCAACAGTAACAATTGAAGAACATAAGAAAGAAGCCGTAATAAGAAAGGGAGTCCGACAAGGATGTTCCTTATCTCCGTTACTTTTTAATCTTTACATGGAACTAGCAGTTAATGATGTTAAAGAACAATTTAGATTCGGAGTAACAGTACAAGGTGAAAAGATAAAGATGCTATGATTTGCTGATGATACAGTAATTCTAGCCGACAGTAAAAAGGATTTAGAAGAAACAATGAACGGCATAGATGAAGTCCTACGCAAGAACTATCGCATGAAAATAAACAAGAACAAAACAAAAGTAATGAAATATAGTAGAAATAACAAAGATGGACCACTGAATGTGAAAATAGGAGGAGAAAAGATTATGGAGGTAGAAGAATTTTGTTATTTGGGAAGTAGAATTACTAAAGATGGACGAAGCAGGAGCGATATAAAATGCCGAATAGCACAAGCTAAACGAGCCTTCAGTAAGAAATATAATTTGTTTACATCAAAAATTAATTTAAATGTCAGGAAAAGATTTTTGAAAGTGTATGTTTGGAGCTTTATATGGAAGTGAAACTTGGACAATCGGAGTATCTGAGAAGAAAAGATTAGAAGCTTTTGAAATGTGGTGCTATAGGAGAATGTTAAAAATCAGGTGGGTGGATAAAGTGACAAATGAAGAGGTATTGCGGCAAATAGATGAAGAAAGAAGCATTTGGAAAAATATAGTTAAAAGAAGAGACAGACTTATAGGCCACATACTAAGGCATCCTGGAATAGTCACTTTAATATTGGAAGGACAGGTAGAAGGGAAAAATTGTGTAGGCAGGCCACGTTTGGAGTATGTAAAACAAATTGTTGGGGATGTAGGATGTAGAGGGTATACTGAAATAAACGACTAGCACTAGATAGGGAATCTTGGAGAGCTGCATCAAACCAGTCAAATGACTGAAGACAAAAAAAAAAACAATAATGTAAAACGAAGGGTTTGAATAACATTAATTTAAGATAAATTTTTAATTCACATGATGTAGCTGGCATCTGACTTAAATATACCACCAAATATCTTGCATCAAGCCTAGAAAAGCTAGAGGAATATAGACTTAAAATAATTAGTTATGATTTATTTAAATAGATTCTAATTCCAGTTTAAATAATTAGGTAAATACTATAAATCCCAGAAAATAATTAGACATTTTTTAACCTTTTTTTTATAATTAACTCTTGCAGTGTTAATGCTTTTTATAAGCATAATTAATGAAGTCGAGCTTTAATATCTGTTTCTGATGCTGTTAACTACAAGTAATGAACACTTATTTTGTTTCTCAGGTCATCTTTTAAATTAAAATTTAATGACTGCTGTATATGTTTCTTACTTATGATCAGTTTTAATATATTTTTATAAAAATCACAAGATAAAGTAGAAGGGTAGTTAGAAGAAAATGTAAATGATTAGTTAGATGATAATTTTTATCATTCCATATTTTAATCTGGAATATAAAAACTGAAAAATGCTATGATGCCCAACAGAGAAATCATCATGCCAAAAATTGGGCCACCTAGTCTGAAGAAATCAAGCAAAAAATAGGGCAACTTACTTGCATATGTACACGTATATATCCTAACAGAATTTTTCAATAGTAAAATTATATTTTTTGGTTGGAAGGGATAATGAAAAATCAAGTTCTGCAAAAATCTTACATACAAAATTTATCTGATTAGCACAATTATATATAGTATGCTGTGTAGCTCTGCAGCCAGGAAAATAAAAATTTTAAACCAATTTTTAATGTCCTAAAATATTGCAATATGCTAAAAAATCAAACTACTGTCGCAGGTCGATCAGGATACTGAGAGATTTATGTTAAGAACATAAATAAAATAAAACAAATCAGTAATAATAAACAAATAATAATAATAATGGTAAACATAACCACAACAATATTAATAATAATAATAAATGTCAATAATAATAAGCAGTGATTGCATACAAAACACAAGGTTAAGGTAATTGTCAGGATTTATTTACAGGTAGTTAAACATTGAAAACCAGAATTCAGTCTCATTGACAAGATATTAGCATAACCATTAATCTTAACACTTTTAACAACTAGCCTTGTATTAACAACAATAGATATGACAAGTATAAAGTTCTTTTACTGCAAATATGTTTCCTGTTACAAATAAAACTACCCGAACAATTTATGGATGAAATTTAGTAGATATCTTTTTCACCAATTGTCTAACAGTAATTCACCAAACCACTTATTGTTTTCAAGTACTGGAATTACTTGTGATATCACCTTAATTGCATCGAACTTGTACGCACTAGAAATTCGCTCCTTCACTGACCTCCTTGCAGAATGCTCTTGCTTCAAATGTGCATAAATAACTCCTTCCTTAGAACTCTATCGTAGCACACTCTTGCAGACTCTCCTCAAAGACAGATTTTAACTCATCTTCCCTGGAGTATTATACTCCTATCCTTTTGACCTGCAGGACCAGATTCCAGTTGAGTGTGAGAAAGATTGACTGAACCCTTTCCCATGCATTAATAACCTGGATCTGGTAACTATTCTCAGAGAACATCTGTTTAGATGTGTCAGCAGGCAGTATTACAAAGGACAATTGTTAAATGGACCTGTTAGCTATACTAAAAGGATTTCTTTTAGCCCCTTTCTAGATTCCTCCCATTATTATATTTGCTACTACTTTCTTCTTAATTGGCAGGAATTTGTTACTCAGGTTCGTTATACTGGTCTTCTTACACTACCTTTTTGTTAATTATCTCATTATTCTTCCTCATTTGAATGTAAATGAATGTTGTATACTCAATTATCACATCTTGTCACTAATGAAGTGTTCTTTGGCATTATAGTGAACAGTTATTTCAATCTTCAAGTCTTCTGTTACAAATCTCTTTTAACTGTCCCAAAATAAAACCTGATACCAAGAAAAGTGTCATTCTATGACAAAAGAGTTAATCTAGAATATAGTAAAATTTTCATTACAACATACATTCTTAATGCTTGTAAAACATAGTTTTGGCAGTCAACATTCTGAATATGATGCCACAAAATTTGATCAGTGGCAAAAATACCAACCATTGATTACAAAATATCACTGAACATTAAACAATTCTACAACCCTCAAAATTTTGAGAGAAAATTACTTATTATATTTATATATGTTTAAGAACTATTATACATATATGATAGTTATTTTTGTTTAAATTACATCAAACCAAAAATTGTCTCATTAACTAATCTCCCATTAATGAACAAGTCTTTTATTTTACTAACTCTATGTAAATTGGGTGTCTGAAAAAGAACCCAGGGTTTCAAGAACAAAAATTGTTTTTATTTTGTAGTACTCAGTAGTGTTTTTTCAACATAAACTTGAAGCAGCAACAATTAAGTTTACACATTCTCACTCAGATAAAAGTCTTATATTAGATTATTACACAGATCAAGCTGTTACCAGCTCAGGCTTTAGTATTATGACCATAAGAGAAAGCACTGTGCATGAACTGGTTCACAGAAAAAAATTAATGACTTTTAACAAAAATATTACACTCTAGCCTATCATATAAATTCTTTAATGAATGACAAAATTTTACATACATCTTGTGATCAGTTTTTGAGAACCAAAAGGTTTTTGAAAGGGCATTCACCAGCTACCTAAAACAAGTGCCAAAAACACAGAAAGAATGTGACTTTCTTTCTAACAAAGTCCAAAACATTCAGTACGTAGTGTTAGCTGCCAATTAAATATTCCTAAAAGCACTGTCCATGATGTCAAGCAATTGAAACTTTGTCCTTATAAACTTCAAATACTCCATGAAATTATCACCTCAAACAGTTCAATTTGTTAATAACCATGTTAGATTTCATTACTGCTGATGAAAACTACCGGCAGTGCATTTTATTTTCTAATGAAGCAAGATTTCATGTTCATGGAATCATGAATTGCCATAATTGTCAAATAAGCAGCTCAGAAAATCACGCAAATTGGTGGAATTCATCTGCAACTTCTAGAAGTGAATGTCAGGTGAGTCATCCATTATCAAATTTTTGGGTAGTATTTTTTCCATGAGCAGACTATTACAGATACAGTGTACTGGGACATGTTAGAGAACTTTATTTTTGCAGATTGAAAATATGAAGACCTAATTTTTCAACAGGATTGAGCCCCTTTATATGATGCAGACTATGCTCAACAACAGGGTCCCAGAAGGCTGGATAGGCAGAATAGCTCCCATTGTTTGGCCACCACGAAGCTTACTTGAGCACTGGCACTAAAGCATACCAGCAGCCATGAAAGTGATTCCTGCAAATATATTTGCCAAAGTGTGGATTATTATGGTGGTCTACTTAGGTTTTGGTGTAGTTTAAGGTTTGCAGAATTGTAAACAGAGCTCATATTGAATTACATTAAGAGGTATATTAACGAAACTTTAGACTTTATACTTTAATGTAATAAAACAAAACATCTCTAATTCTAAATGTAATAAAGTAAATTTATTTTAAAGCAGCATAATTTTTTTTGAGCATCATGTAGAACTCATCTCATTATTGTATGAACAGATATTTTACCGCAATACTGACAATTTTTAACATTATCAAAGGATCATGAAATATATGATTTAAAGCACTCCATTGTTAAAAATACAACACTCCACTATATAATCAAAATTAAATATTAAAGAAATGACTATCGGTATACTGCACATTCTCCAAGTACCCTTTGCAGCGTTGTCAATCAATCTCATGACCTCGTTGGTGGCACCAGCAGTTGATCTGATATACGTTTTTGCATCGAGTCTTTCTTCCCCATAATGGTCGACTCGTGGTTGGGGGTTTCCGGAGATCAGGATAGGTATAGATACCAAAGGATTTGGCGGGGTTAAGAAGAATTTCTTCTTTAAGAAAAAATTCCCCTTATAAGACAGCGTTTGACTTAGAATATTTTCACTTACCATGAATTGCAGAAAATTTTCAGTCCTACTAACATTACTATGTAGTAAACAACTTACAGTCTTGTTCAAACTCGTACAGCTCGAAAACAAACGACCATAGTCCCTATTACTAACAACAGTAAGGACTATCTCCAAAAAAGGTTAATAAAAAATATGTCAACCAAAATCGTTAATTCATTGAAAACAATCCACTACACTTTAACCAATAATTGCCTATGCATGTACCAAAAAAATACACAGAAAAACCCAATCAAAAGGCCAAAAAACGTGGAGCAATTTTACACACGTCTCACCTGTACGAAGTCTCTTACTCAACTAATAAGTAAAATTAAAATACAATAACATCAGTTAACAAAGCCAGGTACTAATAATGATTACAAACACTCTCGCAAAATTATAATAATTTTTTTTAGCTTTCAGCTACCACAGCCCCGAAATAAAACAAATTTCATGATAAAGTAAATTACTCTTTAATATTCCAAAACACCCTTTGAAATAAAGTTTGACATTCAGAGAATATCAGCTTATAACCCAGGATTTTTGAAGCCTATACTACATTTAAAAAAATTAAGCTTTGAAGATATTTAACTAGGAAAAAACTAAAAAAAGGTTATACCCAACCCTTTAATACATAATTAATTAGGCATTAAGTGAAGTGGTACTGGCTACAAACTGTTTTTTTATATATAATTAATTTATAGAATTGAAAAATTGTTCACAGGTTTATATTATAGAAATTTAATATTACATATGAAAAATACCAAGCCCGATTGGAATTTAAACCTGGAAGCCCTTTCCAGTGAAAGATTGAGAAACACTGCCCCTCCATCCTAAGTTGGCGTTGTACTGATATTATATTATTTGTAAACTAATATATTTTTTTTGTAATTTTGCAGGGGTTTAAAGGCTAAAGAAATGAAAAGTGAAGGTATACCAGGCCCAAATAAATATGACAGTCATCGATGTTTAAATGCTGTAAAAAAAAAAATGCCAGGCTACACTATGGGTTCAAGAGTATGGCCACCTGATCCTAAAAAACCATATCCGTCTGCTAATAGATATTACATTAAACCGCCAAAAAAACCAGGTTTTACATTTGGTGTAAGACCAAATTCTTCTAAATATACATATTTTACTGTTGATGATTTACAAACATTGACTACTCAAAGAATTTAACCAAAATATTTTATAGAGATAAATGTTTTATAAAGTGTAATTTTATTGTTACTTCTTAAATTATTTGTAACAGTTTGAACTCTGCTGCAAACATAAAGATGCTGTTTAAAAATGTATCCCTCTTAACTGTTTTCCATTTTATAATACACAGATATAGGTTTTTTCTACATTTCTCAAGAGCATGAAGTTAAAATGATAAGTGATTTTGTATGTTTATCTAAATTTAAAACTGATTTTTTTTTCTTTAATTTATGTATGGTTTCAAGAAAATACATGAACATTCTTAATCACTAGCCCATTGTAAAAATTTTTTAATCTGAGACCTGCAATGCATCCTCTCATTTCTCCGACAGCTCTGACTAAAGATAAAGTCACTTGCCTGATTAACTGTCCTGTCAGTCATTGCAGGCCACAGTGAATCCTCTCCTGGTCTGCACTTCAGGACACAGAGGTCTAGATTTATTTATTTTATATTAAATTATTAATGTTTTTATAACATTCTGGGATTTGTTAGGCTTATCTAGAACTAATACAGATACAAATCTGATATACTATCTTACCATGATAATTTTTTTTACATTATATATGACATCTAGTGTGAGTCACTATTTTCTTTCACTTAGGCATTAAGATCAGGTACGCTCTCTTTATTTAATTAAATGTATACTACAACTAATTGTGTTTGTAAATCCTTATAGTAAATGAAATTATGTTTCATTTAACAAAACTATTTTTCAACTTATGACTGATGAAACTTATGAATTTCTTTAATAGATGTGTGTGTTTCTCTCTCCGCCTCTCTCTCCTCTCATCACTCCCCCCCTTTCCACCCTATCTCTGTCGCACGTGCTCTCTGTCTGTCTGTGTGTGTGTGCATGTGTATTCCTACCAAATCAAATTCCCTTCAGTTACTAGTCTACTATTCAAGTGTACTGATGCAAAGTGTATTCTAGTTATATAGGTAAAAAACTTGTAATATAGATATAATTTTAGTAAAAGGATGGCATCAGTGAAACAACAAAGATGTAAGTTTTCCTAAATTTAGACATATTACTGGAAACATAAGTAGTATTAACCCTCCCTCCACCAGATTTGACAGAAATTTAGAAACAAGTTATTTTCTTTTTTTGCTGACGAGCTATTGCTTGAGATTGTTACTGAAACCAATAGATATGCAAGAAAGAAAATTGAATTTCTACTCTCTTAGCAAAAAATTCTTCATGGAATTTATGGGTAGATATTATTACATTGTCTGAATTAAAAGCATTTATTGTTATCTTGAATATGTCCTGTAATCCTAAACCAGTCAGAAAATTATTTTTCTTAGACTGATTGGATTACCAACCCTTTTTTACTTCCTTGTATGAAGTAAAGGAAATATTGAAATCGCGGAAAATTTCAGTTTTCAGATTTAATGGAAATATCCATTTTGACAATCCCTGAATCCATTTTGCCTAGTTTCGACATGATGTATGTACGTATATATGTATCTCGCATAACTCAAAAACAATTAGCCGTAGGGTGTTGAAATTTTAGATTAAGGACTATTGTAAAATCTAATTATGCACCTTTCCTTTTGATTGCAATCAAATGAACCAAAAGTGTCCAAAAAACCCAAAATCCAAAGATTTTTGGATTTTAGACTTTTTCTTAATTACAGTAACAAGCCCTCATTGAGAGCTTTTCAACGATATACCATCATAAGTGGTACTTATTTTCATTGGTTCCAGAGTTATAGACAAATAAAATTTTAATTAATGAAATATTTGGATCAATAATAACAATAAAAAAAGAAAAATATCAGAAGTTACTAATGAAATAAAATTTTATGTACTTTTCATTTTAAAAAAATGTGTATAATAGGCGTACAAGGAAGTCAAGTGTGGTGTCCACATCAAATTTTTTAAGGAACTGTTTGTAAAGTAGAGATTTTTTTCAAATATTTTGGAGTTTGTATGTAAGAGTTTATTTGTATCACAACAAATGTTAGGCTGTTAAAAATCATTAACAAGCCATCAATAATATGTTGCTATAATAAATTTATGGGGGAGTGAATCTTGTTGACCAACATATTGCGTCGTACCCGATGACTAGAAGATCCATTAAATGGTAGCGTAAAATATTTTTTTGGCTGTTGGAAATTTCGATAGTAAATGACTTAAGTTATACAACACCAATAGATCACATGGACAAACTGAGATGAGACAAAGAAAGTTCTGTAAAAAAGTAACAGCATTGGTTAATGATGTCAGAAATTCAAGAAAGTGAGGAAGGCCCTCAAATACTGATGATGAAAGGTTGAAGAGAAAATTTCATGTGCCAGGATTTTTGGATGCCAGAAATTCCAAGGACTGTGACATTTGCAGCAACAGATCTGGCAAAGGATAGAGAAAATGTACAAGATTGTACTGTGAAACATGCCCAAAAAACCCAGATTACTTCCAAGTGTCTGCTTTAAGAGGTACCACACACTAAAAAAATGTTAAATGCAATGACTTTTCTATATTTTCAAATTTTACCAATTTTTTTTTTTAGTTTAAGCTATGTAGAATTTAATTTATTTTTTTATAACATGTTTTTTATACTTATGTACTTGGTTTTTTAAATAAAATTAACATATTTATATGTTTAAACTTGATTTATTTTTTTTTACTTCCTACCAGAGTTAAAAAATTATTTTTCCTCAGACTGACTGGATTATCAACCCTTTTTTCTTCCTTGTATGAAGTAAAGGAAGTATTGTGATCACAAAAAATTTTGGTTTTCAGATTTAATGGAAATATACATTTTGACCATCCTTGAATCCATTTTGAATAGTTTCAATGTGATGTCTGTACATACGTATTTCACATAACCCAAAAACGATTAGCCGTAGAATGTTGAAATTTTGGATTTAGGACTGTTGTAACATCTAGTTTTGCACCTCTCCTTTAGATTGCAATCAACTGAACCAAAAGTGCCCAAAAAAGCCTACTTTTTCTTAACTGCAATAACAAGCCCTCATTGAGAGCTTTTCAACAATACATCATCATAAGTGGTACTTATTTTCACTGGTTTCCAAAGTTATAGCCAAATAAAATTTTAATTAATAAATATTTGTTTCTTACAAGGAGAAGGCACATCGGTTCGAATCAGACTTCATCTCCTTTTTTTAACTTTTTCTTTTAATTTAAATATATTGATTTATTAATACTTTTAAAAAAAGAGGTTAATAATAAATTAAACGCAAACTGTAAATAAAAGTAACACCAACAAAAAAAAAAAAAAAAAAAAAAAAAAACTATAATCAAATAAAAAAAAAACTCTAAAATAAAATCCTCCTATATTAACCTCTGATTGTAAAAAAATTTTCAATAAAAATAAAAAATATCAAAAGATATTAATGAAATAAAATTTTACGTACTTTTCATTTTAAAAAATAGTGTATGTAATTTAATAGGCAAGGAAGTCATGTGGTGTCCATATCAGATTTTTTTTGTATTATATATAAACACTCAATAATAAAACATTACCTATTTTTAACTATATAAATTCAGAACATCCTGGCCTGCAATGCTGGGTAGAAGAGAGCTAAGGGTTAAATAATTGTGCACTTTTCTGAATAATAAGTACACATTCTACTTTCCAAATAATAATTATTTTAACTAAGACAATAATAATGTACATCAGTAAGTCTTTTCTTTGATGCAAACAATAGATGATTTTTTTTTTTTTTAGTGAGCAACCATCTTGGTTTTCTCCCCACCCCACCATTAAGACTGCAATAATTAAGCTTCTCCATTACTGCACCATCATCTTTGATGAGAAACCAGTAGGATTGAATTTATTCATGTGACACCTGCCTTTTTGAATTTACACTTTTCCTGTGGGAAATTCCCTTTTCCCTCACAGTGTTGCTAACCAAAATTTTTGTACGCAATAAATATTATATTATTCAAATATTTCAAAGGTTGGTAGAACAAGACTATAACTATTGTTGTCAGTTCAGAACCTGAGAAACGGTACCTGACAAAACTGGAATTGATCAAGAGAAGAAGACAGGTACAAAAGAATTATTTCAATAAATCTATAACATAAAATAGAAAATTTAGTTAATTCTTGAATGAAAAAAATGCTAGATATTATAGCACCACTATACAGATAGGACCGTATATATGAAATCTTAATTATAAAACTACTCATGCTTTACACAGGTCACATAAATATGTAAAATATATTATTTATAATTTCTATATATTATATCATTTATTCATTTTAACTGCATGCTCTTGAGGAATGTAAAAACCCCTTTATGTAGACCCCCTGACCTTCTATGGTATCATTGATTCAATGATGATATCAGTTTTGCTCAAGAACTGTCCATATTGCAACACTAGTCATGCATAAATTACAGGAGAAAAAACAGCTTTAAAATAAGCTAAATAATCAAAAACAAAATCACTTAATAATTTTAACTGCATGCTTTTGAAAAATGTAAAAACCTATGTCTGTATATGAATTGCTTCACAATGACATCTTTGTTGCTCAAGAACTGTCCACATTACACTACATACATGAAATATACATTTTTTTACAGTAGTTGTGAAATAAACACTACAAAAAGTTATTTAATTATTATTTAACATTATAAATCCAAATTAAAAATAATAAAATAGAATAAGAAGTTTTATTTTTTACATTTATAAAAAAAAAATCCTGTAACAAAAAAATGAATTATATGTATATGGTATTTCTAAGCATTTTGGTACATTTACACTCATTTTGCTAAATTTTCACCACCAGCGAGTGGTATCCTTCTTTTTCCTTTGTCTATTTTCTTTTCTTTCTTTGTCAAAACAAATCCAATGATTTGAACAGTATACTGAGCAAAATACAACTCAAACCAGCTAAAGATGACTGTTTGCTCAGAACTGCTGAAGTTATACTTTTCCCTGTTCTTTCCTTATCCATTTACCTCACCCATTGTAAAAAATTGAAAAATAATAATTTCTTATATCTCATAAATGTCTTTTTATTAAAACAAACATATTAGCCCTGCAGTTCACCTGTACTGTCTAAATCTCACCTATTTTTATTTTAATACAGTATGTCTGATTTTTAAAATTTTTTTTTCAATTTACCTTCTGACAGCCTTCTTAGAAGTTGTCGCTTTATATTTTATTAAAATACGGTTAAAGTAATGGTTGGAATTCCACTTACAGCTAAGTATCTCTCTACTCTTAACAGCAGGTCTTTTAACTTCAACATAAATCTCACAATTTAAAGAATAAACTGCTGAGTAATCACAAATAATTTATAGTTTCATTCTATAAACTTTTTGTCAACTCTAATATGAATGAGGATTATTTTGTTCTTTTTCTTGAATGTAGGGTATCATTCATTTAATTAACTACAGTAAAATTAAAATGTAGTTGTAAATATAAAATACTGATAAATAGTCATATTAATATTCACAAAAACTACCCAGTCCTTTGTTCTAATTATATTAATATAACAATGCATATTGCCATATACAGATTATAATAGACCAAAAGTCATATAAACCAGAATTTAAAAATGTACCTCTTAGCAGCATTAATGGCATATACTGTTGGTAACACTCAAGTTTTATCTAAATATTGCAAGCATTCCTGCTTGCATAAGATAAATATATTATATATTTAAATATCCAGGCATATTTGTGTTGTTAAATAGTTGTGTTGACAACAAATTATTTTTTCCAAGAGAGCATCAAGTTCTTATTTTAAAAACATATTAATTGCTGTAAATGATTTCAATCAATTTCAAGTAGCTTCAGTTTTCAAGCATACATATGACATTAGATAGTAATTTCATGATGAAGCATGATGTTCTACCTAATTACACAAGAACAAATGAATTGCAATAGTGTAAAGCAAATTACACAAGCTTCAAGAATGCATTTACATAATGAAAATATTGCCTTGTGTATCATTTTGCAAAAGAAAATAAACAGATCTTTTTTAGTAGTAGGTCTATTATTAATAAATACAATTGAAGTACAGCATAAAAAATTACAGTAACTACAATAAAAAAAGGTATTCACAAATGTGATTAAAAGAGTAAAAAGCTTTCATGGAGAAAGGAAACATAAATTTTCAATAATAAAATTAAAAATATATATTAAAATAAGTAACTATTTTATTAATATTAATAAAATATTAATTTTTATTTTATTAATCACTGTTCATTTCCTACTTCTGGCTTGCTTGGCTTTTTGGACCAAGTATTTCTTATAAATACAATACAAATGATTTATAAAACAATGTACTTGCAAAGAATATCTGTCATTGTTTTCTTGTAAAAAATAAATTTATAATAACTGTAGCTTCACATTAACCTTGGTTGAAGTTTTAAAAATTTCAAATTCTACCATTGAATATGCCAGAATGAACCATATAAGTTGTATATACTTATTTAAAACAGTTGTCAACACAACCAGCAAAAGTTGGTTTTAAATAATTTCTTAATTATTATTTCCACAGTATGGTATACCATACCAGTGATAAGTCACTGAGCGTTGTTTTTCAATTGCATGTTTGAATATATCTGAAATTTTTTGTCAGTCCTTAATTAATGTGATCCGAAAATAACCAGACCTTCAATAACCAATTTTTAGGATTTTAACCTTTCATAATATTAACCAAATAGTCTGCAGAATTTTATCATCTTAAAAAACTGTTTTTTTCTACTTGTTTATTTTACATGAAATACTTCACTGCCATTCAGGAAAGAATCCTAAACAGGACTGACCTTATAAGTGAAATGTTTCAACGTGAAACACTTCAAATAATTGAGCAGACTTTCAGAAACCAAGTTATGGGTGTTATACAAATTAAAAAGTTGTACAATCATTTTCAAAATGGCCGAATTTCAGCTGAGAGTGACCAACTAAGTGAAGGCCATCAAGAAGCCAAGATCTAAATGTCATTATTAAATATGTGTACTGATTTTGATAATCAAAAATTGTTGACTGACCTTCAATGAGTAATTGCAAATGACACTGGAATTAGTGATAGTTCTGTGCATACTATTCTAATGGACAGTTTTGGCACTCACAGGTAGGCTGTGAAATCTATGCCAAAACTGCTTTCATCTGAACAGCAAAATATTTATTTTGACTTTCACAGAACATGCTGGAGTGTGCTAATGGTGACTATAATTGGTAATGAATCGGGTCAACTCAGAAACCAAACTTGTCATCACAATAAAAATCATCATCATTCCAAGGCCAAAGAAAGCAAGACAAATGAAAAAAGGCAATGGTTTATGCAAATATAGCAGACTTTTACATCATGAATACACACCAGAAAGCCAAACTGCCAACAAAGTGTACTATCTAGAGGTCATTTATGTAATGCAGTTTAATTTGATTACATGTGTGAGAATCAACACATAGCTGTTGCATCATGATAACACACTCACCCATTTATCACTTCTAATCTGGAACGGTCAAACATGGAATTTTCAGGTTTGTCCAGATTCTTATTGCCAAACACAGCTACTTGTGATTTTTTTATTGTTCCTAAAGCTGAACATGCCACTGAAAGATTTCCAATTTGACAGCCAGCAGGACACAATGACAATATAGCCAATAGCCATTCCAAAAGAGGACTATAAAAAATGTTTCCAGCAATGGAAGAACCACTGGTTAAGTGTGCTTTGTCTCATCAAAATAATGAGCTTCACATAAACATAACTTTGACAACACTTTGTTTTTCTGTTATAGTTAGAAATTTTGTCCATATTTCTGGTATAACCCACCGGGTTGGTCTAGTGGTGAACTTGACATTGTAATCAGCTGATTTTGAAGACAAGAGATCTAAGGTTCAAATCCTAGTAAAGGCAGTTACTTTTATACGGATTTAAATACTAAACCATGGATACCAGTGTTCCTTGGTGGTTGGGTTTCAATTATCTACACATCTCAGGAATGGTTGACCTGAGATTGTACAAGACTACACTTCATTTACATTCATACATATCATCCTCTGAAGTAATGTCTTACAGTGTTTCTGGAGGCCAAACAGAAAAATAAAATATTTCTGTTATAAAGATCAAATAATACTAAAACTGTATGGACACAAATTACAATTAGTAATTGTATATGCAATCTTCCATGAAAAATATTAAAAAATGGGTCCCAGAACTGTAACCCCAGAAATTTCTGAAAAAATTATAAAACCCCAAAAAATAGGAGTAGGAAAGCATCCTTTTTAAATCTGAGATAAATTTACTTTGTTAAATTGCCAATACCCTGACAAAGTACACACTGAATCCTTTAAAAAAATAAATTGAATCCCTACAACCAGATGATTTCAAGAGCATTTGATATTCAATGACTATTACAAAGGAATTCAAGCATGCATAAATATAGCCTCACAGGATACTGACCTTCCTCTATGAATCATGAGACCTTGCCGTTTCTGAGGGAGCTTTTGTGCTTAGTGATATAAAGCAGCTGGACCGAAGGTGCAACCATATCGAAGAGGTATCTGTTGAGAGTCAGACTAAGGAATGATTCCTGAAAGAGGGCAGCAGCTCTTTCAGTAGTTGTTAAGGGCATAAGTCAGGACAACTTAAACAGCCATATCAACACTACTCATTCCTCTGAGTAATGAGCAGCTGAAAGCAATGGAAAACTACAGCTGCTTTTTTTCCAAGAAAATGTAGCTCTCTGTATTTTCATATAGCAATAATGGAGGTCCCTTCCTTGGTAAAATATTCCGGAGGTAAACTAGTACTCTGTGGGGACTAGTAAGGAAGCGGTCACCAGAAAATTAAAAAATAATATTCTACGAGTTGGAGCATGGAATGTTAGAAGTCTAAAAAAGGTTGGTAGGTTAGAAAATTTAAAGAGGGAAATGGATAGAATAAATGTAGACGTGTAGGAATTAGCGAGGTTCGGTGGGAAGAGGAAAATGACTTTTAGTCAGGTGATTTTAGAATTGTTGGGTAAAGTTAACAAAAAACACACAGCTCGTATTTGCCAAAAGAAATTGTACTTTAATTGGAAAGAAAACAAAATGAACTTAAGTTAAATCATAACCTTAAAAAATAAAAAGAAATTATGAAATTAACAAAACTTAATGATAATTAATAAATATCAGCTGAATCAACATATGAATAATGATATTAAATAAGAAAATACATGAATAAACATTTTTCAAAGACAAGTTTTGAAAATATACAATTTAACAAAGCCTGAAAACAAGAGAACATAAAACACGTTATTTACAATTATATACTTAGAAAAACATAACATCAATAAACATAGTATGACTTTCTTTCTTTCTTTTCCTGTTTAGCCTCCGGTAACTACCGTTCAGATAATACTTCAGAGGATGAATGAAGATGATATGTATGAGTGTAAATGAAGTGTAGTCTTGTACATTCTCAGTTCGACCATTCCTGAGATGTGTGGTTAATTGAAACCCAACCACCAAAGAACACCGGTATCCACGATCTAGTATTCAAATCCGAGTAAAAATAACTGGATTTACTAGGACTTGAACGCTGGAACTCTTGACTTCCAAATCAGCTGCTGATTTGGGAAGACGCGTTCACCACTAGACCAACCCGGTGGGTCAAACATAGTATGACTGGAAAACTGTTGCATTACTGACATATGCTGTAATATTGAAAAATTAGCAATGAACAAAGGTCATTAGCTTAGACAAATAAACTGCAGTAAATCTTAATTATTGGCACTGGCCTTTCCTGATTTATGAACAACAAACTTATCATTAAATAATTAAAACATGTAATTCTAGTTTAGTATAGAGAAAAGGCCACAATAATATTCTAGTACAAAAGGAATTAATTACAATAATCAAATTGACATAAGTAAACATATTAATAGAGTTCATTTTAGTAGTAAGGTTTCTTGAAAATATAAAATTACAAAGAAGTCCTAAAGCATAACTTCACATCAGGAGTAATTTTCTTTAGATTAATTTAAGAGAAGAGTACGTGAATGTTCCTCAAATTTTAATGATAAAATAACTGTTTAAACGTAATAAATAATGAAAATTGAACTTGCCTGTAGCACACAAATATTAGCAAGAGACGAACTCGTGAATGAAGGTAAATGAATACATACAGTAATCCTGGGCGTAGTCTGCAGTGGTGTATCAGGAATGCAGAGGTGAGACGTGGTTTAGAGGTAGAATAATACGTAGCAACGAGTTTGGAGATTCTGTATCGATGAAAATATAGAAAATATAGCTAGAGAAGATCCGGCGTCGATAGAATTAGCAGTTTGTAGTAATTGAAGCACTTACAAGAGAGACGTAAAATACTGAATTTGAAGATTATCTTAACAAAGAAACGAGGCTGGACGAACAAAGAAAACTGCGAAATCACGAAAAAGTGACGAGTAGAACTAGAGAATATTTTGACAGAGAAATACCGCAACGTTTATAAAGACGAAGAAAGTATTAACATTATACGAGCGAAAGAGAACATCGAAGCCTGGTCCAGGATCAAAGCGTGAAAGTCAGGACTAGAATGACCAAAGCTGGCGTGGTGAGAGTAGGGGAAGCGAACAAAGCTATGGACAGAAGAGTGTGTGTGTGTTGACAACAAGAGTAGTGTCAAGTGTTAGTATGAGAACGATTAGAAAAAACGTGTGGAATTCGGGAACGAAGACATAACAAAAATAATTTACAAGCAAGCAGACCACTAAAGAATTACGTAAGGCTGATAAAATAAATTCCTGAATACGCAAGTTGAAGAAATGACACCAGGGCAAACAAAGAGAAATAGACTTCTAGGAACTATGACAATATTGAAATTGGTTGAGAATAAAAAACAGTTAAGAATAATATATATATTAAGACTAAACAGTAAATAATAATGCGAGATATGAAATAAGCTAACACCAATATGATGATGCAACAGTCAGACAAGCTGGAGCCTGAGAGAAATGATATCGAAAACAAACCCAAAACAACCTATTTAAAAATACACGCCTTACAAAAATGCAAAATAAATTACCAAGCCTGTAAACTAAAAGACTCGACCATAACCTTGAATTCATTGGAATAAAACGACTTTACGCAAACGGCGTAAACAAGAATAATTAACTCAGCTTCAAATAATGGGCAGGCAGGAGTAGTTTTTGTAATGAACAAGAAGATAGGGATGTAGAGTAGGGAGTAGAGTATTTCAAAATGCATAGCGATAGAATTGTTGTAATAAGGATAAAATCGAAACCTAAACAGACAACAATTGTTAACATGGGATCTATATGGCTATAAGCTCCCATGATGACGATGAGGTAGAGTTTGTATACAAAGAAATTGACAAAGTAAAAAGGAGATGAAAATTTAATAATAGTTGAAGATTGGAATGCAAACATTGGTAAAGGCAAAGAAGGAATATAGTGGGTGAATATGGGTTGGGCAAAAGGAATGAAAGAGGGGACCGTTTATAGAGTTTTGCACGAAATACAATTTAGTAATTGCCAACACCCAGTTTTTAGAATCATAATAGAAGAATATACACTTGGAAAAAGCCAGGCAATACTGCAAGGTATCAGATAAATTATATCATGGTTAAACAAAGATTTAGAAATCAACTCGTCAACTGCAAAACTTACCCTGGAACAGATATTGATGGCGACCTTAATTTAGTGATAATGAAATGTAGATTGGGGTTTAAAAATCTGAAGAAAAGGAATCAGATAAATCGGTGGAATTTAGAGAAGCTTTGATGAGAGGAGGTAAAGAAGATTTTTGAGGAGGACATCGTAAGAGATCTGAGTAAAAAAGATAAGGTAGAAAATGTAGAAGAAGAATGGGAGAATGTTAATAAGAAAATTCTTAAAGCAGCAGAAGCAAACTTAGGCGGAACAAAGAGAACTGGTAGAAAACCTTGGATTTCAGACGATATATTGCAGCTGATGGATGAACGTATAAAATATAAGAATGCCAATAATGAAGAAAGTAAAAGGAACTATCGACAATTAAGAAATACTATAAATAGGAATTACAAACTAGCAAAAGAAGAGTATTAAAGAAAAGTGGAAAGAGAAATGAACATTGGTAAAATAGACAGAGCATACAGGAAAGTTAAGGAAAATTTTGGGGTACATAAATTAAAATCTAATAATGTGTTAAACAAATATGTACACTGATTTAAAATACAAAAGGCAAAGTCGATAGGTCGGTGGAATATATTGAAGAGTTATACAGAAGAAATGAATTAAAAAATGGTGTTATAGAGGAAGAAGAGGATGAAAGGGGAGAAACAATACTGAGATGTGAATTTAAGAGAGCATTAATAGATTTGAATGGTAGGAAGACTCCTGGAATGGATGGAATACCTGTAGAATTACTGCACAATGCAGATGAGGAAGCGATTGATAGATTATACAAACTGGTGTATAATATTTATCAAAAAGAGGAAGTTCTGTCAGACTTCAAAAAGAGTGTTATATTCATAATACCAAAGAAAGCAGGAACAGATAAATGTGAAGAATATAGAACAATTAGCTTAACTAGCCATGCATCAAAAATCTTAACTAGAATTCTGTACAGAAGAATTGAGAGAAGAGTGGAAGAAGTGTTGGAAAAGTCCAATTTGGTTTCAAAAAAAGTATAGGTACAAGGGAAGCAGTTTTAGGCCTCAGATTAATATTAGAAGGAAGATTAAAGAAAACCAAACCATCATACTTGGCATTTATAGACCTAGAAAAGGCATTCAATAACATAGACTGGAATAAAATGTTCAGTATTTTAAAAAAATTAGGGTTCAAATACAGAAATAGAAGAACTATTGCTAACATTTACAGGAACCAAACTGCAACAGTAATAATGGATGAACATAAGAAAGAAGCCATAATTAGAAAGGAAGTCCGACAAGCATGTTCCCTATCCCCGTTACTTTTTAATCTTTACATAGAACTAGCAATTAATGATGTTAAAGAACACTTTAGATCCAGAGTAACAGTACAAGGTGAAAAGATAAGATGCTATGATTTGCTGATGATATAGTAATTCTAGCTGAGAGTAAAAAGGATATAGAAGAAACAATGAACAGCATGGATGAAGTCATACGCAAGAAATACCACATGAAATTAAACAAGAACAAAACGAAAGTAATGAAATGTAGTAGAAATAATGAAGATGGACCAGTGAATATGAAAATAAGAAGAGAAAAGATTATGGAGGTAGAAATATTTTGTTATTTGGGAGATGGACGAAGCAGGACTGACATAAAACGCCAAACAGTACAGGCGAAACGAGCTTTCAGTCAAAAATAACTTGTTTACATCAAAAATTAATTTAGAAGTTCAGGAAAACATTGTTGAAAGTAAATGTTTGGAGCGTCGCTTTATATGGAAGTAAAACTTGGACGATCGGAGTACATGAGAAGAAAAGGTTAGAAGCTTTTGAAATGTGGTGCTATAGGAGAATGTTAAAAATCAGGTGAGTGGATAAAGTGACAAATGAAGGCGTGTTGCGGCAAATCGATGAAGAAAGAAGCATTTGGAAAAATATAGTTAAAAGAAGAGACAGACTTATAGGCCACATATTAAGGCATACTGGAATAGTTGTTTTAATATTAGGGGGTCAGGTAGAAGGAAAAAATTGTGTAGGCAGGCAACATTTGGAATATATAAAACAAATTGTTAGGGATGTAGGATGTAGGAGGTATACCGAAATGAAACGACTAGCACTAGATAGGGAGGAATCTTGGAGAGCTGCATCAAACCAGTCAAATGACTGAAGACAAAAAAAAGGGATACTGACCTGTGTAATTTTAACATTTTTACTACAATCTAGTAAAAATCAAGTAGGTTTATATTAATACGAAAGTAGCTAGTTCACTTTATGGGAACTGTCTAACAACCTAAAGTTGGTAAATAAGCTCAGATTATCAATAAAAGACAAAGTTGTAAATAAAGGCATTTCTTAAACGAAGACTTTCCTAAACGAACTTTCTTATTATAATTGTTCATTCAGTTATTAATCTATTTCTAACAAAGTTATTATCTCTAACTTCTACTTAACTCAGATTATTACATATTACACGTTTGTATAATACACAGGTGCTTCTAAAATTGTGGGCTGGCTATACTTTTTCGGATTCTACTTGTAAAACTAAACAAAAAATATGCTTAGGAAAAATGGCGATTTCTTCTTCGTTCTCCCCCTTCTCAAAAAGAGCAGCAGTCATCCGAACAACTTTTGCAAATTATTTTAAGGAACACTCAATAATATAACTCAATAACCTAATATTACAGTACCGGCTAAAATCTTTGTGTTTAACAAATTTTATACACATCAATTACTATTTTATTTACTATTAATATTTTATGATGATTATTTTAAATTCATAAAAAATTACTAAATATTTGCACAAGAAATTGTTAAATTAATACATTAATTAATCTTTCATAAATTTGTTTCTGGAATTTTAAATTTAATTGCCCTTCTCCTCTTTTCATTACTTTCTTTGTATTTCTATTATTTAGATAATGACGTCCAACTCAATGAAATAATAATTATATATATCTGTCTGTTTACTTTACGTTGTGGCGATACATTTGCGAACAACAGTACACAATTGTACGCAGTGGCAATTAATGCCGAACAGCGTGATTCATTTACGTCCTGGTCGTGGTACATTATTGTTTTAACATTTCATGCACTTGTAGCACGTGTAAACAAATTTTAATTTATATAAAGGAAAAATATCACTGTACTGCAAAGAGATAAACGAATAAAAAAAATACATTCCGTGTTGCAGGGAATGACATCCACATTTTTTTTTTATTCTTGAACGAGAATAAATAGAATTCTTCTTAAAAAGATTTGTTTTAAAAACAAAACAAAATGCTTCCATCTTGGTTTTATTTAGAATTTCAAAGAAAAGCTCACTTATAGCTTGGTTGGAAAAGGGAAAGAGCCTGCTCCAAAAAGTACTTAAAATATTAATTCAGTAAAAGTTTCATTAAAAAGTTATGTTTTTTTAATAAAATAATATACTCACTTGTTTCGTTAAGATCAGCGGCACTTCATCCCAAAGTTTGTCGTTAATTTTCCTGTTATGGTAGTTGTTATCTTTCATGTTCCATAAGATTGATCTTCTTTGGATTTCACAGATAAGAAGCTCAGTGAAATCAGACATAGCGAAAATGTACAATTTAAAATCTAATGCACAACTAAATTCACGAAGTCCGTGTATCGATGTATATCGTTCAACTTCTGAAAGCAAACTGTTTAGGCGACAAGAGCGAACGGAACAACATTTTTGATCGCTTCGCTCTTGTCGCTCCGTCGTTCCATTCGCTCCGGTCGCTCACGTAGGACACTTTAATAAAGAAACTAGTGTGTTGCTATCGCGTCCCTCGCTTCGTTCTTGTCGCTTAAACGTTGCGCAATACAAATTGTTGCGTTGACGACTTTAAAACTGTCTTGTCTGCCGCATTTGTTTTTCCAGATTTTTCTTTGTGATGATTCACCATTTTGAATTCGTAAAATTATCCACCCGCGTTCAAATTCAAAACAGGCACACACACAGTACTGGTTACACGCAGTTTTTAGATTCACACATTCACAGATTTTACGCGCGTAAAACCATACGTATTTACATTAAGACATTTATCAATTTCAATAACATTACCAAAATGATTACTCGCTAAACTGAAAATAAAAACAGTAAGTTTTAACTATAGTATTAATAATAAGTAAACCACACAAACACGGATTACATTGGTGATACACGCTAAATTACTAACTTGTAAACTGCGGGAATACTATATAGTAACTGGTCATGGGTTAGCAGTTGTCCGCGAGTGGATGTTATGCGCTGCAAACGTCAACAGCATATCATTCTTCGAGAAATGTCTGCTGGAATTAATATCTTCGAGTGTTTTTGGTGCTATTCCCTTTCAATTGGGCCACAGTAGAACCAAGTAGCTTTTAAATACTGCTTAAGGCGTCCACTAACTTTTTTTTTTTGATAAGTCTGCTTCAACTCCATCAACAGTGAAATCTTCTTTCAAGATAATTGAAAATGGTTTTTTCCTTTTCTAAAATGATTTCCCTTGTTTACAGCCAATTTACTTTAAGGTTATTTCTCTTCCTCCTATTAGTTATAAATTGTTTTTGCTGCTCGGTCACATAAACGTTTTCGTTTTACATTTTCTTAACTGTGAGACTTTTTCTTTCTACACTGTTCCATAACCTTTATGTAATCTGATAGATGCTACATTCTCTGTAGTTTAGACAAAACAGATTCAATTTTGCCGAAATCATCGTCGTTTGGCAGTTAGCTGTGTCCAAGAATAAGGTGCCGTAGAAAAATCATTGTAATTGTAAACCTGAACGTCCTCAACTTAAATATCTCTTATACTAAAATATGATGAACAATAGAACTAGTTCAAAACAGAAAAACATATAGTAGTCGTTGGAAAGTAGTCTTTATCTGTGTAGACGTCATAGTTGATAAAGCGCTCAAAGGTCGTTAGCGATACTATTATTGTACTGCACTGAGTTACGGCTAGCTGTTCAGAAGTAAGCCCACCGGGTTGGTTAACGCGTCTTCCCTAATCAGCTGATTTGGAAGTCGAAAGTTACAGCGTTCAGGTCCTAGTAAAGCCAGTTATTTTTACTCGGATTTGAATACTAGATCGTGGATACCGGTGTTCTTTGGTGGTTGGGTTTCAATTAACCACATATCTCAGGAATGGTCGAACTGAGAATGTACAAGACTACACTTCATTTACACTCATACATATCATCTTCATTCATCCTCTGAAGTATTATCTGAACGGTAGTTACCGGAGGCTAAACAGGAAAAGAAAGAAAGAAAGTCATACTATGTTTATTGATGTTATGTTTTTCTAAGTATATAATTGTAAATAACGTGTTTTATGTTCTCTTGTTTTCAGGCTTTGTTAAATTGTATATTTTCAAAACTTGTCTTTGAAAAATGTTTATTCATGTATTTTCTTATTTAATATCATTATTCATATGTTGATTCAGCTGATATTTATTAATTATCATTGTTTTGTTAATTTCATAATTTCTTTTTATTTTTTAAGGTTATGATTTAACTTAAGTTCATTTGTTTTCTTTCCAATTAAAGTACAATTTCTTTTGGCAAATACGAGCTGTGTGTTTTTTGTTAACTTTACCCAACAATTCTAAAATCACCTGACTAAAAGTCATTTTCCTCTTCCCACCGAACCTCGCTAATTCCTACTACGTCTACATTTATTCTATCCATTTCCCTCTTTAAATTTTCTAACCTACCAACCTTTTTTAGACTTCTAACATTCCATTCTCCAACTCGTAGAATATTATTTTTTAATTTTCTGGTGACCGCTTCCTTACTAGTCCCCACAGAGTACTAGTTTACCTCCGGAATATTTTACCAAGGAAGGGACCTCCATTATTGCTATATGAAAATACAGAGAGCTACATTTTCTTGGAAAAAAAGCAGCTGTAGTTTTCCATTGCTTTCAGCTGCTCATTACTCAGAGGAATGAGTAGTGTTGATATGGCTGTTTAAGTTGTCCTGACTTATGCCCTTAACAACTACTGAAAGAGCTGCTGCCCTCTTTCTCTCGGATTTGAATACTAGATCGTGGATACCGGTGTTCTTTGGTGGTTGGGTTTCAATTAACCACACATCTCATGAATGGTCGAACTGAGAATGTACAAGACTACACTTCATTTACACTCATACATATCATCCTCTGAAGAATTGTCTAAACGGTAGTTACCGGAGGCTAAACAGGAAAAAGAAAGAGCTGTTCAGAAGTACAGTGGTGTGTTAGTGATAACTGAGAATTAACCATAATTACCGGCACTGAACTTTCGCAATCGGTTGATAACGATAATTGTTAGGTTAGGTTTGGGCATCTCGCAAAGTTCTTTTGCAAAAGAAAATACAGGGACTACAAGACCCGAGTTCATCATTTGTGGTCCAGTCTTGCTTCATTGTATCCTGGCTATAAGATGGAGTTGCCCAAAGCAGCTGATAACAACGCCATTACAGATTCTTAGGAAGAATACTAAGGTAATTTCATTCTTCCGACTTTTAAAACTTGTATTTTTATTAATTATATTACATATTTTTCAAAATACTTCAATTTGAAAAAGATTAAGGTCTCAACCTTAATCTTAAAAAAAAATCTTAATCTTAAAAGATTAAGGTTGAGACCTTAATCTTTTTCAAATTGAAAAAGAAAGGTTCAATTGAAATTGAAACGTCCAGGCTCACAAGTACCACAATCTTTTTTAATGTAGGATGAACTTGTAATACTGTTTTTAATAATACAATTATATTTCAATTCTGTCCTCAACACGAATCGCTCCAGCGGAACAGATCAGTAACTTTATCCTAAGATTTTCTTTAATGTGTTTAATTAGATTGAAGCCTACTTCCTGGGCCCCTCTGCCAGCTACTCCTTCTACCCAAACATAACAAAATCCTCTATCTAACTTCAAGCATTCAAAATTATCTATTTTTTTTACTCTTTTTAACTCTTCTTTCATTAGATCACGAGCTTCTTTCCGCAGCTTAATATAATGGTCATGTTCTCTCATAATATTAAGTTTTTATCTAGATCTTTTTTCATCTTTTAAGATGTCAAATGTATCATATTTGCTGCAAGTATTTTTTTTATGATTTAAATCGCACCTTAAACTTAGCGTAAAGTACTTTTTTATATATTGAAATACAAAAAGTACAGTTTTTTAACCTTCGTATTTAAAAATTTTTTTTTTCATAGATATCGTACATCTTATGAAGCGTCAATCCTAAACGCCAATAATTTGATTATGTTTCTGACCGACAGTAATGGAATTGATAACAAGGAAATTTATTAATGTATTCAATTATACTTTTTCCCCTTCTTCAAGTGTTATTTTGTTAAACCCACCATTTTTACTTCGTTTATCTGTTTATACTATCTGCATCGTTACTATGATTTTTAACAAGAGAAGTAACAACCCTTTTTGATATGTGAATGTATTCAGAAAGTTTGTGGATATTGTGAAAGATATGTGGAATGTATTCAGGAACATTTTCTGACACATATAATATTTGAAATAAAAAATTTCCTAGTAAACTTCCTTTTACTTTCATATCCTCTTCTCAGTTTTTTTTTAATGTAACATAATGATTTGGTCACTTCTTTAACATTTGCTACTATATACGTAATTTGAGCATTGTAGGAACCAAGTGAATGAAACGTATTGAATTATTTCTTCCTTTAACTAGTAGTGACTGTCCTTAGGTTTCATAAATAATTGCAATCAAACTTAATTTTTTTATAATTATAATCCTTTCTGTTAGAATATTTACGTTTTCTTTTCATTCAACGAGTAGTATCACCAATGAGTTTCTTTTAGGTCAACCACTGCAACTTTATCAACTAATCAATTTTCTTCAAAATGAATAGAATCAGTTCAATTTGTGTTATATTCTTTATTAACTGGAGGCAACAGAATAGTTATGCATTTTTTATTACCATCATTTTTTGGAGGAGTTGGAAGAACATAGTCAGAACATTAATCACTTTCATCATTTATGTCAGGTTCATACGTGGTATCTGTCTCAGAATCATTTAGGAACGATAAGAGCTGTTTACAAAAAGAAGGTGCAGGAGATGTCATCAACCCTCCGGGTTGGTCTAGTTGTGACCTCATCGCAAATCAGCTGATTTCGAAGGTGAAAGTTCTAGGGCTCAGATCCTAGTAAAGGCAGTTACTTATACGGATTTGAATACTAGATCTGGATACCGGTGTTTTTTGGTGGTTGGGTTTCAATTAACCGCACATCTCAGGAATGGTCGACCTGAGACTGTACAAAACTATACTTCATTTACCATTCATACACATCATCCTCTAAAGTAACACTTTACGATGGTTCCAGAGGCTAAACGGAAAAAGGAACGACAAGAGCTGTTCGTCTAAAGAAGATACAACTGATGATTCATTAAAAATACCATCAAGTTTATCATTCTCAGTAGGAATACAATTTGCCATTTGAACGATTTTTTTTATTTTTGTCCGAAACATTTAGAAATTATAATTATATTATAGGTAACAAAATTTTTAAATTAAAATTGAAAGGAATGTAAAAGTGCATCTAACCAGTCGCGTGACAAAAAATTAATTTTGAGTAAAACGTTTTGATGTAAGATTTGCATCACTACATTTAGTTGTTTTTTTATCCTTCGAGTTTTCTTTTTGAGAACCGAGATCTACCATTCCTTTAAAAAAATAAAAAATGTGCTCATTCATAGCCTGCGTATAACTATTTCACGCGGAAATATATTTCTGTTAGCGAGAGCTGTATCGCCTTAAGGAAAATGAGCTCCCTATCACACTTTTTTTCTTCTTATTTGATGCTTGCCCGAGTTATCGATAGTTCGTATGCATACTATGACTAAACGCGTCATAGGTTATGTTGTGTGATTTTGTGTGTAGTGTGAAAAAGTAGAATTTAGAATATGCGAGTTCGTTATCCATTTCCGAAATTAGTACCTGCAAGTGGAGGAGGAATTGCAGTTCCATATGCGGATAAATCTATTCGATTTGTTCGTCATGGTTGTCGTAACCGACCTTTTTACTACATTTCAGTGTTCATGGTATAGTATAATTGTTTTTTTATGAAAATACTAAATACTTCATTATAAACAATTACAGTTTTTGATGTTTTATGTTTAAAATAAGTTATAATTAATTTTTATTCACAACTTGGTTGTACTTTACAACGCGTGTAAATCTTGGTCAATCACATACTGCTTCTAAAGAAATCTCGAGTTTATTGATACATGTACTAACTTGGTTTGGCCCATAATTTTTGCCATTATTATATTTTTCTTAGTCATTATTACACTCACAGTAATGATAAATTGTTCTGATGATTTATTGTTACAAATAAATATGGATTGCTTATTTGAAAAATATATACCATGCCTACTATATCATTTTACTAACATTGAGAGATCCAGAAGTTAATTCTGTAACTCTTAACAATAGTTGAACCCTTTCTTATACATTATATCACATACATTCATATATTTTGTTTATACATTAAACATACATCCACATGCTAAATATAATCCAAGTATTATTTTTTCAATTATAATCGACCTGCTGTTTAATAAGTAAATGTATCAAATTTTTAACCATTTCTTTTATGTATTTAAACCTTGAATTATTGCATACAAATGGGTTTCAGATTAATAGAACTTTTTCTTTCAAAGACCTTTATTTTAATTTTTTTCTATTTAGCCTCTGGAACCATTGTAAGGTTATTTCAGAGGATGATATGATGAATGAAATGTGCAGTCTTGTACAGTGTCAGGTTGACGATTTCTGAGATGGGTGGTTAATTGAAACCCAACCACCAAACAACACCAGTATCCAGAATCTAGTATTCAAATCCATATAAAAGAGGATTTGAACCTTAGAACTCTCAACTTCAAAATCAGCTGATTTGCAGACGAGTTCACCACTTGTCTTGACACATTCTTTGGTCTGTGGGACTAGAGACCTTCCAGAGGTAATTATCGTTTACTTCTTTTGGTAGACTGTTTTGTAGCATTTTTGTTTAACAGTGCCTCTCTTAAAAAGATTAAGTAACTCCTTAATTATGTAATTGAATAATATAATCAATTTATATTGTGTTTGTTGTGCATTTAACAAGTTATTTTACTGAAGATTTGTCTATAAAGTATGTTATGAATAAAATTACCTGTTTTGGCTAACGTGTGAATGATAATGTCTAAATAATTATTACAATTATTTAATCTATAATTTTATTTTTTAAATTTATAATCTTTTATTATTTATTTTTAGAAAAGACGTAACCAGTATGACCAGTCGATTGAACAGCTAGGCAGTTTTGATCCATTGCTTAATCAAAATAATGAAAGATTGTGTTCACTTAATATTGAAAGGATTCAATACTGGTTTGGAGAAGGAGCTACAGTTAGCAAGCCGGTGTCACAGTTGTTAGGTAACTCATATATTAACTTACTGTAATATGAATTCTTAAATTAAAATTATATGAAGCAACTGCTGATTAATATATTTGTGATGTTTTGATTAAAAAGTAAATCATTACTAAATGGAGACAGAATATCCAATGATTCCTATCATTGGAATCAATCACCAAAAATTTGATTTCTCATTAGAAGTTATTGAAATATAAAATTACAACAATTTTACTGATTTTCACAGATTTGATGAAACAATTTATGGTCTTAATGAATAAAACAGTTTATTGTACAGTTGTTGGTAAATTGATTCTTTAGTAATACTGAAAAAGTCTTGGAACATTACTCATTTTTAGTGACTGCAGTTGGTATATATAGATCTTTTTTGCAAACTGACTATGCAAAGATTACACATATTGTATGTTTGTAGATTATACTAACAATGCATTGAGACTGCTAAGCATTTCCTTTGGCGAGTTAAGATCCCACTTTGACACTTAACCTTCGGTGTAAGATATCACATGGATTTTGTCTCAATTCTGGTTAATTTTTCAGTCACATAAGTTGTGAATTTGAAGGGTTCTAAAAATTTAATCTTGTATCTTGTTCAGATATCATATTCAAAATAGGGTCTAATAATGTAATATTTTGCTTTGATTGGAAGAATGACCATGAATAAAGTGATACTTTTTCTACAGCAATAACAAATATAAAAAACACAACTAAAAAGAGCAGCTTCAAACTAATTTCCAGAACAAGCTGTATTACTCTGTTTATTTTAATGTGGTATGTATAAGTAAAAGATTATACAATAAAAACTAAATTCCTTAATTATAATAAAGTAGATGTCAATGTTAAGACTGCTTGAGACCAGTTAGTTTGAATTTTTAAATTGTTTGAATTCTTGAATATTAAATTATTGATTTAATTAATTATTTAGCAATAATAAAACAATGAAATTAATCATAATAAAGCAATAAATACATGAGTTGTACTTTCATATTTTTAGATAGAAAAGGTTTATTTTTTTTAGTAAAACTAGCAATACATCTCATGAAATCCAGTTTTCTTTTTGTGGGGTGCTGAAGTTGACCTCCTATCTTTGTATTTAATTTCTATATTCCTCTCCCCTCCCCACAGTAGAACTATTTTATTTTTATTGAAAACTTAGAAATAAATGAATTGAAAACAGAATTGTATATTTTTTTTCTGAGATGTCAGTGTTTGACGTGCTAATTCATACAATTTTTAAATTGTACTATTTTGTGAACTTATATTATAATGATCTTTATTTATTATTTTTACTTTTTTAATTGTTCTCAAGGGCTGGCAGGTTTATTGCCTATTCATCCACTTTCATACATGAAGGCTTGGAGAAATAGGAAGAAACAAAAAGAAGCTATAAAAACCGAGGAAGAAGAAAAAGAAAGTTCTTCTGCAGCGTAGCTTTTGTGTATAAATTTTATTTACATTTGTGCTGTTAAATAAAGTGTAGTTTCATGAATTAATTGTAAATGTTATGTAATTTTTATTAAAATAGTAAGTAATTATAATATTTATTGTTGTATCAAGTGTCTTATTACTCCCTTAATTAATGATATAAGCCATTCAACCATATTTGAAGTGTAGAGAAAAAAGGAGTTCATAGATGTCAAATCTAGCTACACATATTGCATTACCGCGATGATAGATGTCTCATTACAAACATTTTTTTCTTCAATTTTTTGCTATACATTTGATGATTTAATTTATAGTTAAATAAAATTTTTATTTATCATTTGAATGAATTGTTTAGAATCTAAAAGTTTTACAGCTAAGTTTTTTGCCTTAATTCACAAGTACATAACGTGGATATGTCGTGTGTTTATATTATTATTATTTTTAAAAGGCATATTTACTATTTCATATGAGCCCACACCATTTTGTGGGATTTAATTTCTTAAAAGTGCAAGTCTCAGGACTTCAACTCCAGTCTTCTTTGCTTTTTCTTCCAAATGTATATTTTCTTATTTAAATTATTTTTTATTAAATTAGTTATCGTTTCAGTAGGTCTTCAAATTGTATATTGAAAGCTGTTATGATATCATATTTTCTGTATTGCTTTTGTTAACTTTCTTTTCATCTGAATTAAGAATAAACATCTTCCATTGTTTTAAAAAGTAACAAAAAATTATGTTTTCAATTTTATCGCACACTTTCAACTTGTTTCCTTTCTTCACTGTTACCTCATCACTAAGATTATTATTGCATTTACAATAGAACTTTACAAGAAAAAAATCAACTACACCTAAATTCACCAGTAGAATTAATGACATAAATATATGAATTATTTATGATGAATTTATGTTTTGATGTTTAGTATTGGTTAACTTATTAAATGCCAAAACTGTAAAATAAAATCCATAACAATAATGCCATTAAAAAAAAACAATAAAAGATTATATGCTTTGACCTCAACGATATTTCTCCATATATAAATACTGACGTGCAATTGTTGAAGTAAAAATTATAAAATTATTTTATTATACTGTTAGGAGTGATTGGAGAAAAATTGACATCACTAAGAATTATCCTCAAGTCCACTTTAAAATCAGGAAGGAAAAATCAGAAGGCAAATTCAGTAAGTATTGGGAGAATATGGAATGGATTCAAATTTCAATTTTATAAGAGGCTCAGCAATAGCTCATGATGTGTAGCATAGTTACAGAATTATCAGCTCGGTGGATTTTTATTTTATAATTAACTTTATTAATCATTTTATTCCGATATTTATCTATAAGTAAACTGGTGGGACTAATAAATATGCCATATAACAAATTTATTTTTGTAATTTTCTTCCAGTTATGTTAATTTAAGTTTATAAAAAAAAAATATACAACTGAAATAAATGATGCTGACCTAATATCATTTTTATCTGGCTTCACAAATTAGCTCAGCTAATTTATTATTATAATGTCTTACCTATAATTATTTATTAACATTTTTATCTTCATATAAATTTTTCTTTGGTTAAAAATATTGAGTGCACAAAAAGAATATTGGGATTTTAATTTGTTATAATATCTTTTGGATGAAATGTAGTGTTGATTTAAGGCTAGAATCAAAGAGCAAAAAGGATTTTAGTTTCATACATGGTCGTAGACAGGGGTATACTCGTAAAATTTTCTGTATCATAAAGACTGGAAGAATATTACAATGCATATCCATTTCTATCTTTACATTGATAAGAAGCAAAACTTATCTTTTATTTGTCAAATGTTTTGTGAATTAGACTTTAACAACTTATTTTGTCACCATTTACCTACAGGTAAAAAAAGCAAGGATATTTTCATGCAATCTGATTTTTATAATTTACGTGATATAAATCAACTCATAATTTGTTAATAATACATCCGTAAAAATAAAAGTGAAGTGAGGGTAGGAATCAAATCAAATATTGTAATACGCACAAAAACATTTATTCCCTAAATATTCACACCAGTTAAGGAAGTAATATCTTTCATTAAAAGATATGATAATGAATACTTAATGTTAAAATAAAACGTAAGTCAGCTTTTTTAAGTAAACAAAGTATATGTGAAAGAACAATTTTTTATTTCTCTCAAAAGAGCAGTACTGGAATGGCGATCCGACACTAGTGCATTACTGGCTGTTGATTGACTGGCTATCTTTGCTCTTAACAGCACCTCTAACAAAGATGGTTACTCCAGAACAGAAAGGCTTTTATGTTTTGGAGTATGCTAAATATAAATTTGTAGTTACAGTTCAATGTGTATCTGTAGAAAGTTTAGATGTGATAATAAAATCTGTTGTTGGCATAATCTATTGGAAACGACTGGATGTCTGTGTGAAGGTGAAGAGCCGACGGACATTACCTGAAGAAAATGTTGAATGTGTCAAGAGTATTTAAAGCATAATCTTAAAAAATGTTAGGAAGCCCAGCCTTGAAATATTGAAGCTGGTTTGATACACTGTTTTAAGAAAACATTATAAATGTGTATATACCATTTACAGCCATTAGAGATATGCTGTGCATGAAGACTTCACAACCAAAATGTTGCAACATGAAGATGATTATTTTCTTAATCATATTGTATTTAGTGATGAGTTAACGTTTTATTTTATATCTGGAAGTCAGAAAGTCACCATGAAATCTTTTCTGTCTTTTTTTTTCACTGAAGCAAGCATAACAGAATTTGCTTACTGCGTGCGTGCTCTTTCCTTGACTGAAAAATGGACCAGAGAATTTTATTTATCAGCATGGTAGTGTGCCTGTTCACCAGGCAGTGTTACTCTATAGAGGATCAGTTGAATGATGTTTTCTTTCCCCCAACCACTGGATTTGTAGGCATGGACCTGATAATAGAGTTAGTCTTTGATAGAGTTGTTTGCCAGTAGTATTTTAGTAAGGTCATCCAAACTGATACCATTTGATTTTTCCTTTAGGTTTTCATAAACATTCAGGTTAAAGTGACTGAATGTGCTGCTGGACAAAAGATGCTCACTTAAACTTTCAGAAGTTCCAAGGGTATAATATAAATCCTTTACCAGCTAGCAATCCCTTGCTCTCTAACTGAAAAGCCATAAATATCATTCTATCTTCAATGTTAACTCCTTATCTCTTAACTAGCAAATACCAAAATGTAACTAGTGTTTACTACATGGAAACATGTAAGATGCTAATCAATTAAAACACTCAAATACTTTTCATTTTCAATTTTTGCTGATGGCAAAAGTGGTTGTTGCCGCACCACTACCTACGCAATCCCCTTTGAGAATTCATATCGTACAGCTTACTATCTAAATCAGGAAAATAATTGGGTTTGCATGTTTAAGGAAGAGGTCAAGCCAGTTTTTCATAGCATTTAAACTATTCTCTCCCACTATATAAGCTTCCTTCCAGAAAACACAACACTGTATTTCATGTCTGTAAAACATTTAGTTGTCCCCTTAATTTTTAAATAAAATAGATTTTTAATGTATAACAAAAATAGAATTGAACCAATACTGATGATGTAAAACTCCATAAACAGATGTTAGCAATTCACTTATGTGACTATTCTTACTCTGTTCATGATCTTCAAAGTAAACTTCCAAACCATTTCAGCATATTACCCAAAATTCTATTAGTTTTTTTTTAATGTAAAATGGTATTATCTTGCCTTAACAAGATCTAAAAAAACTTGTTTCTGTTTAAATTATTTTAACATTTTTTAAATAAGTCTTATGATATTTATGGTCTGTGTTTTTGTTTCTGAAGCTATATTCTGTTTTATCAAATTTTGTTCATCTAGGACAGAAGTTCCCAAACTTATTTTTCTCATAGACCACTTTCAAAATGTTGCGGTGGACCCCTGCAGCTACATTTCTACCATATTTCCAGTCGACGGAAAATGTGAAGATTAGATCTAACTATGAAAATTTGCGTTACGGCTGAGTTCCACGAACTAACAGCTTCCGAAAAAAAAGTGAGAATTGATTGGTTAATTTTTGATTGACTGTGCTGTGAGTGGATGTCAAAAAACTAAAGTTGGCCGATCAAAAAAAATGCTTCCATCCAACTTTACATTTTTGACATCTACTCACAGCACAAGAAAGCAATCAATTCTCACTTATTTTATTTAGAAAACTTCCCATTCAGAGTGGTAAAAAGCAAAAGAAAAATAGTATATTTTTTTGTGTTGCATTTATTCAAATATGTAATCATTACGCTATTAATTATTATTTTTATCATATTGCAATGTAATATAATAAAATTGTCATATAATTAAAATTAAACATTAATAACGTAATGTAACTTCTACAATGACAATCACAAAATAGTCACAATTTTAATGGGAGGGATGTACTTGATGGATTGACAGCAAATTATCAATATTTGGCTTCAGTTTTGTTAGGAATAAGCGCAAATCTTCCCGTTCTGTGATATTTTTCGACAAGATATGACAAGGGAGACGCTATCAAAAGCTTTCTTGCAATTCCCCACAGTCCAGGATATTTTTCTGGTATTTCTGCCTGCAGCCAAAATGTTTGATACCCTCTTTTAAATTTCACCTTCAGCTCCTCATTAGTGCTAAGCTCGAGTAGCTCCTCTTGTAATATCACATTCTCCACTTCCGTTTCATCAAATGGATTTATGATCCGTGGTGGTATTTCCATCGTCAGAATATCTTCAAATCTGATTTTGAAGTCATCATGCAGGGCAATTAAATTTTGAACGTATGTCTGAATATCCTCATCAAGGCATTCTACCTGTGACAAGTTTGAAAACTGGGAAAATACGCGCCGACTAATATTTTGCTTCATAAATTTCAATTTTCCAAGAAAATCTGAAATTACACCCTTTGTTTTTATTAAATTGAGACTGTCCCCTTGTAATTGTAAGTTACAGTCGCTGAGCTTCTCAAAACATTATCTGCCTAGATTGATACGCAAAGTCAAGCCAACATTTTAGTTCTTCACTATCAAAACCAGATGAATTTTCGTGGACCCCTGCTTACGAATTGTGAACCCCCATGTTTTTGTCACGCCAACGTAGACCCCCCGTCGAGTCTCCCGTGGACCCCTGAGGGTCCACCTGGACCACTTTGGGAATCAATGATCTAGGATAACATTTCATACATTATCAATATCTGACGTTTGTTTTGAAATTTTTTGGTTTTTTGTTTTGGATAACTATGTTTTATGAAAAATTTTAAAGTCATTATCTAGATTAATATAAATGGTTTACTAACAATAAGGATTTACATCTGTATTCATTACTAAATATAGAGTCATAAAGTTATCTCTATTTTTTATTTTTTAACTGTTTTTAATTCAATATTTGTGCATTCTGTGAAGGCACTCGATAAAGAAACATAATAAAGAAATAAAGAAACATTAGTAAGTGAATAAGGATTTATTTTTATAAACAGTAAATGGTACATGATGAGTACACATGACTTCCTTGTACGCCTATTAAATTACATATACACATTATTTTAAAATGAAAAGTACATAAAATTTTATTTTCATTAATAACTTATATTTTTCATTTTTTATTATTATTATTGAATTATTATTTATTGTAAAACTTTTTTTACAATCAGAGGTTAATAATTATTAATAAATCAATATATTTAAATTTAAAAAAAAGATGAGGTCAGAATTAGTCTTCCCTCTTGTAAGATCCAAATATTTCATTAATTAAAATTTTATTTGACTATAACTCTGGAACCAATGAAAATAAGAACCACTTATGATTCATTGTTGAAAAGCTCTCAGTGAAGGCTTATTACTGCAGTTAGCAATTTTGATGCAATCAAAAGGGGAGGTGCACAACTATATGTTACAACAGTTCTAAATTCAAAATTTCAACATGCTATGGCTAATTGTTTTTGAGTTATGCAAGATACATATTCATATACGTATGTTACACCAAAGAAGCTAATAGAGCAGGGACAAGGAGAGGTCGGTTGGGATGGCGATGGGTGCCAGCCTTGGGGTAGGTGGCAGGGTCGGCTTGTCATCACCAATGGCTCCCGCGAGACACGTTCCTGTTGTTTGAGGCCGGCATAGTTATAGTGTATATATTCTGAGCTGTATATATTATTAATTGTAAATATTGAGTGTAAATTATGTCTGAATGTGTTATCTAAATATTGGTGTGAATGAGAAGTGTGCCTGTGACAGGTGGTGCTGATGTTATGCCTTTATGTCAATTCTAGCACCACCCTGCATGAAGGAGTGGGATTTTAATGGGTCCTACCACATAGGTGGTGAACCCCACACACTCAGTATGTGTGGGGAAAAAAAAATGTTACGCCGAAATCAGTCAAAATGGATATTTATGTTGAAATTAAAACCAACATTTTTTGTGATCACAATACTTCCTTTACTTCGTACAAGTAAGTAAAATGAGAATTTGTGAGTAGTTTATTGAGTTTTTATATATTTGTTGAATAACATGGCAATTATATGACCAACAACTAAGTTGTCCATCATGAATTAGTCAAAGCGATTTTAACTATAAGGAATCTACTTCATAATTCATTTTCTGTATGGTTGAACTTCTTTATTGTTTTTTAAAATGAATATGTAAAACAAATTGTTAGGGATGTAGGATGTAGAGGGTATACTGAAATGAAATGACTAGCACTAGATAGGGAATCTTGAAGAGCTGCATCAAACCAGTCAAATGACTGAAGACAAAAAAAAAAATGAATGGATTCTAATGTAGAAAATGTAGTAATAAAAGACAATATAAAGACTACAAAAAGTGAACTTTCATTCTTAATACCAATTTTAAAATAAGAATGAATACAAAAGAAAGATCTGTGTTATTCAAGGATGATTCAATAATAATACATGTGATTTGAGCAAATGAAAAGTGGCGAAAGAGAAAAGTATAAATAATTATATTTTATTTTTATAATTTAAAAATATTTACAAGTGCCCACGCAATTGTAATTTCTACATGGAACTAAACACCACAGCCAGTTTAAAACTTAGCTTTGGGCGTTCACATAATGAGTACATATGTTTACTTTTTAAGTGCAGTACTTTTATCTCTAAAATATTCATACTTTACATAAATCAAGTAATACTGATTGAAGCTTCATACATTTTCAGCAAGGAAAACACAATATAACCAAATTTTTATTCAGTTGGTGTGCCCATACTAAGAAAATTTTAGTGCTAAATTTACCTTTAATTATATCAACAAAATATTTTCTTTGATATAAAGTACTTTAATCATCTTTCTATTCTGTGAAAGTGGTCGATTTACATCTTCTCTCTCATGTCTTTTAATTAAAATATTTAATGACATTTTTTGTATTCCTTTTTATTGATTTTTTTATGAATGATGAGTTATTAATCCCTTAATTTTTCATTATTATCAAATATTTACTATTCTTTTATTCTGGTTTTAAGAAATAATAGGTCTATTGTCTTTCAAGGGCCCTTCAAATATCAGCACATGATGTAACTAGTGATCAGATCGTTGTTTGGTGCACATATTTATTTATTTTTATTAAATAAATAATTTTTTATTTTAAACAGTAAAAAATACATTTACTGTGGCATCAATTTAAGATATTTAGATCATGCCAATTTAAGATAAATTATTAATAAAAAAAACAATTCAAGTGATAAAAAATACATATGATTAAATTTCATACTGATTTTTTAAATATGACTACATGAAATAATATTAAGGTGAATGGGTTAAATATTACTCTAAACATGTATAAAATTGATTATAATTAGGAGACAGATTCAGAAATAAGCTTCCTACTAAAGTAAAATGAGAATTATCGAGAACTTTGTATAGAGTTTTTATCAAGTTTTTATATAAAATATTGGAATTATGTGACCAACAACTACGGTATCTCTTGTAACTTAATAAAAGCTGTTCTATGAGGAACCTTACTTCATAATCGGTTTACTGTATAGTCGAATTGCTTTAGTTAGTTTTTAAAATGAATGGATTTTAATATAGAAAATGTAAATAAATAAAAACTAGAAAAGTGAACTTTCATTCGTAATACCAGTTTTAGAATAAGAAAGTATGTGAAAAGAAAGAAAGAAAGATCTGTGTTAATCAAGTATGATTAAATTACAATACATTTGACTGAGCAAATAAAAAGTAGGGAAAGAAGGAAGAAGTGTAATTAATTATATTTAATTTTTGTAAATTAAAAATATTTAAATTTCTGTTATTTTTTATTTTTGAGGAAAATGCTCACACAATTGTTGTTACAAAACCAGACACCACAGCCAGTTTAAAACTTAGCTTGGGCTCTCAAATCATGACCAAGTATGTTTTCTTTTTAAGTATAGTACTTTTATCTCTAAAATGTTCATACGTTACATAATCTAAGTAATATTGATTGAAGCTTAATACACTTTAAGCAACATAATCTAAGTAATACTGACTAAACCTTCATACCTTTTTGGAAATAAACGACCTTTATTCATTTTCTAAGCCCAAACAAAGATAATTTTAACAATAAATCTACCTTAAACATCAATATTTAGTACTTGGTTTGGTTGTTGCCAAAATTTTGAAGAGATGATGAAGAAATGAAACATCAATAAAATGATTGCATATTATCAGTATCTGATTTATGTTAGTCAAACTGTAACTTGAACTTCATTTACTCAAAAACCTTTAGTTGAGGTTATACACAAACTTGAGTCCTGTAAACAGAAGCTCTCTTATTACACGACTTTGTTTCTGGAACTCAATGCAACTCCACCTTAATGTTGACAGGTGAGATAGTAAGACCTGATGCCACACTATAACAATCCAGAATTAAAAAGATATAAACTAATGCTTAAAGTGCTGTCTGAAATCAGTGTAAATTAGAATTCACTTACTTCTGCAGCTTTTATCAGCACACATCTCTACATTGATTGACATGCCTTATATGCAATGCTACAACTCTTAACCTGAAAAATTATAGAATACTTATCAAGGCTTAACCACGATATACGGTAATCATCTTGATACCATATATATTCCGGCCCCTGCCTGTTCTCTAACCTGGATCTGTTAAAATAAAATAACAGTGGGGCTGCAAATTGATATTTGGTTTAAGGTTATCTTAGCCCTTAGATTTTTCTTCCTTATCAAAGGAATCGCTGTTGACTAGTATCTCTTTCATGAGCTAATGTTGAGTGTTTAGAACATCGTTCAATATCTCTAACATTACCCTGACTATTTTCCTCTGAATAAGGTCAACAAAATCTTACACATAGCACTGTGTGACATCTTGGGAATACTATATACTACTCTACCATCCTCCATGTCTGTTCAGTAACAAAATGCTCAACACCTTTTCTTTTTATTCTGATACTTTGATTTCTAATTAATATTTTCTTTATAACTTACAATCTTCATAATATCTGTTAATATATAATTAAAATTGCACATCTCTTGAATTTTTTAAGCTTTAAACTTTCATGTGCAATACTTAATGAATATAGTAATTTCAAATTGTAAATATGAAGGGATAAAAACAGTAGAGCATTTAACAGATAAACTGAGATTATATGATATAGGTATTACTGGCATTTGAAAATTGCTTCACCAAAGTTGTATTAAACCAGACAGATGATTCATTAAAATATCAAGTGTTCAAAAATATGTACACATCTTTTTATCAAAATCTGTTCGAAGACTACTTAGTCAATAGAATTCTGTTGTAGTAGTGATTACTTCATCTAAATGTGCTTTGATGAAAATACTTTACTCATTCATAAAGTAGCTAACCTATTAGTATCCTAAGTATCAAATTATTTACTTTAATGGTGCAACATACATTTCTCTAATAAGTAACAAGTTAAATTTCATAACAGAAATTTAGTGTATACTTTAACAAGTGTGGAAAGTTGTTCTATGAAACAACAAACTATTTTATAAATGAAAGTTTAAATTTATTGTATAAAAAAAAAATTATTGCATACCTTAACAAATGAGGAAAGCTGTCAGCATATATCCAGTTATTTAGGATGTAAATCATGCATTTTGGAGTAATGTACATGTAAAATAAATGCTAAATTACTGTTAGAAATAAAATTTCTGTTGGTTAATTTTTTGTGGCAAACATGTGATCAAGGTAATTCAATTATCTTTAATTCACAGAAGTATTTGTGTTGCCAAAATTAAAATTGTGTTTCATAAATGCAAATATCATGTTAACTATGATCACTCTGGTATCCATTTGTATCTAAGCAAAGCAACATGTTATGCAATCTGAAAATATATCAGGAGCTGAAATATTAGTCTTTAAGTACACTACAGGTGTTTTACCCAAACAGAGAATCTACGAGAGGACTGACAATTTCAAAAATGTAAATCACAAGTAGTGTTAAATGCTCAAATGTAATGTTACTCATGAAAAAGGAGCCAGATAACCCATGCATGGTTACAACTCACAACACTGAGCATGTATGTGTCTGGTTCTGAAAGACTGATGAGTCAGTTTAAGAAGTGGTAAATGATCTACAAATTAATTGTGGTTCTGCCTTCACAATCACCCATGATACTTGACTTTCATGAAGTTTGTACAAGGGGGGTCCAAAACAACTCAGAATTCTGCATGAACAAATGTCTTGGGATAACTTATTTTACCTTCTATAATTTAGTTGATGATACTTTATTGTTCAGAATCACTGGTAACAAAATATGGGTCAACCATTTCAAGCCATAGAGAAAAGAGCATAATGTGGAATAAAAATAACCACACAAAAAAAATTAAAAAGTAAGTCATCAGTAAGAAAACCGATAGCTTTTTTTTATAATCATTAGATCTAGTACTTGAACATAACCAGGAGAGGCATTTTACAATTAACAGTATATGACAATGTCCATCTGCGCATTGCTGCCCACATAGTTGTAACCCTCCCAAAAATCAGAATCAATTACAGATGAGAGAGTTCTATAGTTCTAATCTTCCTCCTTCAGACTATCACCTGTTTGGCTCGGTTAAAGAGATATTAGAAACCATTGGTTCATCTTCAACCTAGGACTGAAGGAAGTGATGCAGTGAAGCAAGGCTTCTCAACAAAAAATATTTTTTATAAAGTCAAAAAAGAAATGCATTAAAAATCAATGGGGTTAATGTCGAAAATTTTTTAAAAATATTTTTACTGAGATTTACTTTATACCTCCATTGTGGATAATTATTCACTCGTTCTCACGTATAAATCTTGCAGTAGAAAGGTACAAATGTTGAAAGATTCGAACATAAAATACACTTTTGTAATATCAGATGAGATGATTTTGTGTTACTAGATGAGAAATTCATTAGCTTTTCTTCCTAAAGCAAGCAAACTGAACCACAGCCTTGACAAGGTTATGTAGCCTTGAAATCTGTATGAATTTCCAGCAAGTAAAACAAAATGATCTAGAACAAGAATTGAGTCCTTAAAAATTTACTTATTTCATTAATTAAGGTAGTATATAAGATGATGATACGGGCTCAAGCTTCAAGTACCATTAGGAAGCCTTATTTTTAGCAAGGGCCTTTTATAAACAAAGGTAAATACATACATAATGCAAAAGTGCCTACACATTAATAATATATTAGTAACCCTAATTATTAATTAAAATTATTTTGTTTATATTTCCATTCTGTTATGTATAATGCTTTACCCAAATTATTAACTTGTTTTGTTTTTCTGCTTGATATTTAGATCAGCTACTATGAATCACAATAATAATAGTAATGACACCAGTAGTTACATGATGCAATCATATGAATTAACAGAAACAATTCCAGAAATACAAGGTCTGTTCGGAAAGTTATGTCTGCAAGTATGAAAAAAAAAACATTCATTTACATAATAATAAGAATAATAATAACACCTGTACATTAAAATTCTTCAAAATCGTGTCCTCTTGTGTCAATACAACTTTGCCAGTGGGATTTCCAATCTGTGAAGACATGGTGGAAGGCCTGTTCAGGAAGTGTCATTTCACAAGCTGCTTTGAAGTCGTCAATTGTTCTGTAACAATAATCTTTCAGGAGGAATTTCAATTGGGGAAACAAAAAGAAGTATACAGGAGCCAAGTTGGAACTGTAGGTGGCTGGGCAGCATTGCTTCTTTAGATTTAGCTGATCTCAGTGAAGGCAGTGTGGGCTGGCATGTTATCATGGTGAAGTTTCCAATTGCCGCTGATGTCTGATCTGACGTGCCGGATCCTTACTCTGTCTCTTGAGACTTCTACATAAAATTTTAATTTAAGTTTTGTCCCGGGAGGTACAAGCTCATGGTGGACAATCCCCCTGATGTCAAAAATCACAATGAGCATGGTCTTGATTTTTGATTTGCCAAGGTGCATCAGTTGGCACTTTGCCTCTTCATTTTGGGGTCGTATCCACCTTACATCACCTGTGATAAGATTGTCCAAAAGTGAGGATCATTTTCATATATTCCCAAAACGTCTTGATCACTCAGCAAGATTTTTGGTTATCGGTCAGAATTCTTGGGACAAGCTTCACACACATTTTCCTCATGTGCAAATCCTTGGTCACAATCTCATGGAAGATAGTTTTTGTAATATTTAACATGTCGACCATTAAACAAACACTCATTTGAGGTCTATTTGCAAAGGTTCTTTCACACAAGTCACTTTTTTGTCATTTGTGGAGGCTGACAGGCGTCCAGCACAGGCTTCATTGTCGACCTTTTCACGGCCTTCCAAAAACACCTTGTGCATATTTAAGTATTAATTGGTAGGTTCAGTTATATATATTTTTTTTTATTTGTCATCTTAGTTATTTTTATTTTAGTAATTTCCTTTACCACCCATTTATATTGGCTGGTAGTAAACCTTATGAAACAACATCACGTATACACAATATACATATTCACAATATACAAATAAGTTTAACAAAATAATTTTTAGGTTTATTGTATTGTCTCTTGTTTCAACTAGGCGATTGATAAATGCTGTTTAAATTATTGTGGACTGCTGTTATTATTTCATTCTATATTTGTTTGAAACCACAAACAAAGTTTGTTGTATCTTTGAATAATTCCAAACTTTGTATAGTGTAATCTATGAACTATCAAATTATAGGATCTGGTATGGAAAAAATCTACTCAATCTTGCAAGTAAAATTTTGTCTATTCTCAAAATTTCCTCAATTTTGTCTAACCAGTAGCTACAAATAACAATTAATTCAGATTTGCTCTCTTCTCTTGCATCTGGTATGAATTTCATGTTTCTATAAATTAAGATTCAAAATATGTGATTTTTAACAAAATTTACATAATTAAAAATTTCATTTTTGTAAGTATAAAAAAATTATTGTCATTTTTATGAATATACATTTTTATGAAAATTTAATTCAAATTAAATATATGCTTATACTAACAATAGCCAATGTTGTTACGGACTAATTAATTTCAAGAAATAAAAACGTTTTTTCTCTTGATTTAAGCATCTATGGACTGCATGAACAACTTTACATATGTTTTTTAATTATTTTATTACGGTAGTTTTTCATTTTTTGCGAATGCAGCTTTTTTTCTCTCTTCAGAGCACACAAAGTTGTTTTTGACTTGTTTTGTGTTCTTGAAACTCACTGAAATTCTGGATTTCCTCTTAAAATGTATTCCAGCCTCATGTTTCTTTATCAGTGATGTTTATTTCTTGCATATATTTACGGATATCATCAATCCACCTACAGTTCTTTGAGTTTTGATGAACATAAGGATATATTCTGTGATCGCTACTCATGCAAGCAATGTGTCCACATAGGATTGATCCTGCGTTTTTAGATCATATTGGCGAGTTTTCACAGTGTGCATAGAGCACCTTGTTTGTTTGCATTTTGTAATAATCATTAGTATTCCTTTGTCTCTTAGTGTATAATAAGCGGTAAATATCAATACGATTGGCATATGTGTAGATTTTAATCACCGAAGTACATTTTGTACCATTATTACTTTAAAATACCACTTACCTTAATCAGACAAACTATTTTGTGGCGTAGTTCTGCATAAATTGTTGAATCTTTTCATTACAAATCTTTTTAATGGATTATAAAAATTGATCAGTTTTTCATAATATCAATTTTTTTATTAAAGGAATTTTTTTAAACAGGTGTAAAAAATTTATAAAAACAAATTTTAATTTTTGAATCGAGTACAATTATCTATCTACCTTTCTTACTTTGTCAAAATTAAATCATATGTTGATGTGTTTCAGATATACTCCATTTTAAAAACTCACTTTGACCAACACAGTGAAATAAAGGTACTAATACAAAATTGTATTCAATTCAAAAAGATGATGATCATGGGAGAAAATATAATTTTTGTTTATTATTTTAAAAACTAATAAAATTTTATCAACTACTATAGCTGATCAGGACTACTTTGCTCACCCATCCTGTCTTGCCATGGGGCTACCTGGACCCCACTGTATTCATTATCCTCATACTTGTGACAACAATATTGATAAATAATGATTAAAGACTATTCAGTTTATAAAAGTTAGTTACAAGGGTTATGTTTTTCAAGGTCCGATCAGTCGCGAAATAAAAACCCGTGCAAAAATTGGATGAACCTTTGCGCATATGTGTTGCGCAGCGTCTCTAGTATGGTCTTCAATCATGCCATGTCACTTCATTTAGTTCTGAACACGCAGCTAGCACGTAAACATGTCTACAACAATAGCATGTCCCGCCAAGTGTGAAGTGCGTGTGGTAATTCAATTTCTTCAGGCTGAGGGGTGTAATGCAGCTGAAATTCATCGACGAATAAGTAATGTGTACGGTGAAACTTCAATGAGTGACAGCAAAGTGCGACAATGATGCAGGAACTTTAAAGCAGGACGTACAGATGTTCATGATGCAGGCGGTCAGGGAAGGAAGTGAGTGTCAACCGAGAACTCGTTGAGCGAGTGGATGAGGCAATTCAAGAAAATTGTCGGTTCACAATTTCTGTATTGAGTGATTCATTTCCTGAAATTTCAAGGTCAGCTCTCTACACCATTAGAGTTCAGTACTGCAAACTGTGTGCAAGATTGGTTCCCAAGATGCTGTCCGACCATCACAAAACAATGAAAATGGACACCTCCATAACGTTTCTCCAGTGCTACCACAATGAAGGAGAAGATTTTTTGAACAAAACTGTCACAAGAGACGAGACATGGGTCCATTTTGAAACTGAAGAAACAAAAGAACAATCCAAACAGTGGATGCAATCTCATTCTCCCAGAAAACCAAAGAAGTTCAAGTAAACCTTCTCCAACAGAAAGTGTATGGCTATTGTGTTCTGGGACCGGAATGGAGTTCTCTTGGTGGAATTCATGGAACGTGGCACGACCATCACTGCAGCCCCATACTGCGTGACTCTTCAACGTCTACGAAGAGCAATTCAGAATAAGCAGAGAGGAATGTTGTCATCAGACATTGTCTTTCTCCATGACAGTGCTCGGCCGCACACTGCAGCTGTAACAAAGAAGCTCCTGCAGCGTTTTCATTGGGAAGTGTTTGATCACCCACCATACAGCCCGGACTTGGCTCCTTCCGATTTTCACCTCTTTGCTCACATGAAACACTGGCTAGGAGGACAACTTTGGGCACAGACACCAAGCTGCAGACAAGCGTAGAAACATGGCTGAAAACACAGGCGGCTCCATTCTATGACGAGGGTATCGGAAAGTTGGTACCATGTTATGACAAATGTCTAAATCGGAGTGGCGACTATGTAGAGAAATAGCGTAACTATGTTACAAATAAAAAACTATGTTACTTATTACAAATAAAAAATTTGTTATTTTCACTATGGTTTTAATTTCATGATCGATTGGACCAAATAACCCTCGGATTTAACTAAGCAACTATTGACTAGAACTAGTCAATAGTACTAGTAGTACGTTATTTATCTTGTGTTATGGCATTTTTTATGCAATAATTAAAAGTTGATTTTTCTGCATTTTTGGGGTCTTACACTTGATTTACAAAATTGATATTATTATAATAAACCTTACATCAGTTGGTTTGAACCAACTTGATAGCTTATACCATTATTACATGATTATTACAAAACTTTAATTTCAGTGGCCATTTTATAGTAAACCCAACAGCCCATTGTGGCCATTTGTATATTTCTGTAATCCTCTAAAGATCTTTATTCTGAATCTGAAATCAAAATCTGAGATAAAAGTGTTCACACGTACGTATATACTGAATTCAATAACGAACTGTCATTATTAAATATGTAAGTAGGTATTCCTTTAAATTAATTTTTATGTTTGGTAGCAGGCTTATTAATTAATTTTCAGAATAACAATGGTAATAATTACATTTCAAGAATAAAATAAAACAATTTAATTATTTAAATAAAAATAATTATGAAAAAAGTATTTTTAGGATGAATAGTATAATCTTATTTTTCTGTTGATCTTTATGTTAGAAAGTAAAAGTGAGAAGAGAAAATAATGCATGGTTTCTTTAAAGGAACTAAGTTTTATTGTCATTTATATTTTTATAACCCATCAACCTAAATTTAACATAACCAACACTAATTTTATTAGTAAAAAAAATTACTAATGAATAATATTCCTTACATTACTTGCAAATTATAAATAAACAAAAATCTTAACAATAATTATACATTTATCTGTTTTTTCAACAATAAGTATACATTGCAGAGATTTTGTTATTACTGCGACTACTAATAATTACATATTTTTATTATTAATTAAATAAACATATTCAAGAACTATACCAAAGTAGACCTCCAATGGCCAGGCTGATTAATAAACTAATTAGGTTTATAGATTGAAATAACAGAATATTAATTCTGTATCAAGTATTTAACAATTTATACTCTTATCACATTCCATTTTCCATATAACTTGAGCTGACTGGCTGATGTGCAAAATATGTGATGTGCTTGTGAATTTTTTTTAGTCTAACTATGCTTATTGAATTCTCTTGAGAAACTTCCTTAAAGTCTCTCAGTACTGATTTTTACAAAGGAATTTCTGTATTCTGTTATAATAAAATTTATCATTCCAATGAGTTTATTAAATCTTTCTTGAGTTAGTTTTATTATAAATGTTTTGTTATAGGCTGTCTAATGTTAAATAGAAAGCATCATGCCAAGTTTTATAAAGCTTTATAGTTTTTAAACGAATCCAAATAAAAAAAATGCAAAAATTAAAAATTATCAAAGCAAAATCTCAAGTTTACAAAATGAAGCTTTTATTAATGTATCTGGTTAATCCATTGACTTCTAAATTTTTCACTTAACATTTTGGGTATACTTATACACACTTCCACACCATGGATGTGCATAACATATAATATTTTGTTTCAGAGCAATTAATTTACTTTTTACCAGTCACAGATAAAAGTTCTGCTGCCCTGCTGAAAACCTGTTATCTAGATCAACTAATTATTGTACAGGATGACTGAGAGAAACAGGAAATCCTGAAATTTGTATTGGACCACTGAAAATTTTGAAGTGAAATGGTATACCATTTGGCAAATGCCTTGGCAAGATCTGGAAAAATTAACAAAGCTTTTTTATCAACATCCAAAGAATGACTCATACCATTAGTTAAGCCTGCCAGTGTATCTGATGTACTCAAACCAAGTCTGAACTGAAATTGATTAGAAATGTTAATGATGTCATAATTGTTTCTGTTTAAATTATTTTTATAAATTTTTAAGTATGTCTTATGATAATGCTTCATTGACATAAGCTCATGGCTTGTATAAGTCAGCTCATGACATTGTGCCATTTATTTATAAAAATGACAGTAGGGAGACTGCCTGTCATAATTAAGATGCCATGATTGTGTATCATTGCATGCACATGCAATTAACAAATGGATATGTAATTTTGAGGAAATAGGTTCAGTAATGAAAAAGAAACCTCCAGACAATATGCAGCTCGATCATATACCATACAATATCAATACTGTTCGATTCGCTGTCATAAGATGCATATACCATTCCATTCATTGTCATGCAGTGCCTTTACAGTTGCATAGTTGAAGTGTTCAAAGAATACTTTTGCAAGACTTACTTTATCACCCATACAAGTCGCACATCATCCAGGAATTAAAATCAAACAATCACATAATGCGGCATTCATTCTGTGAACAAATGATTGATTATAAAGAAGTACGAGGACTATGTTAGTAAACTATGGTTGTTGGATGAAACCCATTTCTACCTTAAAGAATTTGTTAATAAACAAAATTTTCATTTTTGGGGACTAGAATCCAACACAGGTACACTAACACCCGCTAACAAGAACACGGTTACTGTATGGTGTGCTGTGTTATGGTCTGGGTTAATAGATCCTTATTTTTTTTTAAAGTGAAGGTGGCCTCACAACTAGTCACATCAGATGGATATGTCACCATGCTGAAAAACTACAGACATTTCCACAAATTATTGACAATGCTTGATTTCAACAAAATGGATGGATCAACATCACACATAGCATAAATATCAATAGCTGCTGTAGGCCAATTGTTTGACAACTGTATAATTTTGAGAGACGGTGATATTCAATAGCCTCCCTGGTGTCCTGATTTGTCCATGTGCGATCTCCTATGGAGTCACCTTGAAAGCAAAGTGTTTAGTAGTTGACCTCCTACGACTAAAAACCAAGATCCAAACAGCAATTTCTGGAATTCCTGTTGAAATGTTGCATTGAATCATGCAGTTTTCACTAGACTGAAGAAATGTCTATGCAGAGATTGAGCTCACCTCAAGATGTGATCTTCAAAAAATAAATGTCGTGTATGTATTCATAAATGGTACGTTTTTCTATTTAAATGTTAAAATAAGTTAATTTAAAATGTAATAATTTAAAAATAAGTTAATTTTTTCACAAGAAAAAAATCATCAAGATGTAGATGGCGTTTCATTGGTGTCATTTGGTTTTTAGAGCTTTGTAAATTTAATTGGTTTTTTACTAATATAATTTATTTCATGATTTTGCCTAGTTGACAAATTCAATGTTTGATAGTTTGTCAAGCCAATAAATTAATTAAAAACTCAAGTTGATTAAACATTATAATACAATGTTTTTAGTGGTCATTAATGTGTAACTTAACCTCACTTTTCTCATTTATTTTATTACACTGTGTTAATGTCTGGTGGTTATTTACTGAAATTCATTATTTGTTGCATCAGCAATCATATCAGGAGTCAAGTGTTTCATGTGCCCGTACAAGCAAAATGCTCTTCTTCTCGAGAATGTAATTAAATACTCTGTGTGCAATATTTACTTTCAAAAAATCATATGCTGATAGAATTCATTTAAATAAAAGTGGTGGTTTCAGGCCATGCTATAATAAACTTGAAAATAACAGTCAATTAAGAAAAAAATCAATCTAATCAAAAAAGAGAAAATTTTATATCTACACCTAAGCTCATTTTCTGCAAGCAAAATTGAAACCACAATTAATACAAAGTTTCCACCACTATCATTAAACATACATATACACATAATTATATAGCCTATGACACTTCCCATAATGTTGAATGGTCATGCATCTAGATTGGTTCGATCGTTGAGCTGTTATGATGGAAGATACATACATACATACATACAAACAACCTAAAAACATTACACTCCCTTTTTGGGCAGTTGTGTAAAAAAGGTGATTTTCCAAGTGCTCTAGTAATCGAATTATTGGAATTATTAATAAGAAAAAGTTCCATAAGCTTTATAAACAATATAGATCTCTTTATTATTGTGAATTATTTAACAAAGAATCAAGTATATGTAATAATACTCTTTAGTCGTAAAAACTTATTAAATTATACAGTGAGGAATCTTTACCTGACAATTCCAGATTTTTTTTTAAATTGCTAATAAAAATGACAATGGTAGATCTTATCCATCTCGAAAATGAGTATCCTAATAAGGGCACTTGTATTTTAGAAATTTTGCTGAAACATTTGTGAGTGTCTTTACTAACAATGATTTTTCCTAAACTGAAATTACATTTATCTATGACAATTCCTTTAGTAACATTATTTCAACTGAGAATGATGTTGAAGATGCCAATTGCCAACTTAATGATAATTCTTCGATGGGCCCAGATAATATTCATCCTCTTTTAGTTGAGAAATGCTCTACCTTTTTTATACCATTTTCAACTAAGCCTTTCAATCACTCTTTAAATACTAGTGTTTTTCCTAGCATTTGGAAAATGTTTTACGTAAGGCCATGATTTAAAAATGGTGGGACTTCAGATAACAATAATTATCACCAGCAAATGCAATGTCTTTTTCAAACTCAGATAAATTAATTTGTATAAAAATTACATGTTGCATAACGAAATTTATATTTTTTGAATAAGATGGAATTTTGGAAGAGAAAATCTACACAAACAAGTTTGTGTGTATATATGGAACATATTGTTGATGCGCTAAATAATGGTATTATCTTGATGAAATTTAAACAGACTAATATCAAATTACTAATTAGAAGACTTGCTGCGTCTGGATATAATGGTAAACTGTTGTCTTGGTCACATTCATTTCTTACCAGCAGTATTCAGCATGTCAAATTTTATAATTTTATCTCTATGCCTATTTATGTTACATCTGGAGTAGGACAAGGCATGCACGTGGGTCCTACAGTTTTAATAATATTTATAAATGACATTGGTTTAATTATGAATAGCATACATATATATATTCACATTTTTAATTATTTATGGATAGTATGAAATTGTTTAAGCTTTAAATTGTTAAATGCTTTAAATTGACTTTTACTAAAGGCAAAAATGGTGTCACTTAGATAGTGTTTCTTGTAACTTAAAAAAGTTTTCTTATTCAATTTGGAAGGTTTGCAAATGCTGATAATCATTTACTGAATGATTCTGCAATACAGGAAGTATCTTCTTCTATTTAAGACTTAGGAATATATTTTGTTACAAAGTTATCCTTCAGTGAACACATTGGTTTAACTATATCCAAACTACTAAAAAAAAAGGTAAATTTTATTTAAAAGATTCTTTACAAATTTTAGAAATATCAACTCTAACAGAACTTTATATTATGCTGTTATATAACTGATACTAATTAACCTCTGTTGTGTGGCAAGCTTTTACTAACCTGGAATTAAAATTACTAGAAAAATTATGTAAAATCTTTCTTAAATATGCCGCCTTTAAAATCAATGATTTCTTATGCACTTTACTGATCATAACTTTACTAATATTTCAAATTTGTTAAAAATACAAAGTACTGAATCTTCTCTAACTAGGACAGATTTAAAATTTACCTATAAAATTTTGGATAGCTTCTTTGACTGTCCTAATCGATAACAACGTTTTGACTATCATGTATAAATAGATATCTTTAATATGTAATGAACACTTAAGACATTTACAATATATTAATAACTATAGCTACTTTAACTTATGAATGATGATTTTGTTATTTACTTACATTGTTTTTTTTTTGTTTTTTTTTAATATGATTCTGTATTCATTGGTTTTTTCATGCCCATTTATTTGAATTAAGTAAATAAGTATATTTAATTTTCAAAATTTCATGTTTGCCTGAATCCCCTTGTATTTAATGATCACTATTTAATTTTTTTATATTTTTTCTTAAATTCTTTTTTTTTTGTCACAATAGTTTATTAAAGAGGAAAGGTGGAAAGATTTTTCAATTTTATAAAGTTGGTTCACATTGCTACATAGTGGGAATGATGGTCAAACAGATTGTTTGCTAATTAAAATAAATGTTAAAAATAAATTTAATAATAGCAAAATAACATGCATTTTCATTTATAAATTACACAAAACCAACAAATTTGTTTTTTACAAATATATATATAAGATTAATATTATAATTGATAGAAATTAAATAATTAACTTTATACATTTTAATTATTTCTTACTTAATTTTCTCTTCACACATTCTTCGAATCGATATAAAATGATGAATGAATCACAGTAAAATATCTATTTCATATACCATCAAACATTAATCGTTTTGGCTGTGCTCCTTAAAAATAAAGTCACAAAATTAAATTACATGATACAATTCTTAAACAAAAAGAAACAGAAATAGAAAATTTAAAACAGATAATTCAACTTATTTTATTATGCAACACTTCAGCAGCCATGTTGGTACACATATTTAACCAAATAAAAGTGCAAACCAATAATTAAATAGATGGTCACAGATCTTTAGAAGAACTTCATAATATCATAGCATTTTCAGCAATGGGGCCATTTCCCAAAATCTTTTTAATGTGGTAGGACATTAGTTTTTAGACTCCTGATAAAATAATTTTGAAAAACTACATTCCTTACAAATTATTCTGCAATACCTAAAACATCTAAGAATTAGGATTTTGGAAATTGAGATAAAAGATAAAATGCCAACTGCCTAAATAGGTTTTTATTTATGTATTGCATCTTTATATCACCCAAGTTAAATAATACCGAGTTAATTTAATAATAATAGGTAATGCATGCTGCTTGCATTTATTAGTGGCTAATGATAGCAAATGTAGTCACTTAAAATTATGCTGTATGCTGATAATTCCCTATTATCTTTAATAAAGATAGAGAAAACCAGTTATTGCATGCAATTTATTAGTGAGAAATGGCTCAAAAACGTTTGCGTCACATTAGTAGATTAAAATTAAAAGAATAACACTAATTTAATTTTTGATTCCAAATAAAAATGATATAAGGACTTAGTAATCATAGTGTTTGAATGGTTCCTTATGCAGCTGCCTCCACCAAACCACACAAATTTCTAGAGAACAGTAACTCTATAGGTCCTCAGGTCTTGCACAGGTCTAGTGGGCATCCACCATAAGAAGGTGAATTCACCATAAGGAAAATTGGGTGAATAATGAATTAGGAATGAATTACTTAAAAGTGTGATTGCAAAATGAGACACACATTACCATCTAAAGGAATGCACCAGACCTATCCAAATAGCAAGCCTACAATCCCTTCAAAAATCTGGATGCTTTAATCCAGAATAGATACTGCATATTACTAACTGACATTGATATGCTGATCAGCTCAAATAAATGGTAAAAATTATTTTTTCCAACAGAAATATTAAAGATGACCTGAGAACAAGCATTTAATTTAATATTTCTGTAGTTATATAGAATAATTTTATAAAGATCAACTCTGCTAAATAAGATTTCTCTTAAGTCACATTTCTCTTTAGTTTTTCACCTCCCTATTCATAACATTAAATGTTGTGCAGCACCTTCCAGGTGATAATACTTTACCTCACAGCCTAATTACAAATGAAGCTTCATTACAAATGAAACATCCTGAAAAAGATCACTAGAATATTTTTATTCAGTAGAAAGTGGTATCCTGGTAAGACGTGTTTTCGGTTCACAGCAGTTATTGATTTATTTCAAAATGTAAGAAAAACAGAACGATTGTCAAATTTTGTTTGAAAACTAGGAAATCAGATTTGAAAAGTTATGAACTCTTAAAAACAGCTTTCAGGGATAAACATCTGAGATAACCAAATGTTTTTATTTGATTCAACAGATTCAAAGCTGGCATGAATTAGTCAAAGATAATTTCTGGTCCAGCTGGTCTTCCACTTCAAAAATCAACGAAAACATTGTGAAAGTTCATGATTTAGTGCGGTTTAACCATAGACTTACAATTAGGAAGATGGCTGATGAACTTAAGTTTCCATGGGGTTCAATCAATTTTAACTGAATATCTGAGTCAATTAATTCCTAAACTGTTGTAAACCAGCAGAAACACAACACCAACTTGAAGTGATTAATCAAGCTGAAACTGACCCATATCTGTTAAATAGAGGTAATTACAGATGACAAATCATGGGTTTATTGTTATGATCCAGAAACAAAGGCACATTAATCACCATAGAATGGTCCAAGTTTGCCACGAATGAAAAAAGCACAACAAAGTTGGTCGGATGTGAAGTCAACTCGAATGGTAGTTTTCTTCAAATCTGGGGGATCAGACGAATTTACCCCTAGGGGGCAAGTCAACCAGAAATACTATAAAAGTAGCTTTCAGTATTTGCGCAAAAATGTACAGAATGCCTGCACTCTGGAGAGACAAGAGTTCGGTCCTCCACCACTATTGGAGTCTGTGTATTCATTCAGAAGGGAACTAACTACTTTGAAGATCTATCACAATAGCCTGTAACTACTGCCATTTTGAAACTAAAACCCTAGTCTTAAAAATTTCCAATCACACCTTGTATTTTATTTTTCTTAACACTGTTCTAATGTCTCCTACAAAAAATTTATTTCCATTTTTTTTATTAAGTTTTTAATTTGCAATTTTATATATATTTAAAACTGTGGTAAATATACTATGTAGTTTGCTTAAAACTTTTTATTTTTTTACACGTTTCACCTAAGGTACTTTTTTCTAACATCTTTTACAACACAGAAGGATCCTCATATGTTAATGGTACCACTTGTCATTTTTTGATTGACAATAAATTTTTAAATCAGACAGCTACTTTTTTTTTTTGGAAGATAGCAAATGAAGATACATAAAACCTTACCCAGGTATAAATCTGAAAGAACATTGATACGTTTCCCAGAAGTCTGCTACTTTTTTCTACAAATGTAAAGAAATAAAAATGAATGAATGTATTCAAAATTAATTAACCACGTTTGAGTAGTTTTAGTAGTATGTACAATTTCACTTTATCTTCTAAAATTTAAATAGGTTTGAGTCTTCTGGACATGTCACAATTTTTATAAATTACAAGTGGCAGTAAAAATAGTCTCGGTATTCTGCAAACAAAAAGCCCTCACCTGAGATATTCAGTTCCAAAATAATTTCATATTACTTAACGGTGCAGACTTTACTTAGATACAGAGTGATGATAGAGGATACAGGATGTTTTAGTACCTGATATGAATAGGCTAGGCTTATAAAACATGTAACTCTAACAGGATGATTTTATCATGATCAACAAAGCTCGCATAAAAATTGACGCATTGAGGAATTTTTTCCAGACCACTAATCTCAGTTTTAAGTGACACATTCATAAAATTTGACAGCCCTCTATCCATTTCAATGGAATAATATTTCTTTCTTTTATATAATCTCTTTAAGGAACAATTAACACACTTAACACTTAAATTGGATGACAATTTTGTTCCAAAATTTAACTATATATACGACCAGTACTACATTTTTGGTTCAACCAAAAGAGCTAGGTAAATGATAAAAAAAGGTACCTGAAAAAAACTGGTACTAAAACCATTAAAAAATTTCAAGTACTAAATGTTTCCTGACTCTAAACAACAGTTTAAATTCTGCACAGAAGAAAATAAAAATAGCAAAAGCAAAAAATTATTACCTCTTTCTGAATCTTCAAATTTTCTTTTTCTACTCCCTCTTTCTGCTTCACGAGCTGACAAAGTAGCAGGAAGAGGTAACTGAACACCAGTAGAAGGTGGTGGTTTATTGCTAAAACAGTTACACAATACGCATTATATTTCTGTTTATACATTCATATGAAATGGCAACAAGATCAGATAAATATATCTTAAGTGTACAGAGATTGGAAGTAAGCTGAAATGAAATAGTTATCAGTACAAAAACGAAACTGATATTACTTAAAAATAGAAAATGAAAAAAATAAATAAAATATGAAAAAACATAATAAAGTGTAATTGTTTTGTAAAATAATCAAAATAGTTTTTATTGCATGAAATTAGATCAAAAATTATTAAAACAATCTTTAAATAAAGATTAAGTCAACAGGTAAGTCAGGTGCTCAGAGAACATCTAATTGGTGCAAAGAAGAAACAAAACAAAACAGTAAGTTGATGCTGTTGCAAATAAAATCAACTGATAATACTACAATTCTTATGGTAATAAGTAAGATAATCATTTCACAAGAAACCAAAAAACCCAGAAACCAATATTATTACTACTGATAATATTATATGAACATTTACAACCTTAGGTATGTCTAAATTTGGTTTCTGCTGCCACACACGGTCATATATGCAAGATCAACATATTAACTAAAAATTAAGTAAATAATCATGAAACTAAAATGACGTTTTCCTCTATTAAACTTAACTAGTGATTTTGCCCATAATGACTAGAACAAAAAAACATGGAAGCATAAGAAAATGTGCATTTTTAAAATGGATACCGTTAATTAAGGTTATACTCATTCAAAACTTTTGCTGGTACATCTATAAAATAGCTGTTACGTTAACTTTTTTCTTTTTTTTTTTTAAATATATAAAATTTGTTGATTTAGCTCATCTGCCTGGCTTAGAAAGTTAGAAACAGTTAGAAAGTAACATCACATCACCAAATAGAAAAAGCCAAATAATGACAAAAATAAGTGTATTTTTTTTATAACACAGTAAAAACAGTGCTTGCTGACTTATTTTGGCAGTACTTTTTTACCTTACTTTTATTTTTTTTTAAGATGTTACCAAAAAATATTAGAAGATGAAAAGTTAACTTATGGTAAACTAACAAAAAGATTAAGGTATAAAAATACTGTAGTCATTATTACCAATATGGTAATTTTATTCCAAACATGAAATGAATATACACATACATATGTGTATACGAATACACACATTCATGAAATTACATAAATAACAATACATTAATGTAAGATTTGACCTACCTGAAGTACGGCATCTGTAATGCTTGCTGACATGTAACTCTATACATAGGATTAATAGAAAGCAATGAACCAATTAGATCTAGTAAGTCATCACCAGCTGCAGTAAAAATGTGATTAAGAGGTGTTCCTACAAATGTTTTGAATTGGATATAGTCATGTAATCCTTTTACACCCTGACAACAAGAAATATAATTTTATTTATACATTAGTCTACAAATAAAAAATAAAAATTATTATCAATAAATAACTAGTTTTTTTTATATTAAGAAAAATACTCAGACCACGGAAAACTAATGAGGGTTGGAGATTATTTAAGAACAAAGAACACTACCTCTATATAGACAGCCCCAGAACAATGTAAACCAAACAAAAAAGCTTCACTCACTTTTTCTTTCTTTTAATGCACCCTCCATAACTCTTGATGCATACCATTTTTCTATTTCTATTCATTTCCTTTTCCAGTCTCTTACTGTTAGATCATCCAACATCCAACACCAAAGTCTTTAGTTACTTTTCTGCATTGTCTCTCCCCCTAGTCCAGTCTCTTGATTGCCTCAAGTTTTTTGTTCCATTGATACAACAACTTTCTTTCTTTTAGTGCTTGTGTAAATTTCAACTTTTAGACACCACAACAATGTTTGTCAAATTAAGATACACCACACACAGACACATACATATGAAAAGTAACAGATGATAGACCGATCCACATACAATGATAAAATGTACTGCACTGAATGAGAGACACAAGAGTTATAGTGTAGACAGGCACGCCATGCTGTAGTCAAGAGCAACAAAAAATAGACTATGCTCACAACTTGCAGTTCTTGCTGCTGATTGATGGTATGTTGGATAATGTAGAATGTAAGCGAGAGACTCTACTGTATTATTCTACTGATAGGATGAATAAAAATATTAATCAAAATATTTAATTGTGACATAATTTAAGCGTGACAGTAAATGCACAAAAATTGCTTCTACGTATTGTATTGGGTAAAGTGAATAAATAAAGTTGAAGCTACCACTACGGTATTTCTAAGTTGTAACTTCACTTTTGATGTGAATAAAGTGAAGATACAACTCCTCTATATAGAGAATGAGGAATATTCAGGACATAATCTCACAATATAATATGACAGCACTGCTTGTTTGCTAGGATACTCCGATTTTTGTATATCTCCATGGCTGATCATGCCATTCAAGATACCTGAAGGTGACATTCAACATTGATTTAACACCAAACACACTAAAGAAAGAGTGTTTGGTCAGCTTAAATAGAGGTTCTCAATTCTTGGTAACTGCATGTGAGTATCACTAAAAAGAGTAACAAAACTAATAGTGAGTTGTGCTGTGCTTCACAATGTTCAAACACCTTCAATTATTTAATTTCAAGAACTTGGAAGATGAAGAAGAAGATGAGTTTCATGAAGAGGAAATTGGCAGAGAGATAGATGAAAACAAAGTGGCAAAACTTTGAGGGGGAACAGAAGTGGCAGGATATATTACATTTTATTTATGTATTGTCATTGTAAAGAATTTAATATTTTATCATTTGTAATGTTATATGTTGCATGATGACTTTAAATTTATTATTTAGAAGACATTGCAGCCTCAATTGTAATACAGTTTATTAATAAAATCATGGTTACTGGTTTCTACAAAATAAAGAACAAAAATATAAAACTATAAAAAATTAAAATTATACTCTGATATCGGCAATAAACAGCTAGTTTATTGGTTGACCTGTCAATGTCACATCACAGTCATGGCCCAATGCTTAGTGCCATGCCGGCAGCACCAATCTTTTGGTTGTTGACTAGGCCTGTGGCTATGATTATTAGGCCTGCCACACTGCTATAGAAAGGACAGCTATACTCATGGCCAACATGGGGATACAGCTAAGCTAGTAACTGTGTGCTCAGATAGACCATTCAAATTGTACTGACCCAAATTTCTAATTTTTTTATTTTTTAATCATTTATCTATTTTTTTTTTATTTATTATTTTTTTGAAGGGAAAGAAAAGGAAATATACACAATAGTTATTTATGATTTTAATTTAAAATCTCATAAACGTCTGAGGTTATGTCAGTTTGTGTTTTATTGTCAGTGTAGTTTTTACTTAAGTTTCTCTAATTCTTTTTTCTCTTTCTCATCTAGATTTTCTGCAGTTCAAATTGCTGCAACAGAACCTGCCTCTGGAGTTGATAAGTCTTCAGTTTCTTAATTTCATAGGACATCATCTTCTTCATTTTGGGTCCCACATAAGACTTTGCAGATGTGATATTCGCCTATTGTACAACTTGAGAAGGCATAAACTTATTAATTTAAGAAGCTTCTCAAGTCACTTAAGTCTCTGCTTTCATCATTGCTATTAGACACAAAGCTGTTGTCTTTGGTTCACTGTGGTATTCCAACTTCCAGGCACTTTGGTGAAAACTGGATTGATCTTTTTGTTTTCATTGTGTTTTATCTGTTTTCTTTTTTATTTTAGTCTTCATGTTTTGTAGCATTTTCTGTATTTGGGCAACAAATCTATTTTCAAGGTAATTGAAAATATATGCTACATAAGTCTTCCCATTCTTTTCATTAATAACATTTAGTTTATTAACAGTAGATAGTAGTTTATTTGGCAGTCTTGACTTTTTCAACAACATAGGGTGTTCTACAGGTAATTTGATGAATATCTGTCCACAGTGTTCTTAACATCCCCTTCATCATCATTTAACAACATGTTAAAATAAGATGAGTGTTCCAGAACAATAAAAGAATCTTCTCTTATGAGCTATAATCAGATGTGATTTTCGAGACTGACATACAATCTTCTGAGATCACTAAGGTGGAAGTGCGCCACGTGATCTGTAGCATGGCACAGCACAAGGCTTCTAGATATGATTGTATCACAGTGGAGCTCCTCGTCCAAGCGCTTCCAGTGTCCTTAGTCCTCTAACTAAAATAAATAATAGGTTGCTCTTTGCTGGCCACTTTCCGGTGTGTTGGAAGCGTGGAGACTTGGTGTTGTTGTTCAAAGGTGGCGGACAAAGATCCTACTGTTAGTTCTTCTTAACATCCACTAATATGCTCTTGTCCATAATTGGCAAAGTTCTTGAGAAGGTCCTATATTTGCATATTAATGTTAGATTGACCACTGATCATTTGCTAATGGATAACCAGTAAGGTTTCCGACCAGACAAGAGCACTGAGGATGCCATACAAAAGGTGATGGATATAGCTTCATCTAGTCCATGTAATTATGTATTAGGGATTTTTCTGGACATATCCGGGGCATTTAACAACTTATGGTGGCCCTCTGCTCTGTTTCAGATGCAGAAGCGTAAGTGTACATGAAATGAACTAGATGTGCTCTCAAGTTATTTCAGCCATCGGACCGTTTCCCTGTATGATGGCGGCTCAGAAGTTTAGAAGACCTTAACTAAAGGATGCCCTCCGGGCAGTGTTCTGAGTCCCCTTCTTTGGATCATAGAATTCAATTTGATGTTGCATTTAAGGTTGCCATGTTATCTTATGCTGACGACGCGCTGCTACTGATTGAAGGGGATTCGCGTACGAGGTAGAATTCGGAATTCTACCTCCGTGATTCTACCTGCATGAGCAGCTCGGAGCTGCTCATGCTTGAGAGACACCCCGACTGTGGAGTCTCCAGCATAAGATGATTTTCAGCCCACAGAAAATCACAATGATGTTGCTTAAGGGCCGATTGGCTGCTTCCCGACGAATCCGGGTTCAGATGGCTGGTCTCCCCATTCGGTAAATTAAAACTCAAAAATACCTGGGTGTTATCCTTGATGAGAATTTTCAGTTCAAGGAACATCTACAGTATGTAGCAAAAAAGGACACTGATGCTTTTTATGGAATCCGTAGTCATTCATTCTGATTAGGGGTTGAATTACCGTACCATGTGTATCCTTTACAAAGGTGTCAGCAAAGCTATTATGCTGTGTGCTGCGCCTGTCTGGGCTCACCGCATGGCTTTTAGGTATTGCACAGACATATTGCTGCGGGCCCAGCGACTCCTCTTGCTGGCTGTTATAGGCGGTTACAGAACAGTCTCGCGGGAGGCAGTCTGTGTTATAGCCAGAGTCAAACCAATAGATATCTTGGCTAATGAGCACAAGGAACGCCACATTTCCAAGGTAAATAATCTATTGATGGCAGAACAAAAGCAGGAGATTGAAGACCTTGCATCTTGGCAGGTCAGGTGGGACAAATCCCCACAGGTTGCTACATGCACGGTATATTTCCTATAGTGTCTAAATTAGGTGTGATTAGATGGGTCTCCCCCAATCAGTATATCACACAGTTTCTCTCCAGGCATGGTGCCTTTCATGCGAATTTGGCTAGGTTTCGTTTGGTGGATTCCAGTCAATGCCCGGACTGCAGGAGTGATGATACAGTGGACCACGTCCTCTTCATCTGTCCTTGATACGAGGTTACGGGCTGTTAGGGAACTTGAGAGAATACATTCCTTACTGGCTCTCCGTACCAACTGGACGATCCGCAAGTTATGGTCTATAGTGGTTGGTTTTCTTCGCACCCTTGCGATGTGTAGGTCTGCAGAGGGAGTTTGATCGAGGTACTTGATCGTGGTAGGATCTCGGGTGGCTAGGGTTCCAGCTTAGACATTAGATTGGTTGGAGGTAAGTGCATTGGCATCATGCCACGGTAATGTTGGTATTGTTTGAGATTTGACTTGGGGGTCCCACTGGTGGAGGTGGCTGCGCTGCCAGGGTGCGGTAGCCCATGTGACCGGGAGCGTGGCTTCTCTCCGCCAGTGGCGGTCCTGATCCTGATTTGGTAATGCCACATGAGATACCATGATGGGACCGGGTGGGGGTGCAGGGTTTGTCCCCGGCTCCTGCGCAGACCGGAATGAGGTTGCATTCCCCTTGTTAGGTGACCTAAACTGGTCAACTTATTTGGGTGCAGGTCTGAATTTCTATGTTGTGTAAAACACAATTTTGATTGGTATGAGTGTAGCAGTGATTTAACTTTAAACTCGTTTGTTTTCTGATGCATTCACAGTCACGAACAGTGTTGTCAAGTCTGTACTAGGTGCAGGGTTCACGCTTCCATGGTTTCGGTTAGTTAGTTTGAGGGAATCATGTTAGGTTGGATGTGAAGATGTACATTTGGGGCCTACATGAAAGGCCTGATTTGATATTTACTGATGCAAATTTCTGCCAAGGCATTTACATCGATGGCATCCCGACCGAGGCCTGGCTGATGACTGTGAGATGTAATGAGTTAGAGGGTCTAAAGACGACCACCGGTAAATCCACTCAGGGCTTGGAACAGAGGGGGTGGTGTGGCGACTGGTAATGTCACAAGGCGGGTGTCTTCCCCCTAAGGGGTTAGGATGTTCTTCAGACCAAAGATAAGTTTTCAAATCATTACTGAAAAAACTGGAAAAGCTGAAAACTCACAATTTCATGTCAAAATCTCAAGCTCAGTTTTTCAACAAGAAAAAATCAGAGTTAGGTAAAGAAGAATGTTTGGTGTTGGCAGACTTTGCAGAAAATGTTTCATTTAATGTCTGTTTTAGTGAGATACAAAGCTTCCATTTGGCCAACAGCCAAGGCACAGTTCACCCTTTTGTGTTCTACTTCAAGGAAAATGATGTACTGCAATACAAAAGTGTCTGTATTTTAAGTAATCACTTGAAGCATGATACAGCAACATTTTAATGCTTTCAAAAACTTTTAGCAGACAATATCAAGGAAGTACATCCGAGCATTAAAAACTAATCTATTTTACTGATGGTGCTTCAAGTCAGTATAAAAATAAAAAAAATTTTGCTGACTTGTGCAGTCAAAAAAAAGATTTCAACCTTGAAGCCAAATGGCACTTATAATCCCATGGAAAAAATGCCTGTGATGATGTGGGAGATACACCAAAACGAGAGGTGGCAAAGTCAAGTCTGCAAAGGCCATTAAACAGTCGAATACTAAACGCTGATGAAATGTATTCATTTTGTAATCACAAGCTGAAAAACATCAAGTATTTTTTTGATTAAATTAGATGAGATAGCTAAGATTTCAGAACCTCTAAACAACCATTTTGACTTCTGTGAAAGAGTTGTTGGTACTAGAAGCTATCACAAGTATGTTCCTGTGTCAGAAAGCACTGTAAGATGTTACTTTACTTCAAACTTCAAGGGCTATGAAGACCATCCTGTGTCAAGTATTATACCACTTTCACTCAATGAAAAAGACTATTGCTTGTGTGTATGACAATCAGAGGTGAATAGAAGAAGTGGTAGATATTAGCCTCAAAAATGACAATGTGCAGGTTCATTTTTTCCACCCACTTGGACCACGTACATCACTTCAGTCTCACAAAGACAAAGTGTGGGTACCAACCTGCAAAGTCCTGAGAAAGTTGACATCACTTGAACTAACTACAGTGACGGGTCATTTTCACACAATTTCAGGAGAATTATCAGAAGAGATATCACAGCTGTTGGTTAACCATATTAAATAATAAACTTTCATTGCTACAATTTATTTTTTCTTCAATAGTGTTTAAAAAATAAACCAATATAAAAATAAAAATAATTCTTGAAAAAAGATGTAGGCTACTCATTGAAATCTCTGTTTGGGTAAGTTTTACAAGCATTTTTGAATCAAATATTAGGTTACTGGTATTGGTTAGGTTATCATTAAATTATGACCTACCATTAATTATTTTAAAAATATTGAAAATGTCTATTTCAACAACATAGGGACTAAATATAAAAAATAGTTAAAAAACATAAAGTGCAAAGAAAACAAGAAACCCCCTTGGAGCACTTACTTAGTGAGTCAAATTGGTATCGCTTTTAACAAGTTTTTATGATTTTTGAGGGGTTATAACTTTTTTTTATTAGTACAATACACAAGAAACTTTTTTATTTACCATAAACATCTACAAAAACATTGCATGTTATGCAAATTTGAGTTTTTATCACCAGCCCAATCAGAGTTATTTGAAGCCAAAATTTGAATGTTTTTATAAAAATTAGTTTTTAAAGTCATAAAAATTTAGGGTTAAGTATATCACCATTAATATTTTTTATGGTAAAACTACTAACATATACCTAGATACAAATAAATAATTCAAACTATGTATGCCATCCTTGCCTCTTGAAAAAAATTACTAAAACTGAAATTTCACTGTTTTTCATGTTCAATTTTACTGGAATTTTCTCATAGAAAAAAAAAGAGATAGGTAAATAAACCACTGGACCAATCTTTTACCTTGAGAAAATATGATTAAATTACTTTTTGTTTCATCTTTCCAGGACCAATAGTATTTTTGTTATGATTTTTTCCGTAAACCCTTACAATCACAAAAATAGGTGTCCACACTATAGCAAAAACAGCCGCCACAGGTAAACTGCTTAGATAAAAAATAAATAAAAAAATAGTTTTAAGGTCCTGAAACATTTAGGAAACAAGTGGGTAAGTTTCAATTTTTTCTGAATTGGTCAAGCAACCAGCTTATGTTTTTTTGGTATACTTCAAATGGATTGACCTGTACACAAACATCTACTGTAGTAATTGAATAATAATTTTTATTTCTCTGCTCTATTTTTTATCCTACCCTTCAGTTATTAATAAACAAACAACCCAAATAAAGTAATAAAACAAATCATTCTTGTTGAGACATATTTTGATTCTAAGATTATCTTCAACTTGATTTTTTAATAATTATTATTATTACCATCTGAAAATATTTAATGTAAAAATAAATGTTAAAAAATAATAAATTTTCTACATACAACAATGGCTGGGCATGTGAAATTTTATGATTTCTGGTCTGCCCAAAAAATGTAAAATATGTGTGACCAACAGTTTGAGATGTACAGGATAATCATAAACTATTAAGCGCATTTACTTTATTGCTATTCAAAAACTACAATAGCATGCAAATTAATCCAAACACAAGGCATTTTTTGTTTATTTCTACATAGTGGCCACACTGCTTGACTACACCCATTCTTTAAGTTGTCTGTATAATATAAGGTTATTGTTCTTTGGTTAGTTAGCAATTTTCATCTTATAATGTTTTGTTAAAGTTTACTTAACTTTTTTTATTAGAAAATCATATTTCATATTTTTTGTTCTGTGTGTCTTAAATATAAATGGACTTAACTCAAAGAAAGCATTTGAAAATTGTTTCTAAAAAAGTTTCTGAACATACCAGTATAAGACAATAGCTTCTGACTGTGGTGTTGGACTAACGAACAACAGATATTATTTTAAAAAACCAGGTTCCTTTTCACCTCGAAGGAAAGACAAATGTAGCCATAAAAGAAAAACTACTCCCACCCATCAGTATCAGTTTTTAATGAGAAAAACTAAACCTGATCCAAAATTATCTGCTGTGGACTTAAATTGAAAATTATCAGGCAGTGGAACAAATTTACACATAACTATTGGATGCCTACTTCATGCAGCTAAATGGAAAGCTTGTCAACCAGCTAAAAAGCAGCTTTTAACACCAGCAAAGTACAAGAAAAAGCCCTTTTAGACCAAAGACTGGAAAAATGTTGTTTTTTGACAAATCACATTTTTATGTTCAGATGCAAAGGGGTCCATGTATTAGAAAAACACCAGATGAAAATACATCACTGGCTTATACCAACAATCTGTTAAACACCCCCAGAAAAAAATGTTTTGAGGTTGTTTCACATTTAAAGGTCCTTGTTCATTACTTCCAGTAGTTGGTATGTTGAGAAGTGTTGGATATATTAAGATTCTGAACAACTTCAAAACAATTTCCCACAAGGCAATGGAGTGTTCCAATAATATTTGGCGTCATGCTATACCGCAATAAAGAGAGAAACATTAAATGGCCAGGCAACTTCCCAGATTAAATCCAATTGAAAATTTTTGGGCAAAATTCAAAAAACAACTTTCAAAAGTAAATTATACCATAAAAATTGACATCTTTAAAGCAATAATATTGGTATGATTTCATGATGAAAATATCAAAAAATGTGTATTACAGTTGTTGAATCAATATCAAATAATTACTAATTATTCAAAACTGTATAGGGATGGTTTTTTTCTAAAGTTACTTTTTATTAAATAACATCTTTGCTCGGATTAATTTACACGCTACTGTAGTAAAAATCAATCTCTTTCTTTTAAATATAATTTTAAATTGTAATTAATTTTATGTTAAATATTTTTGAAGAAGATTCATCAAGAAGTTTGAAAATGATAACAATTTTGGTATTTTAATACAAAATTTCTATATTCATTCTCATGATTATGTAAAAGCCAAAAGCACTCTAGATGTAATTTGGGTTCTGTTGGTAGAAGTTGATTTTTATTATTAACAGTTTTATAATAAATTTATAATAATTTTTGTACTACTCATATATATCAGATGCCAAAACACAATTGAAATGAGACACATTACTCAAGAAAATGGCACGCTACTCCCAAGTAACAAGTACATCTTGCAATGCTTACAAGGAAAATTGAGAAGTGATATCCTGTTTCTTTTTTAATGAGCTAAATAAACTCATACTTATTTTCAATTAACACCTATTTGTTTTACTCTTAACTCCTTATCAAATTAAACTTTCTTTAAAAACAACAAAGCTGGACCATTCACTATTAATTTTCACATATTTTCAGTTTCCAGAAAAAGAATAGCGTTATCAGCGAACATTAACATATTTACTTTTTCTCATCACTTTCTTACTAGGAGAAAAGATCAGGATTGGGCTCTCCAATCCAGATTCTTAAATCTCTGGCTCTTTAAATCTTTGGAATTCATCCAAAGATTTAAAATTCATCAACAACAAAGCATTCTACTTTACTGATGGGACCCACCTTTGACGGTGAGACAAAGAGTTTGGCAAGATACTCTACACACTGTAAATTCAAGAGATGGTGAGGATTTCTTTAAGTAAACCCACCTTTTTCTTAAGTGCGTATAGAAGTAAAGGAAAAACAAATATATATATATATATATATAAAATTGCTTAAAAAAGCTGTTGACCAAAAGCCAACCTTGAAACCCTCTTTATAGCAACCCCTCAACTTCACAATGAAATTGGCTATCTTGTTTCAAAATTTTTCTGAGATCAGTCTGATCTTTGTTTCACTATTCATCCTTAACCCTTATCCTTGATCCATTCCTTACCAGAGATGTTCTGAGGTTTTGCTAGGAACTTACTGGATCTGTGCTAAGGACATGCAATTTTTTTAAATTTACTGCATCCATGATATACACACAATTAGCTCATCAGCTAACCTATCCACGGTTACTGATTCCTATGCAATGGCTGTAAAAAAAAAACCCCAACCAGGGTTGATTTGCACATCAGGTAAATACATACATAATGCTGAAAGGCTATCTATCCTGCAACTTCATAAAACTGCAGTACTCCCACACTGCACACATACTATAAGTCTATTAATGTTTTTTTAATTTTTTTACTTAGAAATTAAAAAATTTACATACTTAAGTTCTTTTAGTAAACTTCATCATTATTAACTCAATTATTCTAGCTACTAAAAACATCTTCCTAACCTTTAAACAAATCATAACGTACAACTTCACTTAAATGTTTCTAAATCAATAATATAATCTCTTTTTTTCCTAATTCAATAACAACATAAAAATAAAGAACATGGTATAAAAATGCAGTTTGACCACTTACAGGCCAGGATTGTTCTGTTGGAGTGCCAAGGGTTTGGAAAATACGGGTAAGTTGATCCAAATCTGATTCACCAGGCAAAAATGGAACACGAAGCAGTAATTCAGCAAGTATGCACCCTACAGCCCACATGTCGACACCAACTCCATACATTTTTGCACCAAACAACAATTCTGGACATCTGATATAAAATACAGTAGAAAGAATTACTTTACAATAAAACAGTTAAACAAAGGACTTTTCTACAATGTATATTTTTGAGTAATAATAGATATACAATAATAATACTTGATTAAAGTATATTTAAACTCTACAACAATGCAATAACACAGTAATTGATGCATACAATAGTGTAGCAATTAAAATATTACAGAAAGAAAATAATCTTATCAAGTTAGTAGAGACTAATTTTTTTATACTTTAATCATATGAATATTATGTAATTTTCTATTTATAAAAAACAGAAAATATTAAATATTCATGCTGTATTTCTTATTAATTTTGTAAAAATCATGAAAAATTCCTTTTTATTTTAAGTACTGGAAGGCTTTGAATTTCTTGAATTTCATATTTTAAAATAATCTGTAATGTTGGATTCTGATATTTTACTTAATAAAATCCTGATACATAAGAATATAATCATAATCCTGATTTCCTTAGGGGAAGACAACCATCTTGTGACAATCCTGATCACCACACCAACCTTTCCATTCCTAGCCCTGATGGGCTTTACCAGAGGTCATCTTTTAGATTCCTCTAAACCTGGTAACACATCACAGTCATCAATTTGACCTCTCTCAGGATCACCAATGCAAATGCCTCAGCACATATTTCCATCAGTGTATTAACCCAACGTATCACTTACATATGGCTTCCTCCAATCCCCGTGTCTTCCTCTACCACCAAAGGTTTCACACTTCCAATATCTAACTATGCAGTCAGATAATTACATAATTGAGTCTTCTAACACCAAAAATACTATTCTCATACCAACAAAATAAGTGTTGATCACAATAATAATAATTTTGTCCTATAATTCAATTTTCTCAGTCCTATTGATTTACTCAAAAATCAAAAAAACAAATTCACAAATTTAATAAGCTAGAAGAAAATATCACCCTATTTCTCTCTTCTCTGGTCTGCTTTCAGGAGAAAAATCAATGCATACACCCATCTACACTGCAGCTCCATTACAGAGTTCTCCACACATCCATTATAATCCTAAAAGCAAATACCACAGCTAACCAGGGCTCGATGTCAAAACACCTATCTTGGCAAAACAAGCACCCAGGTGGACCCCTAGCCACACAGGATACTATTCTATTTATATATCTATAACAGCATCAGACTCCTTCAGCCATCATCCGCAGGGCTAAGAATCTCAGGAAGCTAGCAACTATGTCCCAGTCCCTTTCAGTTTTCCAATTAATTTGCAGATCAAATTCAGAATTGATCCACGCAAGCTAACTAATTTGGTATGTTCAGCTTCATGCCTGGGACAGAGTTAAAAGACACGGCAAACATCATCAATCAGCCTACACTCAGGACACAAGCCTGACTTAATCAGATCAAATTTATCTCAAAAAGACCATGTCCAGAAAGAAACGCTGTAATATGCCGATTGGGAAAATCCATCTAACAACCTGCATACTTCTCACATCAGGAAAAATACCAAGTGTGTAACAACCATCAGACAATTCAGTCATAAATGGAACCAGCCATAAATGGAAATCTTGGTTGTCTATTTGTTTTATGTGCCCAGAGAGGCAAGTTGGCATAGTTTCTTGTCATCATAATGTAACTGTGCTCAGTCCCAAGGATATCAATGGGCTTAATACCAGAAATAACAAAGACCACCTCTCGAGAGACAGTCCCATAGGTATCATTCATAACAATAGAAGACACTAGATAACAATAGGAAGATAACAATAGGAGACACTGGGCTCTTAACAAAAAATTCCAATAACATTTATACCTCTTTTGATGACACCAGATAGGTGCACCTTAAAGCATTATAGCTTTATTTACACCCCTTATATAGAACACACATGATTCTGAAATTAAGCCCCCAATCAGGATGAACTGCTCTCCAAACACTGAAGAAAGCATTACAAAACTGTTTGGCAGCATATTGAAAGTGCTCACTAAATTGAAGATTCTCATCAAGTATAACATCCAGATACTTCTACAGCAGAACATAACTAATTCCTGCCATTAATAGAAGAAATCATTGTACACCCAGTCTGCCTTTGAGCAACATCATCATTGTTTTCTCTGGGCTAAATACCATCACAACTGGAGTATCTTGCAAGCCTGGGCTGCCCTAAATTCAATCTCAATCCTCAGATTTCCTTTAACCAGTAAAGGCTATCATCTTCATAAGCTATGATGGCATCCATTGGGTAAACATTACCAAAGAATCAAATTCTGAGCAGGAATTCTAAATACTACCAAGCATACAGCCTTTAGATGGCGTCTTTCCTACTTCTAAGATGCTGTCTCAAAGAATGACATCTTAATTGCTGAAATAACTATACAACACATTCAGTTCATTCTGCGTACAATCATGCTTCTTCTGCAGCTGAAACAAGGCAGAGGGCCACCACAGATTATTAAAAGCTCCTAATATGTCCAAAAAGATATTTAACACATACTCAGACTCACTAAAAGAAACAATTCTCATAACCTTAAGAATAACATCTTTCATGCCCCTACCTGGGTGAAAACCATACTGATGATCCATCAACAACTTTTTAGAATTCAACCTATCACTAATACAAAGATATAAAACCTTCTCGAAAACCTTTCCAATAACTGGCAGGAGCATTAAAGGCCTGTAAAAAGAGCTCACAGTGGGATCCTTATCATCACCTTTAAACACCTTTTTTCCAACAAACAGGGAAATAATAGCAATCTATTATAGATTCTATTCAAAGTGCTAAACAAAAATTCTGACAGAACAGACAAGAAACTCCACTGTGATTCCATCAAAACCAAGAACTTCCACTATGATTCCATCAAAACAGAGAACTTTATTCCTACCAGAACTGTAAATTACCTGTCAAGCCCCTCCCTCTGTAATTTTCGCAGATAACATCAGAGTGAAAAGCAGCAACTTCCTCCCGAGCTTGCAGATGAAATGAGGTTTCAGTAGTCATATCATCCAGCAATAAATCATTCAACAGAATTAAAATTTCAACTTTATTAGAAAAAACATCCTGCTGGATCGAAAGAGCCAATAAGAGAACATTTTTCTTAAGCTTGTGTCCTAGGACTCTTAACACAATACTCCTAGGATTCTTATTTCATTGCTCTCTAACAAAAGATTGCCAAGAATCCCTTTTTGATATCCTGACCAAATAAAAATATTCAGACCTATGCCTTCAATAGTCATCTACCAAAATCGCTCGCCTTTCAGAATGAGCAGCTCCACTGAGCTGCTCTCCTGAAACAGCTCACAGACTGTTTCAACAAAGACAACTCTCTAGTCCACAAAGTGATAATTCTCTCTTGACCCGAACTATAGGAAACTGAATTCTCAGCAGCATTGATGAAAGCCAGAGAAAATCTTTCTGCCAGGTTTTCCAACTGAATATCATCCAGACTTTGGTTTAAGAGATGGAGTTTAGCAGACAGAATATTAATTGTGACATCTTTTGAAGATAACATAAAAACCTAACGAAAAAAAAATACTTTTACAGTTTTTAAATTTTACCTTTGAGAAGCTAATGCCAAATTAAAAACAATTAGCCATCAAGCCTTAATTTGGCACCAACTTCAAAAAGTTAAAATTTAAAGAATCTTTGTTTAATTTAAGAATCATATAATTATGTTATTGCCAACTGTTGGTGATAGGAAGCTGCAAATTCAAAACGGGCCTTATTTTAAAAACACATCTCATAATTCCACAACTATAGTGATTACTTATGTAAACCTTATCAAATTTCAATTAAAATAAATTATTTTTTAAAGACTCCAGGAATCAACTTTTCAATTTTTTTACCTTATTTTATTTTTAATAAAATGAATTCTTAAATAAGTTTATAAAAATTAATGAGTAGTAGATTTCACATAAATTAACACTAGAAAAGAATACAGAAAGCACAAGGTACTAGCAGGCATCAGTAAATGGGGGTAAATAAGAGAGGAATAAGACAAAGAAAAAAAGAACAATCATAAATAAAAGTTTTTAAAACTTTCATTTCTCATTTTGTTTCTCAGCATGCAAAACATTGTTTCTCAATTGAAGGTGTACAATAATTTGTACACTCCTCTATGAATCATGAGACCTTGCCGTTGGTGAGGGGGCTTGAGTGCTCAGGGATACAGAGTAGCTGGACCGAAGGTACAACCATATCGGAGAGGTATCTGTTGAGAGCCAGACTAAGGAATGATTCCTGAAAGAGGGCAGCAGCTCTTTCAGTAGTTGTTAGGGGCGTGAGTCACAATGACTTAAACGGCCATATCAACATCACTCAGTCCTCTGAGTACTGCGCAGCTGAAAGCAATGGAAAACTACAGCTGTTTTTTTTTTCCAAGAAAATGTGGCTCTCTGCATTTTCAAAAGCAATAATGGAGGCGCCTTCCTTGGTAAAATATTCCGGAGGTAAAATAGTCCCCCATTCGGATCTCTGGGTGGTGACTACTAAGGAAGGGGTCACCAGAAAATTAAAAAATAACATTCTACGAGTCGGAGCGTGGAATGTTAGAAGCTTAAAAAAGGTTGGTAGGCTAGAGAATTTAAAAAGGGAAATGGATAGGGTAAACGTGGATATAGTAGGAATTAGTGAGGTTCGGTGGGAAGAGGAAGGCGACTTTTGGTCGGGTGACTTTAGAGTAATTAACTCAGCGTCAAATAATGGGCAGGCAGGAGTAGGTTTCGTGATGAACAAGAAAATAGGGAGGAGAGTGGAGTATTTCAAGACGCATAGCGATAGAGTCATTGTAATAAGGATAAATTCAAAACCTAAACCGACAACGATTGTTAACGTCTATATGCCTACAAGCGCCCATGATGATGATGAGGTAGAATGTGTATACGAAGAGATTGATGAATTAATTAAACACGTAAAAGGAGATGAAAATTTAATAATAGTTGGAGATTGGAATGCAAGCATTGGAAAAGGCAAGGAAGGAAATATAGTGGGTGAATATGGGCTGGGCAAAAGGAATGAAAGAGGGGACCGACTTATAGAGTTTTGCACGAAGTATAATTTAGTAAATGCCAACACCCAATTTAAAAATCATAATAGAAGAATATACACTTGGAAAAAGCCAGGCGATACTGCAAGGTATCAGATAGATTATATCATGGTTAAGCAAAGATTTAGAAATCAACTCGTGGACTGCAAAACTTACCCTGGAGCAGACATTGATAGCGACCATAATTTGGTGATAATGAAATGTAGATTGGGGTTTAAAAACCTGAAGAAAAGGTGTCAGATGAATCGGTGGAATTTAGAGAAGCTTGAGGAAGAGGAGGTAAAGAAGATTTTTGAGGAGGACATCGCAAGAGGTCTGAGTAAAAAAGATAAGGTAGAAAATGTAGAAGAAGAATGGGAGAATGTTAAAAAGGAAATTCTTAAATCAGCAGAAGCAAACTTAGGCGGAATAAAGAGAACTGGTAGAAAACCTTGGGTTTCAGACGATATATTGCAGCTGATGGATGAACGTAGAAAATATAAGAATGCTAGTGATGAAGAAAGTAAAAGGAACTATCGGCAATTAAGAAATGCTATAAACAGGAAGTGCAAACTGGCGAAAGAAGAGTGGATTAAAGAAAAGTGTTCAGAAGTGGAAAGAGAAATGAACATTGGTAAAATAGACGGAGCATACAGGAAAGTTAAGGAAAATTTTGGGGTACATTAATTAAAATCTAATAATGTGTTAAACAAAGATGGTACACCTATATATAATACAAAAGGTAAAGTCGATAGATGGGTGGAATATATTGAGGAGTTATACGGAGGAAATGAATTAGAAAATGGTTTTATAGAGGAAGAAGAGAAAGTTGAGGAGGATGAAATGGGAGAAACAATACTGAGATCTGAATTTAAGAGAGCATTAAAAGATTTAAATGGCAGAAAGGCTCCTGGAATAGACGGAATACCTGTAGAATTACTGCGCAGTGCAGGGGAGGAGGCGATTGATAGATTATACAAACTGGTGTGTAATATTTATGAAAAAGGGGAATTTCCGTCAGACTTCAAAAAAAGTGTTATAGTAATGATACCAAAGAAATCAGGGGCAGATAAATGTGAAGAATACAGAACAATTAGTTTAACTAGTCATGCATCAAAAATCTTAACTAGAATTCTATACAGAAGAATTGAGAGGAGAGTGGAGGAAGTGTTAGGAGAAGACCAATTTGGTTTCAGGAAAAGTATAGGGACAAGGGAAGCAATTTTAGGCCTCAGATTAATAGTAGAAGGAAGATTAAAGAAAAACAAACCAACATACTTGGCGTTTATAGACCTAGAAAAGGCATTCAATAACGTAGACTGGAATAAAATGTTCAGCATTTTAAAAAAATTAGGGTTCAAATACAGAGACAGAAGAACAATTGCTAACATGTACAGGAACCGAAGCGATATAAAATGCCGAATAGCACAAGCTAAACGAGCCTTCAGTAAGAAATATAAGTTGTTTACATCAAAAATTAATTTAAATGTCAGGAAAAGATTTTTGAAAGTGTATGTTTGGAGTGTTGCTTTATATGGAAGTGAAACTTGGACAATCGGAGTATCTGAGAAGAAAAGGTTAGAAGCTTTTGAAATGTGGTGCTATAGGAGAATGTTAAAAATCAGATGGGTGGATAAAGTGACAAATGAGGAGGTATTGCGGCAAATAGATGAAGAAAGAAGCATTTGGAAAAATATACTTAAAAGAAGAGACAGACTTATAGGCCACATACTAAGGCATCCTGGAATAGTCGCTTTAATTTTGGAAGGACAGGTAGAAGGGAAAAATTGTGTAGGCAGGCCACGTTTGGAATATGTAAAACAAATTGTTAGGGATGTAGGATGTAGAGGGTATACTGAAATGAAACGACTAGCACTAGATAGGGAATCTTGGAGAGCTGCATCAAACCAGTCAAATGACTGACGACAAAAAAAAAAAAAAAAAACAATAATTTATTGTTTTACACTAATTGTCCCAGTCTTTAATATCACCAAAAGTGTTAATTTTCACTAAACAGCCTTTTGGTGAACAAAGTGAAGATGTCAATTATAGATCAGAAAATTTCTTGAATTTTGTAGGGTTTGCTAATGTACCTTTTGATCAATGAAGAATACAAAAGGAAACAAATTCATTCAATATTTTCTTTAGTTAGTCTGCCATAGATGCTTGTTATTTTGATGATGATTTTGATGGATGCTTGTTATTTTGATGCAGTTTCAGGAGTTTTGCATCTTGTGTATCGTGAATCTTTTTGATTACACCATTCATGTTCCTCTATTTTATTTTGTTTTTTTTTTTCATTTCACAAGAAAATCTCTCAGAAACCTAATTATAACTTCAGAAAACTGATTATACATATCATTAAGTATAAAAAAATGAACTCTTTTTTACCTGTACCATCTTGTTACGACCTGATGAGTATAAATTCGGTTAGGAGAACCAAAAAACTTTGCTAATCCAAAATCTCCAATTTTCAGTACTCCAGAACTATTCACTAACAAGTTGTTTGGTTTTAAATCCTATAAAATCAATAAATATTCAATATAAATATTCAAATATAGAGTAAAAACATACAATTTAAATAAACTCTAGTACAGTGTTACAAAAATCATTAAAAAAACCTTCCTTCACAGCCACCAAACCAAATCAAGTTAAAGCATTATGGTTAATAACAAATTAAACATTTTTTTTTATATATGTATAAGCAATGTACTCCCTCTATGAATCATGACACCTTGCCATTGGTGAGGGAGCTCTTGAGTGTTCAGAGATACAGAGTAGCTGGACCGAAGGTGCAACCATATCGGAGAGGTATCTGTTGAGAGCCAGACTAAGGAATGATTCCTGAAAGAGGGCAGCAGCTCTTTCAGTAGTTGTTAAGGGCGTAGGTCAGGACGACTTAAATGGCCACATCAACATCACTAAGTCCTCTGAGTACTGTGCAGCTGAAAGTAATGGAAAAACTACAGCTGCTTTTTTCCAAGAAAATGTAGCTCTGTGCATTTTCATATAGCAATGATGAAGGCCCCTTCCTTGGTAAAATATTCCGGAGGTAAACTAGTCCCCCGTTTAGATCTCCGGGAGGGACTACTAAGGAAGCGGTCACCAGAAAATTAAAAAATAATATTCTACGAGTCGGACGTGGAATGTTAGAAGTCTAAAAAAGGTTGGTAGGTTAGAAAATTTAAAGAGGGAAATGGATAGGATAAATGTAGATGTAGTAGGAATTAGCGAGGTTCGGTGGGAAGAGGAAAACGAGTTTTGGTCAAGTGATTTTACAATAATTAACTCAGCTTCAAATAATGGGCAAAAAGGTGTAGTTTTTGTAATGAACAAGAAGATAGGGATGAGAGTAGAGTATTTCAAAATGCATAGCGATAGAATCATTGTAATAAAGATAAAATCGAAACCTACACCAACAACAATTGTTAACTTCTATATGCCTACAAGCGTCCATGATGATGATGATGAGGTAGAGTGTGTATACGAAGAAATTGACGAAGCAATTAAACACAAAAAGGAGATGAAAATTTAATAATAGTTGGAGATTGGAATACAAGCATTGGAAACGGCAAGGAAGGAAATATAGTAGGTAAATACTGACTGGGCAAAAGGAATGAAAGAGGGGACTTACCCACTTTAAAAATCATAATAGAGAATACACACATGAAAAAAAGAGAATATACACTTGGATACTGCAACATATAAGATAGATTATATCATGGTTAAACAAAGATTTAGAAATCAACTCGTCAACTGCAAAACTTACCCTGGAGCAGATATTGATGGCATCCTTAATTTAGTGATAATGAAATGTAGATTGGGGTTTAAAAACCTGAAGAAAAGGTGTCAGATGAATCGGTGGAATTTAGAGAAGCTTGATGAAGAGGAGGTAAAGAAAATTTTTGAGGAGGATATCGCACGAGGTCTGAGTAAAAAAGATAAAGCAGAAATTGTAGAAGAAGAGTGGGAGAATGTCAAAAAGGAAATTATTAAATCAGCAGAAGCTAACTTAGGGGGAACAAATAGAACTGGTAGAAAACCTTGGATTTCAGACGATATATTGCAGCTGATGGATGAACGTATAAAATATAAGAATGCTAGTGACGAAGAAAGTAAAAGGAAATATAGACAATTAATAAATATTATAAACAGGAAGTGCAAACTATCAAAAGAAGAGTGGATTAAAGAAAAGTGTTGAGAAGTGGAAAGAGAAATGAACATTGGTAAAATTGACGGAGCATACAGGAAAGTTAAGGAAAATTTTGGGGTACATTAATTAAAATCTAATAATGTGTTAAACAAAGATGGTACACCAATATATAATACGAAGGGTAAAGTCGATAGATGGGTGGAATATAATGAAGAGTTATACGCAGGAAATGAATTAGAAAATGGTGTTGTATAGGAAGAAGAGGAAGTAGAAGAGGATGAAAGGGGAGAAACAATTCTGAGATCTGAATTTAAGAGAGCATTAAAAGATTTAAATGGCAGAAAGGCTCCTGGAATAGATGCAAAATACCTGTAGAATTACTGCGCAGTGCAAGTGAGGAAGCGATTGATAGATTATACAAACTGTTATGTAATATTTATGAAAAAGTGTAAGTTCCATCAGAGTGTTATAGTCATGATACCAAAGAAAGCAGGAACAGATAAATGTGAAGAATACAGAACAATTAGCGCTTAACTAGCCATCGCCATCCATCAGAAATTTTAACTAGAATTCTGTACAGAATTGAGAGGAGAGAGGAAGAAGTGTTAGGAGAAGACCAATCTGGTTTCAGAAAAAGTATAGGGACAAGGGAAGCAATTTTAGGCCTCAGATTAATAGTAGAAGGAAGATTAAAGAAAACAAACCAACATACTTGGCATTTATAGACCTAGAAAAGGCATTCAAAAACGTAGACTAGAATAAAATGTTCAGCATTTTAAAAAATGTAGGTTTCAAATAGTGTTAGAAGAACGATTGCTAACATTTACAGGAACCAAACAGCAGCAGTAATAATTGAAGAACACAAGAAAGAAGCCGTAATAAAAAAGGGAGTTTTGACAAGGATGTTCCCTATCCCCATTACTTTTTAATCTTTGCATAGAACAAGTAGTTAATGATGTTAAAGAACAATTTAGATCCGGAGTAACAGTAGAGTGAAAAGTGAAAAGATAGGCTACGATTTGCTGAATATATAGTAATTCTAGCTGAGAATAAAAAGGATTTAGAAGAAACAATGAACGGCATGGATGAAGTCATACGCAAGAAATACCACATGAAATTAAACAAGAACAAAAGAAAAGTAATGAAATGTAGTAGAAATAATGAAAATGGACCAGTGAATGTGAAAATAGCAAGTGATAAGATTATGTAGGTAGAAAAATTTTGTTATTTAGGAAGTAGAATTACTAAAGATGGACGAAGCAGGAGTGATATAAAATGCTGAATAGCACAGGCGAAACAAGCTTTCAGTCAGAAATATAATTTATTTACATCAAAAATTAATTTAAATATCAGGAAAAGATTTTTTGAAAGTATATATTTGGAGTGTCACTTTATATCGAAGGAAGTGAAACTTGGACGATCAGAGTACCTGAGAAGAAAAGGTTAGAAGCTTTTGAAATGTGGCGCTATAGAAGAATGCTAAAAAATCAGATAGGTGGATAATGTGACAAATGAAGAGGTGTTGCGGCAAGTCAATGAAGAAAGAAGCATTTGGAAAAATATAGTTCAAAGAAGAGACAGACTTACAGGCCACATATTAAGGCATCCTGGAATAGTTGCTTTAATATTAGAGGGTCAGGTAAAAGGAAAAAATTGTGCAAGCAGGCAACGTTTGAAATACGTAAAACAAATTGTTAGGGATGTAGGGGGTATACCGAAATGAAACGACTAGCACTAGATAGGGAATCTTGGAGAGCTGCATCAAACCAGTCAAATGACAGAAGACAAAAAAATAGCAATACAAATAAACAAAAAGCAATACAAATAAAAATAAAACAATCTGACAATCTTTAAATTTTATTGCAAAATGAAGTTTAAACATATACACATATGTTTATTCATTCTTAAAATATTTAACAAATTACAATAAACTTTCAACTATTTAAATGTACACCAAATGGCTTATCAGACATTAGAGCTCTTCTCTAATAACAATGAACATTTAAACCATCATATTTTGTATATCATATATAAAAATTGTATATTTTTTATATTTTCAGAGCTTCGTCAAATACTGTTTCTTACACTGAAATTTCATTAATTTCTTTCTCCCCTTCTACCACATAATCAGATGAATCCCTTGTTCAGAGAATAGTCCTATGTATCAGCACACATTTCTTTTCCTAACAGCCTCATTCAATCTTTAACTGTAATATTAATATAATTTGGCCATTACATTATACCAAAAATCTAAACTTTAAGAGTTTGATACAATTGAGATCTTTTTTAACATTCAACTTTATATTCTTAGTATAATTTCATTTCATCATAGTTTATTTACTATTTTTATACATTCTTGTATATGTTGAATAGATTGAAACATATAACTAATGTTACATATTTTAACCAATATCTGATTTTTGCTCTGCACTTTCTATTAATTTCATTCCTTAGACAGCAACCACCAAACTGACACAAAGTCACTAGATCCACAACTGTATACTGAGAACTATGATATAAGGAAACGTTTTCTCTGTTATTAATTACATAACAACACAGTTTGAATAACTTAATATGTTTTTCTATTACTTTATTAAATATAAGGTAAGTATAAAATTCATACATACTCTATGTAGAATCCAGTTCATGTGAAGATATTCAAGACCTTGTAATGTCATTAATATATAAGCTTTAATATTAGCTGGTGTTAGTACGATACTTGTATCCTTAATGATAACCTCTAAATCCGTATCCATGTAGTCAAATACCAGTGAAACATTTGATTTGTACCCAAAAACATCTGAAAAAATAACAATAATGAAAGTTGAAAGTAAACTGGCGTAAGTGTTTTATATATCTGTTTATATAAAAATACATATCATAATGATATCGAACTTGTTTTTATCTTTAAAATTCCAATTTTTTTTTTTAATAAAAAAAAAACTAAATTTTATATTAGATAGACTAAAATAAAATTAGTTAATAAAATAGAATTAATTAAGTATTAATAAAACACAGACTGTTGTCATGAGACCCAATTTTTTTCGCAGGCTTGATGGGTCAGGTCAAGTTAAATTTTTTGTATTACTTGATAATATAAAACCAGCTCCTAAAATTAAACAAATATTTTAATAATATAAGTTTAGAAATATAACTCAATGGGAAAGATGAGAGCCATCTTTATAATCACATTTTATCCACAAAATTGTAATTTGCAATGTCTTAATTACACATTTCATCTGGCTTCTTAAAACAACTCCTTGACCTAAATGGCAAGAAAAACTGGGTTAAAGCAATTCTAATCAATTTTATAAATATTTAATAAGCAAAAAATAAAATTATAGACGAAAGCAAAAGGAAAAAGAGTAACGAGATAGGGTTGCCATAATAGAAGTGGCCACCTATTTACTTATTGCCCTTATTTTATTTATAGAACATATTTTTATTTCCAACAGCTCCACATTATAAAATGTTTTTATATCTAATTTACAGATTGTTACTTTACTAAAGAAAATTCCTGATTTACCTTATTTAAAAATTATTTAACTTGCAGAATAAGAAATTATAAGTCTTTCTGATATTATTTTTATAATCCTTATTTGTGCTACCCAACTACACAAAATCTTTTCCAAGAATGGAGTAAATACACATCTCATCAGAAAAAAAAATTGTTGGTCTTCTCTTCTAAAACCTTCAAGTTATTTTAGATAGCTGATTTTATTGGGACTAATATTTTTTCCCATAAATTTTTGTGATTATCCTTGTTTGTTTCCACCTAAACCCCAAATTTAAAATATACTTTGTCAACATTTCTCTACACAAAACAAATCCAAGAGCTGAATATTCATTTCTAATATCAAAATAACGTCCTGATACAAGACAGTAGTTTCTTATGATATTATAAATTAAATTTTTTTAAACAATTTGTGAAAATAATCAAAACTGACTTTTTTGTTTATTATATCATGTTTTACCATTAAATGTTTCAATCTCTCTTAAATTTATTATGCTAAGTCAACACTTTTCTTATGTATCAACTGAAACTGAAATACCACCGTATATTGGCAACTTCAGGAAGAAGTTCTCATCAAGAAATTTCTTGATTTTATTCCGAACTGATGTGAAACTATTACTAATTACATATTTCATCTGGCTTCTTAATGTAACTTCTTACCTAAATGGCATGAAAACCTGGGGTGAAGCATTATCAATTTTCTAAACTTTCTAAATATTTAACAAACTAAAAAATAAATGATAGGCATAAAGAAAAATTACAATGTAAACTGTTAAAATAACATGCACTAAATGTAAAATGTATTAAAATTGTTAAACTGCCATTACACTGTTCATAGAACACAAGATCATCATTTAAGAAACTTTGTGATTGGCTGTGCCAGATAATACATATTGTTAACTGGTTGAGGTAAGTAACCTTTCCTACCAAACACAACGACACACCAGTTGTACACTACACATCTCAAAATCATACTACATGGTATAGATATACAACTTCTACTAATCAGTTTGACATTCTTAAAACTCAATGGGGATAGGAATACAACAACCTAAAGTTACCACCACCATCATACAGGCCAGGATTAAATCTGAATGTACATCATACAGCATCATTTCTAAACAATTGTATTAAAAATTATCACATTTCAGTATGGCAAATGTGTAATCATTTTATTCAGAAATTTATAATTTCTTAATGTGTATGCATACCATAACAGATAATACACAACATTTATACGAGAAAACATAGAAAAATTAAAGTGCAAAAGACTTAAGGTAGATTACCATATGATTATTACCATTTAATTGTAGATCTTGACTTGATAATAAAAATAAATCAAATCAAATTATAGCTCTCTATAAACTACATGTAAATTTTATTTTACAACTACAATCTGAAGATGGTTTTATACATCATATTTACCTAGGAAAGACAATATGAACAAAACAAATAAGTTAAGGTAAACCAGAACCTACCTCAGAAATGGGTTTAGGACCAGCTTCTAGAAGCCTGCAAAATGATCACTACATCATCAGGCAAAAATCTGATATGTATATACTTGAGGAAATTTTGCCAAATACTTCTAAACACCACAAAATCATGGGATGGGCAAGAGCTTTCTTCAAGGAATCCTAAGCCCGTTCCCACAAGGCTTTCTAATTTTTTTTTGTTTTCAGTCATTTGACTGGTTTGATGCAGCTCTCCAAGGTTCTCTATCAAGTGCCAGTTATTTCACTTCAGTATACCACCTACATCCTACGTCCCTAACAATTTGTTTTACATATTCCAACGTTGCCTGCCAGCACAATTTTTCCCATCTACCTGTCCCTCCAATATCAAAGCAACTCTTCCAGGATGCTTTAATATGTGTCCTATAAGTCTGTCTCTTGTTTAAATTATATTTTTCCAAATGCTTCTTTCTTCATCAATTTGCCACAACACGTCTTCATTTGTCACTTTATCCACCATCAAGATTTTTAACTTCTCCTATAGCACCACATTTCAAAAGCTTCTAATCTTTTCTTCTCAGGTATTCTACTATACTATGAAAAGTTAAAAAAAAGTAAAACAGTAACATAAAAGCATTAAATATAAATAGATAAATACCTAATAAGCCTATCACATTAGGATGTTTAAGTTCTTGAAGTATTTTAATTTCCCGTAATGCAGTTCTGTTAATTCCATCTTTAGCTTCTGCTTGGCTTCCTACTTTTATCTGCAAAATAAAAATTACAAATGAGTTAATTTTTTTTTTTTAATTTTAAACTGACTTTAATTACCTTTAAAAATGTTTATTATAATTTCACATTTTTAATAAACTAAAAAAAGTAGAAATTTCTCAATCTGAATACACATATACCACAATTTACATCTACTTTTAGTGAACTTATCCCTGACACCATTTCTCTGTACACATTTTCCACTTTGTAAATCTTCTATATCCTCCACTATCATTTTACACACCAAATTCAAATTTATTCCAATTTCCACCAACTTCTTCCCTGATCTAAAATTCACCTGCTTCTTTCCTTGAATACCAGCAGTTTACCACTCAATTAAGGTTTTTAAAACTTTTAAGCAAACTCTGTATAAATGGAGTAACTGCCAAACCTTTATAATTCTTAGGGTTAGCTAGTGCTCCTTTTTTATGTATAGGTGTTATACAACATGACCTCCATTCTGAAGGGGTGTCTTCTCCATTTAGAAATATTTCAAACAGTGCCATCATCCTGAATAACTCTGTAGTACTATTTTTAATCATTTCTGAAAGCAATGTTCCCTATCCCTAAGACTTTCTCAGTTTACTAGTTCACATGGCATTCTCTACATCCTTCATGTCTAATTCATAATAACCTTCCGTATCTAACTGTAACTAACCTCATTCTAAAACTCTATCCTTTTTTCATTAAGTACATTTTGGAAACAACCTTCCCACTCCTTATATCGTACACTCTGAATATTCATCTTATTATTGCTATTTGTCTTAAGTCTTCTTAATATTTTCCATGCCTCTGCAGATCTTGAACTTCCAACCATTCCGTCTATAAATCCACAAATATTATTCCCAGTCAAGTCTTTTTCATATCACCTCCTTCTTTACTATCCTATTCAATCAACTGTACACATCCTTACTCTCAGCATTTTTTTATTAAAAAATTTAATATAAATTTATATTAAATCGGATTGTGGACCGCTACCTGGACTAACCAATTTTTCATCCAGTCTTGCTCTACATAGTCTTTATGTTTTCATCCTGCATACTACAAAGATTATTCTTCACCAGGTCGATAGAAAGGAAGCAGCTTCCTTCCTATTACCCTCCCACCAATTCTTCCACACAAGTGGGGCAAAAATCTTACCAAACAATAAACAACAGTCCCTTCCATAATTGTTTCCTACTCTGATCCTAACATCCTGTACAACCAGTCTTAAATTCTATTTAACAATTAAATAATTTATTACAGATTCCAAACCCTAACTACCCTTATGACATATAAACTTATAGACAAAGAACAAGTTCATCTCCTTCAACTTACATTCTTCTAAAACACTAATTAATCTTCACCATTATCATTCCTCACTGCTTCTTCATACCTTTTTCCTATTTAGCCTCCGGTAATTACCATTCAGATAATACTTCAGAGGATGAATGAGGATGATATGTATGAGTGTAAATGAAATGTAGTCTTGCACAGTCTCAGTTCAACCATTCCTGAGATGTGTGGTCAACTGAAACCTAACCATCAAAGAACACCGGTACCCATGCACGATCTAGTATTCAAATCTGTGTAAAAATAACTGACTTTACACTTCTCCATACCCGTCCATGATCAAGCTTTCTTTTTCTGTACTACTCTAGCATTAAAGTCTCCCAACAATATCACCTCCTGCCTGCCAGGGATTGACCCAAATCACATAATGCAGCTTAGCTTCAAAATAGTCTTTAATTCTTTTTACCATCACTATTTTGAACATACACAGTGTGCCAAATAAGTAATGAGACTGATTTTTTTTCCAAGAACACTTTAAAGAAATGCACCAAATGTGGCAACCATTTCACCCGCTAGATTGTGCTGAACACGCAGACGCTTCAATCATGTCGATGACTCAGGCAGTGCATCCACAGCAGCCATGAACGTAACACTGTGCAAGTAGCAGTGATCAAACATAGCATCATGGATCAAAGAGCTGTGATAAAATTTTACTGTAAATTAGGAAAAACAACATTAGAAGTTTACAAAGCTTACAAAGATGTTTTAAGTTCAACCCAGAGACAAAACATCAGACTATAGAGTGGCACAGAACATCGTTACTGAGGCAGAAGAAACTCAGGTTGCACAAATCACGCATCAAGACGATGGTGATTGTTTTTTCTATGCTTCTGGAGTGATCCATCATGAATTTCTCCTTGAGGGCACAATAGTGACCGGACAGTACTACTTAGGAGTCATGCAATGTCTCTTTGCTCACATGCATCATGTCAGGAGGTATCTGTTTCAAAGCAAGAGTTGGGTTCTTCTGCATGATAATACACCGGCTTACTGTGCACTACCCGTGAAACAGTTTTTAGCATTAAAACAGATCTGTGTGCTCAAACACCCACCCTATTCACCTGATTTGGCTTCTGGAAACCTTTTTCTATTTCCAAAAATTAAATCTGTTTTAAAAGGAGAATGTTTCAGTGACATTGAGGAGATCCAACATGCTGTGACCAACAGACTGAAGGAGGCACACAATCAGGATTTCCAGTGTTCTTTTAACAACTTGTATGATTGATGTAAACATTGTGTGAAAGTACAAGGGGATTATTTTGAAACCATGTAACTGCATAATTAAAATAAAGTTCTTAGTTTCCAAGTAATGCTAGTTAACTCATTAATTATTTGGCACAATGTGTATACAATAATTATTATCACAAATTGTCCTTTTAGTTTCGGCAAGATATTCATTAATGATAAGACCCACGTCAAGACGTATTTAGAAAATTATTTTTTTTATTAAAATGCATACTTCTGACTTAGCCCTTTCGCTTTAGTCCACACCACTATAAAATCGCCTAAACGATATCCACTTTTTATAGCGAGAACTCTTCTTTCTTCTTAATCTCAATTAAAATAACCAGATCAAGTTTTGTTATCTTATTTAAACCTTCTTGTTGTCTATTCTGTATTCCCTGATAATTCCATATATCAAAATACATAGCCTATTTTTGTTCCTATTGTCTTATACCATTAAAACCATGTATATTCCAAGACAAATAATGTAAACCACAACATAAATTATGGTAATATAAATTTATCAATCTTTATAATAAGCTTTTCAAATCTTTGGATTCTTCATCAGTTATAAAATACTGTAAATCAGGTAACGTTATACATATAAGTTGTCATGACTGACTAATGCCATAGACAAGCACCAGAAAATAATAATAATTATTAAAAAAAAAAAAAAAACAGATTTTCATAGCTCATAAATAATAAGTTAGAAAAGGATTTGCTAGTTATAAATCATTTAGTAGACAAAGTAAGCTGATTATCTATAGTAAAACTTTTAATCTGATCAATAAAATTGTTTTTACTGTACATTCAAGCTTTTTATCTTTAGACTCATTTTTTATAGTATTTCCTAAAATACATTTTTGTTGCCTAACATTATTAACTAATTTTTTTATTAAATAAATCATTACTCTGATTGGTACTTAAGTACATTATAAAGATCATATCAATATGGGATAATTAATATTTAAAAAAATTATAAGATAAAAATATAGTGTTTAAAGTCCACTTTATATTTTTTTAAATTAACAAAACAATCCTAAGGTAAATAAATTAATTATAAAAAATTACAACAAAATAATTCAGAAACCGGTATTGAAAATTATTTTGAGCACAACTTAAGTACACTTTGAATAGCATGTAGATAAAGCAAGCTTTTTTGTTCTGTTTTTAATTATTATAATTTTTTTTTTTAATCATCAACAACAGGTACAATAATATTGTACCTGTAAAAGAAAATCTTTAATTATATTTTAAATAAACTGGTGGAAGGTTTTTCATGATTTAGCAAATTAAAAATGGCAATAGTAGCATAATAAGATCCTTTCTCCCGAGCCAAAGTATTGGGTTGGGTTATATGAAAACAGTTCTGTTATTTGGTTTGGTAAAGGTAGATACTGCTATTTTTTTAAGAATTCACCATTCTTTTTAGCAAACATTGCACATTATAAATATAAACACAAGGATAAGTTAAAATATTTAATTTTCTAAGTATAGGTCTACGTAATTTTTTCATATTTATGGTGCCAGATAATGATCTGACAACCCACTTTTGTATCTTGAAAATCGTTCAGATTTTTTTTGATGGAGCACAATGTGATGACATTTAACAAGAAAATACGTAGGTAAAATAAATATTTAACAATGACAGGCTTAGAATTTTATTAAGGCATTTAATAAGGGAGAAACAGTATGGCTTTATTTTGTTACAAACGAAAATAATTTATCATCCCATGAGAACTTGACATCTGATTAAACACCCAGAAATTTCACTTGAGAAGTACTATTGTTATCCTTAATGGGAATACTATCCGTGCGATTAATGTTATATCTACCTGAGGAGCACAAAGCAACAATTTTATAAATAATTAAAGTTGAATGGTTACAATCCATCCTGTGAATAATTTTTTGAGCTACTATCATACAATTTTCTATTCCTTTTAAATTATTATCTTTTGATACAGATGTAGTTGTGTTGTCTGCAAAAAGGAGAGGTCAATTATAAACAATAAAAGAAGCAAGGGACTGAGAATACTTCCCTGAGGCACTCCGGGTTCTACACCTTGAAGTGACAACCTAAATTTTATATGTGTATTCTTGTCAAAAGATGAAATTATATTTGTTTCAGTTGGTAAGATTAACCATTACAAGTAGCTCTGCAGATGCCATAACTGCTAAGCTTTTAATCAGTAAAACATAAGGAACTAAATCGAATGCTTAATTGAGGTGATAAAAAAGTGAAAATAAAAACTTTTGTTAATAAAAGAATTTAGAATACTTTCCAAAACCTGGGAAATGACTTTTAGTAGATATTTTTTTTCCTAAAACCATGCTGAAAGTTTGTTAATATAATACATTATGCTTTTCAAGAGAAGTTGTATTTTCATATATTTTTCAAATACTTTAGAAAAAAGATAATAATTGGCCAATAATTTTGTAAATGGAGAACCTTTCTTAATGAGGGAACTAATAACAGAAGTCTAAAGACAGTTAGGAAATACTCCATTATTGAAAGATCCAATAATTAAATTTGCGAAGGGATAACAATAGCATTTACAATTTATTTTAAAATACTAGTAGAATATCAACAATAACACAGATTATTTATATTTATTCTTTACATTTAAAATATAAGTTTTATTATTATGTATGAAACAGTGGAAAAGAAGTTATTAAATTCCTCTGCTACCTGAATATGAGGTAACGGAAGTCGAGACCTTTGTACTTTTCATCAAACCAGTTTTATTTTCAAGTTCTTTTTTGATAACTGCTCACATGGTTTTAGATTTATTATTTTACACATTTATTATTTCAGATTACATAGTTCATAAACAATCAATTCTCACCTTTTTAACAGCAACAATAGTATCAGTCTCAGTGTCCCTAGCTTTATATACTGTAGCAAACTGAAAATTAGAAAAAAAAATTGCAATTAAAATCTTCCATAAATATAACCAATACTACTTTGCATGCGCAAAGAAAACAAAATTTACAAATATTTATCTTAGTTTTTAATAGTACTACTACTACAAATATTAACTTACATAATTCTCTCCAAAACATCTCTCCCTACCTTTTCTTACATCTTTCAATCAATAACAATAATTTGTCATCCATAATTATAATAAATTATATATTAAAAAAAAAATCATAAACACCTTACATGGAAATTGCTCTTACCAAAGACTTTAAGAAGCTTCAAGTTTAAATATATTTATACAAATTTTAAAATCAATATTCTACTTGTAATTCATAAGAAAAGTGAATTGATGGTGTTAGATTAAAAGAGAATTTTCAATTACAAATATAATACATGGCAGCACTTAGTAATAAAAAAAAAAAATAGGTAATAAAACATTGTCTGGTTGTAGGTTCTAACAACAGAAAAATTGAATATTATCAATTTTGAGCTGTAATTTTGTTTTATACAATTTGGACAAAAAATTTCTTTTTTACTTTTTACATTTAGACAGGTTTTTGAGAAATATTTTATGATTTAAAATTGTTTACTTAATTTTATTCTTATGTTTTTACTCATGCGATGGGTGGGAGAGAAACTTTAATTTAAGGAGGAGGTTTAAATTTAATTCAAACAGTAGTTTTAGTTTGAGATATTTTACTATTATTTTATTTAGCATAAACTAATTAATTTAATTGTCTAAGATATTCAATTATTGTATCCATGTTCATGCAAATCATCATGTTGGGATTGCGTTCATATGGTCATTAATTTCCTAAAATTTTGAGTTTGAGGCAAAGAAACTTTTTGGACTTATTTTATTGTTTAAAGTAAATCCAACATTTAAAAAATCAGCAAAGGGTTACATAATTTTCCAATCTTAGCTGTTAAATTTTTATTTCAAATACACATAAAGTTTAATGACTTAATTATGAAATATCTATAATCTATTTGTGAAAATGATCAAAATGTTTGGTAAAAGAAATCTGGATCCAATCTGACTCCTTGATCAAATGATGTCCTTACCTTCAAAATTACACAGTATCAGAAGTATAATTGAGAAAAGAAATGAAAGTTTTTGGTAAAGGATCAAGGAATCAACTGGGATTTCAGTTTGATAATCATCACACTGAGTATTATCAGTTTTGATAATCATCAAAATTATTATTTAGAGTATAATTGCTAAAAGGTCAAATTTTTAGTAAAAAACAATTTGGGTTCCATGAGATCTCCTAGCTCGATAGCTACCTCATATAATTTTTAATTACACCCTCAACATGAAAAACAGATAAGGAAATTATAAAAAAAGAACTCAAAAAATATTTTTTTAAATCTGATCAGATCCCTTGGAAGAACATTTTAAAAAAAATTATCATATCATCTGTATCAAAACTAGATACAGTTGGATTTTCAAAGTTGAAAATTTATATTTTAATTACAAGTCCCATTCAGCCCCTTTTTTGGGAGGCTATATATTTGTATACAGCCAAATTTCAACTTTTTTGCTTTTTTGATCAAGTTTTCAAGATATGAGACAAAAGCTGTTTAGAGATAATACTAAATTCAATTAATTAAAACTTTGGAGTTTTAAATAAATTAATAAGTACTTTCATCCGATTAAAGCTTAATTTTTTACAACTGGTACACAAAAAGTAAAACATAAAAAATGCATAAACTACCCCTCCCTCTTTTTTAATTTGTCAAAAGTTTAATCACAAATAGCTGGTTCAACATCTACATCCAGGAGACGGTTCCCTTCGCTTGGAATTCTGCAACTGGTGGAATACAGATCAACAACTCTACAAGTATGTTCTGTTTACCGACTAGACAAATTTCATTCGAGATGGCGTCAACAACTTACATAATGAGCATACATGGGCAGAAGTAAATCCTCAAGGAACGGTAGAAGGCAATTTTCAACACCAATTTAGTGTCAATGTATGGTACGACCTTCTTCACAATTAGCTGTTTGGACCGTTCATATTACGTGACTGCTTAAATGAGAGGACTACTTGCACTTTCCTACAAAATTGCCACAGCTGCTGAAAGATGTTCCTCTAGCACTAAAATGCAAAGTTTAAGTCCAGCACAATGGTGCGCCTCCCCACTTCTCTTGTACCATTTCCACTCACTTAAATCATTTTCCTGAGAAATGGGTTGGTCATGGAAATCCACATTCTTGGCCAACAAGATAGCCTGATCTAATAACACCTTTAGATTTTTGCGTCTGGAGATGGATAAATATGTTGTATACAAAACAAAAATACATTCTCGTGAGGAATTAATTGTCTGCATTTTGGATGCAGCTGAGCAACATAAGTTCAGCCCTTTCTTATTTTCTTTTTCCTGTTTAGCCTCTGGTAACTACCTTTCAGATAATACTTCAGAGGATGAATGAGGATGATATGTATGAGTGTAAATGAAGTGTAGTCTTGTACAGTCTCAGTCAACCATTCCTGAAATGTGTGGTTAATTGAAACCCAACCACCAAAGAACACCGGTATCCACGATCTAGTATTCAAATCCGTGTAAAAATAACTGACTTTACTAGGACTTGAACGCTAGAACTCCAACTTCAAAATCAGCTGATTTGGGAAGACGCGTTCACCACTAGACCAATCCGATGGGTTTAAGGACAGCCCTCAAGAACCAAAACAAGCAACAAAAGCAGTACAGATGCGTGCTAAGATATGTGTTGAAAATGGCGGGCTCATTTTGAACACTTATCATAAACTGGTATGTATAATGTAATTTGGTCTAGTGTACTGTTTCTAAATAGGAATAAAATTTTGTAACTTTTCTTTGTTTTATTAAACTTATCTTACACCATTTTGTTCAGAATTAAATTCTCTACAAATTTTGTTTCAATGTTTTATGCGTTTGTTACCCACTTAACAAAGTTATTTTACATCAAACATGAAAAACACGGTTTTTTACCTCAATCTATTGTTTTTCCTCACAGATTTCTCAAAAACTACTGCAAATACAGTTCTGGGACATATTTTATTTTATTTTTAAGGTTAAAGACCGTAATAAATCGCTAATTCTGACCCTAAATTAATGTCCTAAAAATTTCAGTATGACCTCATTTCACCAGGGTAGCTGAAATTAAAAAAAAAAACTTTTTCACTAGCCATACCTAGCAAACAAAACATCACTTTAGGACATGTTTATATGAACTTTCCCATTATTTTCATGAGCAGAGTAGGTTATGAAAGTCTGGGGACAACTTTGTGATACACAGGTGTATGTACAAATTTTCCAAAAATTTGTATAATTCTTTAGTGTTTTTTGGACGAAGAGGACCTTGAAATTCAAAAGTTTGGAAAATCCTGATACCCAAGATTAAGAAAAAAAAGACTGCATGTTTACTGTATCTTACAGTTTTTATTTCAATTCTTTTTTGCATTAGACAAAAATTAATTTTTATTTCAATATAATTCACTTGTAAATAAATTAAATGTTTAAACAGTAATTATTTTTTATACTAGTCTACACACTAAAGCAGGTATTTTTCATTAACTCAGAGACTAGAGATTAATTTTTTTATAATTTATTTTAGATTTATTATTTAAACTCAAGATTTATATGCATAATAAACCATATAAGAGTAAACACTACACTAATTCTTATTTATTACAAGTAGTGTAAAAAAAGAGCAATATTTTTTTAAATATTGACATAAATGTGGTGCAACTGAAATGAAAAATATACCTGAATTATTAAAAGTAATAAGCGTTTTATTGTTAACATAATGACAAACTCATCGTTCAAACAATAAAACAATTTCAAACATGACCCTCATAACTAATGGCAACACAAGCAGTGAAAGTGCATACACTGTTTAACTTGTGTGATGGTATAACAACTGATTCATTAAAAAAAAAAAGCTTTTGCAAATGACAATTTATCTTTATTTTATACACTTCAATTTCCTGGAAGCTATTCACCAAGGAATTCCAAGTATTAGAGTATCATCTAATTATACAGTCTGCAGTTCACCACTTATCTAATACATCTATTATTAATAATAAAAATAATATTTTAATTTTAAATCAATTGACATTAATTAGCTATTATTGACTATTACTAATCAGACATTGTTATTTCAGCTCTGACAGAATATATGTGATTATTAAACTAGAGTTGTGGAATATGTATTAACTTACAATTCTTTCAGAAGAGCTGAATGGATTGTTGTGCAAGATTTAAATATTTTTGCAAGCCTAATGCAATCTGGAAAATATCTAAGAAAAGATATTTAAGAAAAGATGACATAATATTCCAATTTATTTACAAAGTAGACATTTTGTATTGAATTTGGCATAAGAGTATATACTGTTTTAAGCAATGATAGATCCAAAATTTGATGGGAGGTTAAGATTTAACTTTTATATTTTCTCACTTAATTTGTTTAACTTTCCTTAAAAGTCATATACTGTATATATGTAACAGGCAATCCAAAAGTTAACAATCCAGAATTATTAAAATTACCTCTTAACAGCAGGTATATTTAGGGAAATTATTATAAAATCATTGTTAACAATTTTTTCTTTCCAGTCTAGATAGCTAATTATCGGTCCAATTTGGGCATATGCGGTTTTCACTGGATATTGATGTTTTGACACCTAGGAACCCAAAAAACCAGACGGAAATTTTCTGGATGTTAATGTTCGTATCTGTGTTCAATGTTGGCTTCTAATCACCTTATATCTGTAGAACTACCAGACCAATTTTGACCAAACTTTATCAGATTACTTCTACATATATATGGGACATTGATGCCATTAAATTTTCAACTTAAAAGGTCACCCACCCTCAGTATCTCGAGTTTTCGCCTAATTAAGGTCATAAGTTTTTTAGGCACATTTGTTAATTAAAAAATTACAATATTTGCAAAAAAGATTTTGCAAAATCGCACCCCCACCCCAAAAAATGCTGTTGTAGTAGTCTTCTATGATGCGACATCACTGGTGGGCGATAAAATTAAATAAATTAATACTTTTTTTTCCTTCTTTCTTAAACACCGCCAAGATAACTAGCCTCCACCTGTTGAGCATCAGTGTGTCATGGCAGCAGTCTCTGCCCACCCTATCTACCCTCTTTTAGAGAGTTCTCCCTTTGGGCTCCCCAGAGCCTCATCGGAGTGCAGCAACCCCCTCATCTGGACAGCTAACACACTCCTCCACTGTAGGGCTACCCTCCCCGTTCCTACCCTAGTTGGCTTCGGATATGCACTGCGCGCATCCGATGCTGCCCGTGACCCTCTCACACCATGAGGGTCCTTTATGTTATCATCAGGGAGCCCCGACCCCTCCACTCTTGCATGCGGGAGGGGCCAGAACACCCTAAGCAAAAGGCTACTTCCCTGTTCCCTGGCCCTACATGTCGCCACAATTCGCCCCCGGCTTCCACTATTTTTTTTTTTTTTTTTTATATAATACCCTTTTATACATCGGTGTCACGTTACTGCCCACCATCAAAGACACTGTATATCCTCCTCTTGTGGGTTCACACAAACCCAGTCTAAAAACATCTTACCTTAACCCAAAATAAGACAAATAAATAAATAATACGCATCATCTACACCTAGTACTTAACCTAACAAATTATTACACATTATCTTACCATACTAATTAAAAAATCCATCTCCAACTTCCCCCATGATCATCCCCCCATTCTAGTCGTGGCTTTTCCTATCGCAGCCACAGTTCACAAGTATAAATTCCTAGATTACGCAACAGAAATACATTTAACCTAACAAGTATTATGCTATAACTGAAGACAATTCCTCCAGATGTCCCGAAGAAAAACAAGTTAATGACACAAGAAATCGTATTCACAAGACAATACCTTCATACCTTCTTTCTTTCCTGTTTAGCCTCCAGTAACTACCGTTCAGATAATACTTCAGAGGATGAATGAGGATGATATGTATGAGTATAAATGAAGTGTAATCTTGTGCATTCTCAGTTCGACCATTCCTGAGATGTGTGGTTAATTGAAACCCAACCACCAAAGAACACCGGTATTGACGATCTAGTATTCAAATCCGTGCAAAAATAGCGGGCTTTACTAGGATTTGAACGCTGGAACTCTCGACTTCCAAATCAGCTGATTTGGGAAGACGCGTTCACCACTAGACCAACTCGTTGGGTCAAGCTAACATACCTTAATAAAACTTAACCTAACACTTCACCCGTGTACTTGATGGCAGCCTCCAGTAATTAGTGTGAAAGACTTGTGTGCTTGATGTGTATGATGCATGTTTGTTGATCTGTTGTGGTGTGCTTGTGGCATGATGAGTGTGATTTTCTTTACCTTGCTCTATGCATGATTGTTGTATGACTGTGTCACTCCCTTCTTGATGAAATGCTTTCTTAAGCTGTTTCAGGAAGGGTGGGGAGTCAGTGGTGGAGGTTTAGTCAGTAATGTGCAGGTATACATACACACTTAATAACACCTTACGGTGAACCCAATGATGCCGAGGCACCTGTAAATGACGTGAAGATTGGAACAGTTATATGAGAGAAGTCTATCTTTTCACTGTTGAAAAGATGCCAAAAAGAAGGATTAGAGAACCTGACAAAATTTTAGAAGCATGTACACCGAACTGAAGATAATACCATATGGGTTCTACTACAAGTATAGTTGTTTAATCAAATTTGTCAAGAAACAAGAGAGATTTCTGCAACAAGTTTCCAATAGGTTAGCGCGCACTTAATAGACATCTAAAAGAAAATCCTCTTTCCACAGAACACATTAACATCTGAACAGGTCACTGTAATTCATACAACTGATTCCTTATTGACTAGAGTTTCGATAATGTCGCACGGACTTTGATCTTGCTTGGGTCACTCACTGTCAAAACCGTAGATCTTGTGTTTTCCTGATTCTAAACACATAAGTATATTAAAGTATGAAAAGACTGAAGTTATCAAGTAATAGCTCAAAATTACCAACAAATTCAAGCAGTTGGTTTTGTAATGAGGATAAATTATAAGTATATATTCATTGATTCCACAATTGGCGCAAATATGCAGGATGTAAGGGATCAACTAAATGGCAGAATTAAAATCAATGAGGAACACTTTGACAGCTACCTAGTGGAATTTACACGGCAACAACTTTCCCAATTTGACAATGAAAACTTATTTCATGCTATTCTAAAACAAAAAACAGAATTTGGCTTTCCACAAAACTAAAAGTTAAGTGGTTCAAGAGTCTCTACTTAATGCATTTTCATTAATATATTTTATTAGGGTTGATAATAGACAACATCACAGTGGTGAGGGGGCATGATCAGAGAGACCTAAATTACTCTATTAATTTTAACCACTTTCTCCCATTACTTTTACGGAAATGTGATTCTGAAAAATTGTATAATATATTAATTTGCTGAAAATTAATTTACAATTCGAAAAATGAAGGGTTGATTAGATACTGGAAAGTACCAAAACTGCAAACCCACCAGATTGGTCTAGTGATGAACGCGTCTTCCCAAATCAGCCGATTTGGAAGACAAGAATTCCAGCGTTCCAGTACTAGTAGTCAGTTATTTTTACATGGATTTGAATATTAGATCTTGGATACCGGTGTTCTTTGGTGGTTGGGTTTCAATTAACCACACATCTCAGGAATGGTCAAACTGAGACTGTACAAGATTATACTTCATTTATATTCATACATATCATCCTCATTCATACTCTGAAGTATTATCTGAAGGGTAATTATTGGAGGCTAAACAGGAATAAGAAAGGAAAGTATTAAATCTGCAATATAATAAATCTTATAAATGGTATATAGCACTGATGTTCAGCCCTACTGGAACATAGAGTAAGGTAATAGTGTGCCATAGATATTACATAGCAAACTCCAAGTTTGCCAGTAATTCTGGTAAATCAAAAAATACAAAGATTTTTTTACGAGTTTGATCAGTGCTACAGGCTACATACCGATACACTGACAGTGAGTGATCTTAATTAATTTGAAGAAAAATAGGTGAGTATGACCTTCAAAACTGTGAAATTAATTGGAAAAAATTAAAAAAATTGTAATCCTCCTACATTATCCAATTAAACACAGATTTTTTTCTCCACTCCCTTTATCTATCAAGTGACATTCTGTAGTAATATTGTTTCATTCTTCTTGTTTTTTATTCCTACTCATTAAGTCATAACATGTGACATTCCACAGAACTGGATGCTGACAAAACAGTTCTATCAATTTACAAATAAAATCTAATACTATTCAAACTTCCTTAACACACTTTCAGTGTTACAACACTGAACTGCTTTTGTTGACAGTCACAATACAGCTATAGAAATAGAGGGGGGAAGGTGTCTAGGATTGCTGCACAGAAATATTATATAGCATCCTTTGATGTTAATAGATAACATATGAATAGCATCTTTTCAGTTGTATAACATAAAGCTTGCATATAGCAAGTGCAATACAGCACTTTGCTCTTGCGTATTTAACAACTATTAGCATTGGTAAATACTAGGTTTTGTGAAACACGCGTTTATGTTTACCTTTAGATGCAATTGTTTAGTTTTCTTAATAAATTTTAACCCTACCAAGGTAAAGTTATACTTATCAAGAAAATTCACATTTAACAAAAATTACTTACATAACACCCTAAACAAAAAAAATCTCACCCTAACTTAGGTTTGCACAATCTTTCCGGCATTATGATACCATAAACAAGTCTGAATTTGATTTACAATAGCTCGTTAACAGTTACATACCTATCTCGATTGGAAAACCGCCCGCACGTTAATTTTTGTGGGTTAATTTTCCAGTTACGATTGCAATATAAATACGAAAAATGTAGTTGTTTATTGATAATGAACAGATAGCACCACAAATCGTTACCTGAAATTAACTAGAGTTCGATATAATTTTTTTTTTAATTTACCACATTTGGTAGAGAGATTAATCCAAATACCTTCGTCCACTGAGCAATTCTAATTAAATAAACTTAAACCTTCAGACAATTAAATAATAAACTCAAAAATTAACAATCTTAAGATTTTTAGGTATTGATATAGGTTATGGAGTATATTCAGGGCACTTACTTGACCTTCTCCAAGAAATTCTATTTTTTCATACCGTCTAAATCGTTCTTCCATATTAAAATGTAAAAGTTACTATTCTCAAAAACTCTAAAAATAATATACATACAGAATCTAACATACGAAGTTAACACATGACCTAACGTGTCAAAAGTCACTAACTGAAATACGCAAACCCGCGAAAGAGCTGCTCCCGGAATCGAGCTTTCCTACTATTGAAAACAAAGATCGACATACACATGGTGTATCCGATTTCTATATGTAATATCGATTATGAACTACAACGTTCATAATACAAATAAATGTTAATTCGATCAACCAAAATTCCAATTTGGTTTTTATGAAATGCAAACGTTTTTTATTTGTACCCACGGTTGGAAAAAACTTAGTACAATCACACAACTTATTATATTAACCTCAGATACATAAATGTCCTACTTCGATAGGATTTACGTTTACTTTGTCACTCCGGGTAAATAGGATGCCTTCCGTAATTTCAAACTACAAACAAGTAGGATAACATTTGACACAGTAACCTTTATCAGGAAGATTCTGATATGCCATTCATTTATTTAGTTTTTTGTTCAGTAATCGTCTTTTCATCTATTGAATTAATTATAAACGTCATAATGAAATTTAAAAACTAATAAGAACAAAATTTATTCTTAAAAAGTTAGGAAACTTGTAAATCATTTTACAATATTTGAAGTTTTTTCCGGTTACGCTACCGTTAACTAGGGAAGAATATAGAAATACAGTAAATATAAATATACTTATTATATATAAATAAACAATACCTCATCTTATAATTACTAATATCATTACGTAGATCATTTATAGATTAAGTAATATCAAACAATACTAAATTGTTAATATTTATATAAATTTTTATTGTTAATATCTATCGTTGCAGTAATTATATTTCAACCTATCATAATTCTATCGTTGGCTGTACATAGATCGGTGCAGCCAATTATTTTAATCGAGTACTGCGCATGTTTGCTGTACTTGTCAGTATTCGTTATTTTCATCAAAAATGGGGTAATTGACTTCATCCGTAAGGTGTCAGATAAACAACATGCTGCTCATTTAAAGAACTGAAATTGGAAGTTGTTTATTTTCTGTATGCATGGAGTAGAAAATACACAAGTTTTATGACAAATAATTTGGTATGGGTAGCGACGCTGTAACCGATTGGTAAAGTTTTGTAAGGGAAGAGTGTGCGTACTCCACAAATCAGTAATAAACAGAATGATCTGATCATGGAAGTAGACGAATATATTTTTTCAAAGCGAAAATACCATGTGAAGATGTTTTACTCTCAGCAGTAGTTGCTTTCGGTTACTTTTTGAGAAACAAAAGAATATTTCGTGTATGAGAAGGACCCCAATCGAACGAAAAACAAGTTATTTAGTGTTACAAAGTAATTTATTAGATCTGGAACGATATAATTTCTGATTGTTGGTGGAGTTATGATTATATACCTAATCTACAATTTTACACATCAAACTGTTAATCACACGGTTAACTTTCGAGATTAATCACTAGGATACCAACACAGTGGAAAGTTTACGTGGAGTAGTGAAAAGAAGAATTACAAGGAGTGGGGTATAACGAGATCTGCACTACTAATAATGCGATTTCATATGACGCAAACAGTACAGAGACAGAGACACGTTCCATCAAATTTTCCAGTATATCGCCTTGTTTTGACCTCAACAACACTGAATATAAGTGAGACTTACTTTTTTCTATTATAATAGCGATTTAAGGAATGTGTTGCCTTTCAAAATAAGACCCACAAAACCTTCTACTACGGTTGTAACTATGCCTTGGCCATTCAGACCACTTCCTCTGTCTATCGGAGGTTGACATTAAACTCGTTCGGGGAGCGGGGTAAGATATTTTAAAATCAAATTTTGAAACATGTCATCAGCTTTAATTTTTTCTTCTTTACTTTTTTTTATCGAAATAAGTATGAGGAGGCATCCTTTTCAACAGTTTTCAGTAAAAGGCTTTGGGATCTGTTCATCCATTCACGTTAAAACTTTTGCCGTATTTCTTTCGCCAGTAGTTACACATCATTGTATGGAAGTTTAAAGAAGACCGTGATAAAGGCAATTTATATATATATATGTATATATATATATAGAAAGAGAGAGAGAGAGAGAGTGTGTGTGTGTATGTGTGTGCGACATACATACTTTTCCAATACAATTGTTCTACTACTACTTCTTTCTTTTTCCTGTTTAGCCTCCGGTAACTACCTTTCAGATAATACTTCAGAGGATGATATGTATGAGTGTAAATGAAGAGAAGTGTTGTGCAGTCTCAGTACACCATTTCTGAGATGTGTGGTTAATTGAAACCCAACCACCAAAGAACACCGGTATCCACGATCTAGTATTCAAATCCGTGTAAAAATGCCTGACTTTACTAGGAGTTGAACGCTAGAACTCTCGATTTCCAAATCAGCTGATTTGGGAAGACGCGTTCACCATTATTTTCTTCGTTGCAGATTGGTTAAAACACCGATGAGAGTGTCTTTCGAAGCATTTGCATCGGTGGCATCCTGATTATATGATACACGTATATATGATATATGTATTCAGGTATTGAGGGTCTGGAAGATGACCTTCCGGTAAAGCCCATCAGTACTAGGAACAGAGAGGCTGGTGTGGCGACCGGGAAGGTCACAAGGCGGGTATATTCTCCTACGGGGTCAGGATGTCAGCCAGGCTCCGTGTCTTGGACCGGGGTTAGGAAAATTTTGAATTAGAGAATTTGGCAGACCAGTTGACTCTAAGATATATGGATTCTGCAGAACACTCTACCCTACGTAGTTCTGAAGGAGAGAGTTATCGATTCTGTGAGTCGTCTCAGGCGAGCTTCTCAACAAGAGGGTGACCCTGAACGGCGAGCAGAACTCGCTTCAGAATATAGGGAGTTGAGTACGCAGTATTTTCGTAAGACCCTAACGGCAAAAAGGGATTCTTGGCGTTGTTTTGTCCAGGATCAGAGTAATAAGGATCCTTGGGGGTGTCGTTTATAGTTTTTTAAAGAAATGAAAATCATTCTTCTGTCTGCTCTCTCGACCCGGCAAGGTGTACTGACTGACAGAAGGGGGATATTGCGTGCCTTATTAAATGATCTGTTGTCGGATGATAAAGTGGCAGGTAAGGGTCAGTAACATCTGCGTATTAGGCATGAGGTTGCTTCATGTCATTCTGATGTGGCATCTTTGGAGATTACTGAGGTCGAGGTGCAACAGATTATTTTGACTTTTACAATAAATAAGGCTCCTGGGTATGACGGAATCACTGTGGAACTCTCCATGTTCGCTTGGTGAGGATAAGTGTGGGTGTAATAACAAAGATTTTGAATAAAATGCTTCTTTTCGGGTATTTCCCGCTTTGTAGGAAAAGACGTTTGATGAAGATTTTGTTTAAAGGAGGGAACAAGGATCCTACCATGAGATCGTCGTGCAGGCGTCTGACGCTTCTGCCAGTGCTCGGTAAGGTGTTTGAGAAAGTGCTATATTTGCGGATTAATGGAAGGCTGACCTCGCGGACTCTGTTGATGGATGATCAGTAAGGTTTTCGATCAGGAAAGGTAAAGAGGACGCAATGTTACAGGTGACTGACATCGTCACGAACTGCGGCTCTGAATATGTCCTGGATATATTCTTGGATTTATCCGAGGTATTTAACATGTGCGAAATGAGATAGAAGTACTATAAAAGTTAATTTTGTAACCGACATGTAGTACTTAGAGATGGTGGCACTGAGATAGGTAAGATGCTGTCCAAGGAGTACTCCAAGGCAGAGTTCTGGGTCCTCTGCTTTGGGTTGTGGAGTTTGACTCTCTCATACGGTTGAGGTTTCCCAGCGCATGTCGTGTCATCGCTTATGCTGATGATGGGCTTCAACTAGTCAAAGGAAACTCGCGAAACGAGGTCAAATTCCGGGAAACTCAAGCTTGTACAATACTAGAGGTGTGGAGCAATCAACACAAAATTGAATTCAGCCCTCAGAAGACCACCATGATACTGCTGAAGGACCGTTTGGCTGCAACGCGGCAAGCACACGTTTTTATGGCCGGCCATCCTATTCATTATGTTTCGGTGCAACGGAATTTGTGTGTTCTTGATAAAAATTTCAGAATCAAGGAGCACTTTCAGTGTCACAAAAAGGCATGTGATGATGCCTTCTTTGCCATTCGTAGCGTGGGCCACCCCGTTTGGGGTTTAATTCAAGACTATGAGAATTTGGTATAAAGGTGTATGCAAGGCAGTTATGCTTTACGCACCACCAATTTGGCCGAACAGAATGAGGTATAAAAGCTACCGTGATATACTGTTGAGAGCTCAGCCTCTCCTGTTACAGTTACTGCGACGTGGGGGGTCTCTAGTTATAGCGGGTGTAAAACCTATTGACGTCTTTGCGTCGGAACTCCAGTTAAATATAACTGGAGCGTAATAACATTTGCAGTAAATAACATTTGACTCTCTCATACGGTTGAGGTTTCCCAGCGCATGTCGTGTCATCGCTTATGCTGATGATAGGCTTTAACTAGTCAAAGGAAACTCGCGAAACGAGGTCAAATTCCGGGAAACTCAAGCTTGTACAGTACTAGAGGTGTGACTTTTTTTTTTTCAGCCGAAAAAGTCGGCTGAACTGACTGCGCAGCACATTCGAAATAGAGGAGGTAGGTTATGGTATTTGGCAGGATAGGTGAAATGAGACGGCAGATGGGGGATATACGAACGGTCTCTTTCCGGAGGGAAGGGCGTTAAGAGTCTCCTCGTGGATCTCTCCGAACCGGTACGTAACTCAGTTCCTTTCGAGAAACGGAACATTTCGGGATAGGCTGGCTCGATTTGGCTTGACTGACGGGTCAGTGTTCTCAATGTTTAATATCAGATGATGCATATCATGTGCTGTACGTCCAAAATATTAGTTAAAATGTGCAGAGGTGAATAGAGAGCTTGAGGGTATTGTTTCAAGTCTGAATCTGCAGGTAAACTGAAAAGTTAAGAGTTAATTAACATTAAAATTAACACCAATGGAAATGACTATCGAGGCACTTGCATCGATGGCATCCTGATGACTACACGATGACTGAAGCTGTACTAATGATTGATATATGTAATCAGGTATACAGAATGTGGAAGATTACCTCCGGTAACGCGCATCAGTGCTAGTAACGGAGGGCTTGTTTGTGGCGACCGGAATTGTCACAATGCAAGTCTTCTACAAGGTGGTCAAGTTGATCCTGTTCTACCAACCTTTGAAAACATTGTAATATAATTGTTGAACTAGTCAACACTGACACTTTGATTGAGTTAGGTACGTGGTACACAAGCAACACATCTTGTGCTACCATCCTTTAAAATTATCAATTTTCATACTTCAAAGATAACCGACTTACATTTGATGCAGTGCGAGCCATTAAGGAAAATTAGATTTGTATGGTCACTATTTGGGGATTTACTCTATACTTTTTAAATTAACTGTGAAAAATATTAAATGGCCAAAATTTCAGTTGGGTTGACATAGCTTGTTTCCAAATTAAAAGTTTTGTTTTTCAGTGCCCTTTATAATATGTCACAATCCAACTCTTTCAATTTAAAAGTTTTGGATTTCCTCATGGGTCTCACACCAAAAAAATTTTTCAAGGTAGGAGCAATTTCTAAATTTATTTTTTCAACTTAAGTTGAAAAGTTTTTTAAGGGTCATACTTTATTAATGCTTCATAAAAAAAAGAAAGAATTATTTTTTGACTAATCTCACAAAGAAATGTAAAGAATTTCAGGGCATGTTCTACAAGTGAAAATAAAGAAAATAGTTAAAATAAACATGTGTATGAAAATATTTCATTTTTGTTATACCTTTAAACATTTAAAAGATTTCTGCTTCAAGAGCAAAATTAAGCCATATTGAAATTTTTGAGACTTAAATTTGGTAGTTTCGTATGATTTTGGTCTGAAAATTTTGAATAAAATAGATTCCAGAATTATATATGTAGTAATCTTTGGAGAAATGATTGTAAACAAAAGTAATCGGTGTTGCAAAACACAATATTTATGTTTGACATAAAATAACTTTGTGAAATTGTCAATAAACAAATAAACTTTTGCAACAAAATGTTTAGATAAAATATATGTAACACCAACTGAGCATAAAGAAGAGTTTAAAAAGTTTTATTTAAAAAAAAAAAAAAAATACAGACCAGACATTCCAGAAAAATTGTTCTGATTTGATTCTTTAATATTGAGCAATTAATATTGATGGTTAATCTGTGCTGTGTAACAACTGACAGAGTGATCGGCCTATTTTTCTTTCATGAACAACTATAAGCGGAAACATTTACCTTAATTTGTTAGAAAATTTTTCCTATTCTTAGTTACAACATTAACAAACTAATATCATCTTCCTGCAAAATTATATATTATATCCTAACTCATTGGACTTCATCCATTCATGAATTTTTGAACAAGAAATTTTGTAATTGGTTACGATAATCAACAGGCTGGCCACAGAGGTCATCAGGCTTAACACCTTGTGATTTCTTTATATAGGGTTTTGTTAAAGATCATGTCTGCAACATTCGAGTAATTAAAATGGATGTTTTAAATCCTATAGTTGTTGCTGATATACTACAGCGTATTTGGCAAGAGTTGTATATCTTTAGCATGTACAATACACATTACAATGTAGTACATGTTGAATGCTTGTGAATTTCATATCAACAAAAAATTTTAAATTCTGATCTTTCTTACTGCGAAAGAATCCTAATTGCAGTCAGTGTAATATTTTCATTTATAATCAAAGTTGTAAAGGTGTTTTATGTATTTTATGTTTACATAAAAAATGTAATAACTTTTTTTTATAAAAGGAATATATCACAATTGGTTGTTTTTTCTACCTCTTTGACTTGCTATAAATGATCATTTTCCTATTTGATTAGCATAGTTATTTGTTAAGACCTCATCAGAGAGTTAGAAGTAATAAACGCCCTAACCTAAGCATTAACTCTATGAATTTCTCTAAATTTGTATGTTACAAGTATGAAAATAACTTCAAATTTACTGTAGGCTGCTGGCAAATTATAGTTTTAGTTAATTTTTTCCAGGTAGTCCAAAATATTGCTACTTGAGGTCTTTGTACTAGATTTTATTAATATTAAGACAGATGACTTTGGGTAAGATTAATTTTTTTTTTTATATAACATTTTTGTTTAAGAAAATACATCAACAAAAACGTAAGATCATATAGGCATCACATGTTACAATAGGCTGCCAATTAAATTAATGGAAAGTACTACATTTTAAATTGATCTTACGAAGTAACTACCTGAAAAAAAAATTATAATATTGATGTATTAAATTTTTTTCCTTGATTTTTTTCTTTTTATATTAAAATTGTAATCCGTTGTAGTATATTTTTATATTTATTAATACATCTTTAACTGACATAACTAGTCAGACATATATGTGACTAAATTTTAATTTGAGTATCAGTGACTAGAAACATGATTAAGTTCATGTAAATTGCCACAAGTTTTTTTAATCTTAAATTACATATGAAAAGATAGCATATTCTCAGAATCCAATCACCATAAGTTGAATTGTTGAATGTTATGTAATGCTAATGAATAAATAAAATTTTCAGTTTTATCACTAGTTGAGGGAGGTGATTTCACAATCTGGAAATGCTGGGAAAGTTCATAATTGCCAAATTTTTATTTATTTATTTTTTTTTTAATAGAAAAACCATTACTTATCTCTACTTGAAGTATTTATGAATAAACTGCCTGTTGCAGTCTTACATTAAAATATTTTTTATTTATAATGTGTATGGTGTAATCTGTTGACAACTTATGAATAATAAGCAACTTCCCCATGGTCCAATGAAATGAGAATGATATGTATGACATGTAAATGAGGTGTAGTCTTGTACAGACTTAGGCTGACCATTCCTGAGATGTGTGGTTAGTTGAATCCCAACCACCAAAGTACAACGTATCCAATGTCTAGCAATCAAATCTGAATAAAAGTAACTAACTTTCGCCAGAATTTGAACCTCAGAACTTTCAACTTTGTAAATAAACTGTTAAACTAGTGATTTGTGATGAGTTTACCACTAGACCAGCCTGAAGGGCTAGATTAGCATAATATTATTTTATTTATATCAGTTATTTAAAGCCAATTAATAAACAAATTTTATTTACATAGAGCAAAAAATACTTTTTTCATAATTACAACAATTTTAATGTAATAGGTAATTATACATTTATTTTAATTTAATAAAATTTATTTCAAGAGATAAAAATATAACAACTCTTAATAAAAATAGAACTGATTTATTATTAAAAAATATGATTAATAGAAAAATGGATAAAAATTTACATTATAGTGTAACCTTTGCTGGAACAGATAATTTATTTAATATTTAGATGAGATTCCCTAGGGATGATGGGGGGAATACAAAATATCATAGAAACAAATGACCATATTTTCGTTATTCTTTATCAGTTATCCCCCAATAGTTTTGATTAGGATGGATTAATAGAACAGACTAGGGCATGTGAAGTTGTTCAAGTCCTAGTAAAGCCAGTTATTTTTACACGGACTTGAATACTAGATCGTGGATGCCGGTGTTCTTTGGTGTTTGGGTTTCAATTAACCACACATCTCAGGAATGGTCGAACTGAGAATGTACAAGACTACACTTCATTTACACTCATACATATCATCCTCATTCATCCTCTGAAGAATTATCTAAACGGTAGTTACCGGAGGCTAAACAGGAAAAAGAAAGAAAGAAAAGGGCATATGAAGTTACCATGCCTGTACTGATGGCAATGCAATTCAGCTTGCTTTACTCCTCATGTCATTTCAGAGTATCATGATGTAACATCCATGAGCACACACAACACTCTACCGCAATAATTCCTGAAGTTGGCAGATAAAAGTGAAGGGGCACTAGATAATTAAGGAGATAACTGTAGAGATAATTTAAACTATTTTTTCAAAATAGTTTAAAACACATAAATTCAACCAGGTAGAATTCAAGAATATATTGATATATGCATTACATGCATTTTTATTTTTAAACCGTGGGTGCAGGAGACGAGAAAATGAATTTATAGCAAGCAACAATTAGGTGAGACACTTTCCACTAACGATTACATATATAAATAAGAAAGTTTATAATTCTTATATGACTTTATAAATGTTATTTAGAAAAGATCTTATGTCTCAACTGTTTAAAAATAAACAGATAAATTATTCCACTGAAAACAAGATTTCAATCGGACAAAAAATATTTGTTTAATCGAAATCACTGAAAGGAGAACATATCAGTTTAATGGGATAGTAATATGTAACCTGCTTGTAGATAAGAGTTAATGCAGTCAAACTGGACTGTATTAACAATCCATTAAAAAATTTAGTATACAAAATAAATCCATCAGAATTCTACTAGATAATGGCATAATCTGCGATTACGTAAGGTAAATTTAAATTAAATGTAATTATTTCATTATATTTTTATATTTTAACAATTTTAGCACAAATTACAAACTAACAATGTAACAATACTATATTTACACAAACACAACTATAACAATTTTATAGTTTTACTAAATTACTTAAATATTAGACAACCTTTTTTTTTTTGTGATAAAAATAGAATGCTAAATGCATGATTTTACATTACTCAAGCTTCCTTAGTACATTATAAGCAATCTACTACAGTATTTGTTTTTCTATGCTTACAAAATTAAAACTCTTGTGATATTACTATTGAATGTATAGTGGCTTTACTAAATTACTGCTCTAAATTAAAATCAACAATTAGTTCTGTAAAATAATAATAATAATAATAATGTAATTTTTAATTCATTGTAATGCTTGCTACAATTAAACTAAAATAATATTACTATACCTTTTGAAACTCTTATTCATCAAAATAATTCATTGTTCATAAATCGTCACAATATTGCAAGACAAATGTTGCTCTTTAACGTTATATATGAATATAACCATATATGAATATTGCATATATGAATATGCATATATGAATATTGCCATAATGAATTTTTTTTTTTTAAATATGATTTTGGTGTACACACAATTATATTTTGGTGATCGCATGAATATCCGTATTTTTGTTTTCAGAAAGTCATGATTTTAAAGATAAATCTCTATTATCAATAAATTTCATCTAAGAAATCTAAATCTAAGAAATTTTAATGAAATTATATTGATAATAGAGATTTATCTTTAAAATCATGACTTTCTGAAAACAAAAATACAGTTGTTCATGTGAGTTTACAACAATGCCTGAAATTTAAGTCTTTCTAAAACTGTGAAATTAATCATATGCGAACACGTTCACAAAAATATCAGCTTGAAGTATTTTTAATTACATAAGATTTTTTAGGCTGTAATATATGAAGTTAACAGAATCTGTATAAAAGCATGATAAATATTTTCATAAATATAACGTATGAATCTATAATCTCGTGTGCATAACAGCATAAAAAACCACTGGAAGCATCTACCAGCCAGTAACTTAAACTAGTAGGAACTACTAAGCCAATACAAAGGGCAAAGAAGGCTGGTACATTCACTACAAAAGATAGTTTATAATGTTTATAATGATGAAAATTACTCTGGTTAAAAAAATTCCCCAATGTTTGTCTGGAAGAGTTAAAGGAAAGATTTCTTAAGAATAGCTTCATAAAATAATAAAAAAAGAAAAAAATCATAAGAGAACAGGATTAAAGCCAATATTTGGAGATATTTTTCTATTAAATATTATAACTTTCCCAGTATGGTATGAGGCGTTGGAGGTTAGGAGGTACATTGGGAGGCTTTCTTCACTCAAATGCCGGATCAATATCAGGATTATTTCGGCATATAGGACCATATCGGGAGTAAAAGCAGAGGTGATAGCTGGAGTGCCACCAATTCATCTCCGGGCACTGGAGATGAAAGGAGTGTTTGATGAAACAGCAAAGGTGGGGGCCAGACGACACGACAACGCACATCTGAATGGCAGTCTGATTGGAAGGTGTCAACAAATGGTGCCGGGATGAAGAGGCTCATATCGTGCCTCGAACCATGGCTGCGAAGGGTATTTGGGGCATATCTCTACAGATTTGACAGGAGGAACACTCTGACCTGTATCTATTGCGAGGAAGAGGATACAGTGGAGCATGTATTCTTTCAATGTAGATGGGAGTGGATCAAACAGCTGAAGGGACTTAGCTGGTTGACCCTAGACACCTTGGTGGGATACTTGCTCGAGTTGGACAGTGGGCTGAAGTTGTGTCACTAGCCTCACAGATACTGCAGACTAAAAGCAGGGAAGAATCTCTCTGGGGCATAGAGTAATATGTTGGAAAGAACAAAGGAGTTATGGAATAGGGAAACCCAATCTAACAAGGTTGGAGCTGCATCAGGCCTTAAGTGTAATAAACTTAGTTATTAGATTAAGGTTCTTAGTAATTAGTACATTCTGACTGTAATTGTTCAAGTTATTATGTTGTTTTTTGTCTTGTTTTATATTTGATGTATTTTTTTTGCGATTTCAAAAAATGAAGGAAGTTGGGACGAAACATGGCAACGTCTAGGGCCAGGTAGACATCAGCCTCCTTGCCTAGGACATCTTGGCTCGCTCGCACACAAGAGTGGGAAGTCAGGTTGCTTCTGATGATGGCATGGAGGACCCTGATGATACGAGAGAGCATGCGAAATGCATGCCTGGAACCTAGTAGGTTAGGGCTGTGAAGGGCAGTTCTCCTGGGAAGGGGCATCTTGACTATCCAGAAGCAGAAGTCGGGCTGTTCCTATGATCCAGGGCAGACCCCGATGGGGGTCTCTGGGGGGGCCAAGTCAGGGTGAAGTAATCTGCTGCCATGACACTTCGGAACGATTGAGGTAATGTTAGACTGTACTGGTTGCTCTGGGGTTACAAAAAAATAAAAATAAATAAATAAAATACCATAACTTTAGTAGGTGATTTGACATGAGATCCAAATATCCCTATGAATGAAATGACCATTCTCAGAAATTACAATTATCTCAGACCAGGCTTACAACAGAAAGTGAAAAATGAAATAATTTCTGTTGCCTTCTTCATACAGGATTATATGAAGTTGCATTTCACAGCTCAGAACAAGAACTCTGTTAAGGGCTATAATTTCAGAACATTAGATCTGAGATATCATATGTTTGTGGTATAGGACACTATGCTTTACATGAATCATAACTGTACAGCAAAGTTGGTTGTATAATAAAACTAAAATATTAAATACTTGTTTGTTGAAAATAAGTAAGTAATCTCACCTCTGCCTTTACCCATAAGGAATTAAATTAAATATAAAAAAAATTAATACTAAAATAGAATATCTATTTGGAAAACAATTACAATTGGGCACAATTTACCTTTACATAAAGAGTGAGAATGCTGAAAATTTAGTTGTTTATATATAAAATATGTGTAATTAGTAATATTTAAAAACTCAATACAATAATATAAAGCTGATGTAACTTATATCTTGATTTTAAATAAATGGTTCAAAGATATGTGTTGGTAATTTATTAAAAATGGAATGAAAGTTCCATTAAAGAAATGCCCTTTCTTGTTTATTAAAATATTGAACTAAGTTACATAGCAATAATTCTGTTGTTTGGTTTCATAAAGGAGGTGGATGCTGTAATTTTTTAAAAATGAATTAACAATTATTTGTTGTAACTATAGCATGTTTGTAAACAAAAATATACATAAAAAATTAAATTTTCAATTTACCAAAAAGTAGGAAATAATTCATCATATGAGGATTGTCTGAAAAACTTTGACCCTCAACATGAAGATGGCAGCAATCGCCAACAAAAGTTAGGGAATGTATTCACGCATGCGTTGAAAGGTACTCACTAAAATTTCAACCATTTTGGATGCTCATTTGTTGTTTGATAATCATTTGAGACTCACAAAATACTTGCATTTAAAAGGCACTACGCCTACGCAAATTAAAACAGAGTTGGACGCTGTTTAGAGGAATTCTGTCCAATCATTTGCCACCGTGAAGAGATGGGCAGTTGATTTTAAACAGGATCATACCAGTTTGGTTGATAATGAGCATTTGGGACAGCCAAAAACTGCACCTACTAATAATAACAACGAAAACGTTCACCAAATGGTACTGGACGACTGATGAATTAAGATTAGAGATATAGCAGAGGCTATGGGCATATCAAAAGAACATATTTATCATATATTAACTGAAAAATTGGATATGCGTAAGCTATCCATGCATTTGGTGCTGTGTTTACTCACTCTGGACCAAAAACGCATTCAAATGAAAATTTCCAAGGTCCTGCTGGAGCAGTTTAAGCAAAACAAGTCAGATTTTTTGCATCGATTCATAACTGTAGATGAAACACGGATCCACCACTACACTCCTGAGACAAAACAACAGTCAAAACAGTGGCCTGCAAAGAGTGAACCTGCTCCAAAAAAGGAAGGTGATGGCAACTATTTCTTGGGATAGTAATAGAATTTTGTTTATCGATTATCTTCAAAAAGGTAAAACAATAACAGAACAGTATTATGCAGCATTATTTGACAAGCTGAAGGCAAAAATTGTAAAAAATAACCATATTTGAAGAAAAAACTGCTTTTCCATCAGGACAATGCGGCTGTTCAAACTTCTGATGGTTGCCATGGCTAAAATTCACAAATTGCCCTTTGAATTGGTTGACCACTTACAGATCATTCACCAGATCTGATTCCCCAAGTGACTATTTCTTGTTTCCTAACCTTAAAGTTTCGCTTGGAGGAAAGAGAATTTTATCGGTCATTGAGGTTTACGCATACGTATTTTTTGGGAGTAAGATGCCAGCTACTATTTGAAAGAGTTAAAGAGGTTAGAACATCGCTGAAAAAAGTGTATCAACTTGAAAGGAGACTGTTGAAAAATAAAACTATATTTGAGAGAAAAAATACGTTAGGCTCAAAACTTTTCAGACAACCCTCATAATATTTAAGCATGTCAAATGATGATCTGACAGTCCATTTTTATAACTTTAAAACTTTTTCTAATATTTTGAAGACATTCCAAGATATAATAGCACATTTCAAATGAGAACATACACAGACTTAATTATAAAAGTGTAACATTTTATTAAGATATCTAAAACTGAAGCAGTATGGTTTGATTTTGTTATAGGTAAAATCAGTTTGATCAATCTTCAAATTTCATGCCATGGATAACAAAATATTGCCATTTTCACTAATGAAAACAATCAATCACACAAACAATAATGAAAATAAAAGAAGCTCACACAATTTACAAGTAATGAGAAGGAACACAAAGTGGTAAAAGGTATCTTGATCATGATCAAATTTTTGAATATTGAACAAAAAATTCCCTTGTGCTTATTCAAATCTGTATAACATTAAAACTAATTCATTTAGGTTTAATACTTGCCAACCATACTCAGAACAGTGTCTCAATTTCATCCTTATACCAGCATATCTCATGAATAAGTTGTTTATTTTATATATAACAAACACACACACCCTCATACACACAGTGTCCTGAGAGGTGTTGGCCTCTTAGGTTAAGAGGATGATTCAGAACATCAAAATACACTAAAAAATTCATGTAAACAAATGCCTTATCTCACTTCATTTTCCCTCTGTTTACAATTTTCTGTTTTTTTTTTTTCAATAAAATCTTATATCTTAAGAAACACTGAAATATTTTAATGAAATTTTATATACTCAATAACAACTACAAAATAAATAAGTTTGAAAATTCCAAAATGGGGGGGGGGCATTAAAATTGTTTAATGATTACTAGGTTCATAGATATCAAACTTTATCAAATTATGTTTTATTAAATAAAATGCTAAGCCTTTTATATTTCTGAACAAAATATCAATTAATTTGTTCGAACTGGTTGATAAATAGGTGAAATATGACTGAAATTTTGTTAAAGTGGATTGAAAAAATTATGTAGTCTCAATTTTGTCCTTAAAGTTGGTATAAAATTAATTGAAAATATATAAAATGTTAGACAGAGAAAAAATGAACTGAGGTAGGGCATTTGTTCACATGAACTTTTTTTTATTTTGATGTGTCCTAAATCATTTCCTTGGTTAACACTTCACACGACACCTGAGTATACTGTATATATATATATATATATATATACATACACTTGATACATGATCTCACAGATTCATAATTGGCACTGAGATAGAGATATTAGTCACTTTGTAAGTTATTACTTACAATAATAGTCCCTTGTACTATTGTTATTTATAAATAGAATTGTTTCAATCTTTTGAAGACAGACAATTTTTTTACTTACGCTTGACTTAAGACAGTATGGGTAATGCAATATACACATTTTTTCATTACTTCCTGGTAATGACAGTACTAAGTATACTGTACTAAATGTGGATTAATCAGAAGTTATATTAAATGACAAATTCTCTTGGGATGATTGAGTTTGAGTGTTATTTTCTGCCCTTCCTAGTATTGTCACTAACATTTGCAGTTGCCGTGTTTCAGAGTACCTCCATTCTCAAAACTACTTTTAGCACTTGCTAAATGAGACACATCAACTACGAATGTTAGCGACAATGCTAGGAAGGGCAGAAGATAACACTAAATTCAATTATGATAATCCTAGCTGAAATATAAAATGGGATGATCAAATTGATTTCCCAATTTTGTGGTTGCTACAAAATCAAGCCATACTGTTTTGCTTTGAAGCACTGTAATAAAACATTGCTAAGTTTGTCACCATTATATTAAATACTTGTTATAGTTCTGTACATTCCCATCTGAAGTATTAAACCAATAATCTCTTTAGGTTCCCTCAAAAAGTATGAATTTTTAAGATGTAAAAATGAGCTCTCAGATCATTGTTTGACGCTGATGATTATGAATCATGTAAACCAATATTTAGAAAATGAAAGATGTTAACTTATTTGTGCATTTAATTTGCAAATATGCAATCTTTACTAAAAATAACATCCATTCTTGAAAATTAGCAATATCCATCTTCATCAAACCAGATCAGAAACCAAACTTTTCATTTTTACTCAAAACAATACTTCAACTTACAGGAAAAAGCCCTATTATGCTTCCACCATTTTTAATAACTTCCAAACCATTTAAAAAAAGTCCCTTCAATTTATTTAATATAGAATTAACAGAATCTCTTTTACAATAACAATTTACTCTGTCTATGAATTTTTAAATAATACTAATTGAAAATTTTCTACATATCCTATAATGTGTAAATACTAGTAAATATTGGCTTATAATTTTCATTAATGCCTTTTGAATTGTGATTTTTTTTATAATTAATATCTTCAAAAAAATGTATTGAAAATTGAACTTCAATCAAATCTAATTTTTATTTTACAATTAGTTGTGTATTTTGTGATACTGCTCTGATCCAATGATTTCCCTCAATCCATCCAGGCAAAGGTTGAGATAGTTTCTTTTCTTTTAACCCATGGCGTAACATATCTACCCATTCCTATTGTAATCTGTATAATGTATTATTACATAACAAGCAATATTTATTTAGTTTATATTTATATTAAATATATGGACACATCAGTTAATAATTTGAATAAAAAAAGCAGTAGTATGTATCTAAAAAAAATTAACTAATTTTAGCATGTTTTAACAAATACAAACTAAAGTTGTAAACTTTAGTAAAGTTTAAATATAAACTAAAGTTGCATTACATACATATATGAATTATATACATAACATTTTGAAAATTCAAATAAATCATCAAGATACTGATCAGTGTGCAAGGTGAAGGTTTTGAAAAGAAGAAAAAAATATATATCAAAATATTCAATAAAAATACAAACTAAAAAATATTGAGATTCTCATCAAAGAGCAACTTTTTTTTTTATCTTAATTTGATCTTCTATACTATAATGAACACTTAAAATTGGTTATCAAAATTAATATTAAAATAAATTTTAAATGATTTTATTTTTATATAAAATCATAATATGCAATATTTAAAGCCATTTTGTAGAATCTATTAATTAACTGTGAAATCTTTCATATACTTTTCATTTCCTATTAAAATAACTTTTTTCATATAACTTATTCTTAAAAATTTTATAAAACTAAACTAACTCAGTTGCATGTGATGAAAAGTATCATTAAGAATCTACATTTTAATCACTTAGGAAAAACTACTTTACATTAGAACTTAAGTGATAAAAACTAAGAAGCAGAATTTGTTCACATTTAACTATCAAACTAGCTTTTAAATTTAACAATAATAATCATAATAAAAATTACAACTAATTACTATACTACCACTAAGCAAATGTTTATAAAATAAATAAATAATCAGAAAATAAAACATCTAAATCATTCTATAAAATTCAATTTCCTACATAATACCTAACTTGAGCATATAAATCTGCACATAATGCCTACAAAAATAACAAGCACAGGGAGTTTCCTCATTGTTTTTGATCACAGTACTGATAATCTTCAAAAATAATTCTTCTTTATTAGTTCTGAAGGAGTTGCATTTGGAATGGAAAACAAGAAAGATAAAATCTCAATGATGGAAGCCATATTTGAACATAAAAGATATACCAACAGTCCACTAGTCAGAATATTAAGGAAGAAACAAGGTAACAGATTTGAATGGTACTCTTATCATTAAAAAGAAAAATTTGAGAATGAGTGATAAACAAAGTAAACAAATATATTTTTAAATAATAATCTATACAATTGAATATAATGCATAATTATGTATGAAGTTCAATACATCAGAAATGGACTATGATAGACAAAAAAAATTAGCCAATTCAAGTTAAAATGACTGATTGTAATTTTAAAATTCCATAGTCAGATTCTTCAAAATTTGAAGCATTAATTAAACATTTTTAGATGGATCTGCTGGATTTTAAATTACCAATGTTTATACTCTTGCATTATTTATGATTTTTATGAAGGCAGACATCACAAAATATTTTATGAGACAATCTGATGTAGTTTTGTTATTCGTCAAAAGATGTTTACCCTGAAATTTTTTTATTTAGACACGCACATACTTTTCTTCTGTAAAAATACTGGACATACTATGCAGACTTACTATGACTTATAAACTTACTATGTATTTATTACTATGACTTTTTAATTAAATATTAAAGTCATGATGAGCAGACCTTTCAATATAAATTGGAAATGTTTTTATTATATGATGGAAATGTTGGGAAAAGTGGTCAGATTCCTTTAAACAATCAACTTCTGTACTCATCAAGAAATTTACTTAAATATATATCCAAATTTAACTTACTAATGTTCAGCATGTTTTATGCCAAATCTAATAATAAATAAAAAGAGCTGCTATTCAAAAATTAATTTTATTATATAACTAAAAACATTTTCTTCATAATAAAGCCAACATAATTTGTCTCTCAGACTATTAGAAAACTTTACACATTCAAAAAAAGTAAAACAAAATAGGTTAAATTTTTACGAACACTGAAAATTTGACGTAACATTTCTAAGGAAATCTTCCTTAAACCTGATTGAAACATAATATTTAATCGGAAAGTAGTACACTCAAATTAAATAGTACTTAATTGTGTAATTGCATGCTTCATCATCAGTTAATACATGCAATACTAATGGATTGCATGCAATAACAACAGTATGAGCATACATTACAAAACAATTAAAAAATTTCTAAAAAAAAAAGGCATCTGTATTGAAATTTAAAGAATAACAAAATACATCTCACATCATTATAATCCAGTACAAAAATTTTCAAACACAAAACAATAAAATGTATATTCAATATTTGATAAAATGGTTTTAGTGCTAAAATGGCACATTCTTACATTTAGAAATTATTTTAACTTAAATTTAGAGTAATCAGTATATTTCAATAATCAGAAATATTTCTTATTAAGAGCAAATTTTTCTAGTGCCCTTTAAGGTTACAACACTGTGTACATGACTATAAATGAGTCAGAATCAGTTACTGTCTTAAATTATTAAATAATAAATATATTTGATATTTACAAATTAACATAAAATAAAAAATAATCAATCATCAGATAAAAAAGTAGTATTTACAAATTATCCAGATCCACTCTACCAATGGAAAACCCATGCAATTACACAGTTCATTAGTGTAAAAAAAAAACCCACTACGTCTGTGAATATATATATTACACTGGATATAAAGATATATTTTATATGGAAAAAGTATCTAACGATGCCAAAAGAGGAGATTAATTTAAAAATTAGAAAAACAAAGAGTAAACTGAAAATACAGATTAGAGAACTGTATCTGAATCAAAAAACAACTATGAAACATAAACTATGGTTTCTTATGCATAAACCAAATAATCCTCAGTAATTTGATCTAAGAAAAGTAAAACAAGAGTGCTGCCTAGCCTTGTATATTTAACTTGTATATTTATGTTGAACATATAAAAAAAACTCCAAAAAAAATTTGAAATAAAACGTAATATGAAAGGACTTGTGTTGAACTAAGGAATAAGGAAAATAAGTTATAAAATATACAAGATCCACATATGACATGGTGCTTTTAGGAGATCAATACAAAGCATTGTATTCAACAATGATTTAAAATTAGAAGTTATGACAAATCATAGTATAAAATAAATGAATATTAAGAAAGCAGAATTAGTGAGCATAGAAGACAGCAAGCCAATGAAAATCTATACAAAAAAAAAAGCATGTTAACAGAAGACTACAAAAATACAAAATAAAAATAGCAGTAGCTGAAGAATGATCTACTGCATAGTTAGTTGTTGTTACACTTGAAAATACATCTAGTACAAAGTCCTATGTTAGGTAGATACTGTTATATCGATGTAAAACATAAACACTATGAAAAATGGAGAAAAAATAAAGGCATTTGTATGTGGATGTAAAAAATACTATTTTTAATAGATAAAAACATTTTACAATAACACACCACTTAAGTACAGGTACGTACTACTACCTATGAAAAATAAGAGAAATTTGTATAAGAAGGTTATACAAGAACTTAACAATGCACTTCTCTAGTTAAAAAAGCTTCACCATGTAGTAAACAGTAATTTTGTGTAATCATTTCAAGTAAAAAAATAATTACTTCTGCCGGAAAAATCTGATTAGAAATTATAATAATTTTATTTGCTTGAATTAATTTAAAAAATAAAAAGTTTTATGAGTTAAAAAAATAAAATAAAAACAAAAAACAACAATATTACAAAATTTTACCACAAAAATTAAGTTGAATTTGTGTCACAATAAAATATATAATATAATGTTGATACATGAATCTGGCTAAACTCACGTTTATAAAAATGTAAACAAATAATAAAATTAACTTCAAAAATGCCCTACAGAGTACATAATACTTTTTCAATTCTTTAAATTTTTTACTTCTCAGTTATATTGGTGCCAGATTAAAAGCTACGTGCACTGGCTATTACACAAAATAAAAGAATTGACTATGTATTCCTTTTGTAAATTAGTTCTGTTTTATTTATTAATTTTTTTTATATATAAGCATATAAAAAAATCTTTGCCCAAATGAAAAAAGCCATTTACAAGAAATGCAGAAGCAAAAAAACAATATTTTTATAAAAAGTAATACATTGGGGTTGCTAAAGGAAGCAAAAAATAAGACATACAAATAAACAGATTGCAAATGGGTGAGTTAGGGCTTTCTGTCATGTGGATTCATACGTTACTTTAGTTACACTACCACCAGGCAGATTACTTTGTTTTAATCAGAAAACAGATATGTCTGAAAGTAAAGATCATGAAAATAACAGACAAAACACATGATTTTAAAAATATGAATAAAAAGAAGGTAGGAAACAGGGTAAGAATACACTTAAATATGAAAGTAATAAGAACAATATAAATATCAAGTGTTATTTACATTACAGGTTTTTTTAAATTATGTTTCTCAATAATGATTGCCAGCAACAATTTTAAGCAGAATTTGATACTACAGTGTCCCATAAGTTTCCATTCATAGAATACATAAAAATAATATAATAATAAATAAAAATGGTTTTCATAAAAAAAGTTATTTTTTCCATGTATGGTAACTTATACAGGTTCATGTATATAAAAAAAGGCCCTCTTAATTTTCTTTGTAAAATCAGTAACTGATGCAACATATAGAAAAATGAAAAAAAAAAAAAATGATTTACCTATGTGGGGTAATTTTTATCCAAACAATTTTTTTCTAAGCATGTTTACTGCTAGTATATTAGATAAATAGGAGCCCCCATACTAAATTGGTTTTTTAGTTTGCATGCATTGATGGTTAGAATTTATAAAAAAAAAAATAACGATATGGCAAATTTTAAACAAGGTTTTATATATCAACTAGACCCGTACTATTATTACAAAATCAAGACAAAGCTAACTGCTGTTTGTCACCAGAGTACATTAGATATTCAATTTATTAATGCTACCTTTCAAATTACCCATCCTCTGAATGTTGCAGTACTTGCACTGAGCATTTAGATTTATATACTAAAATCAATTTGAAGATAATGTAAAAAAATTGAAACTTTATAAAGGAATAAAGTTTGATCGGAAAGTACCTGAACCGATGGAACAAGTTCAGAACTGAATAAAGTCACATGTGGCTGGGCAGAGGTTGATATTGGACCCTAGCACCCAGGGTCCTATGACTCATGTTCTATTACTGCTCATCCAGTTTGCTTTCAGAAGTGCTTTGTTCTAATGCCTTTGTAAATCTATTCATTGTGATTTTTAAAGTGTCAAAAAATTAATGAATTTGCATAAGATTTGACAAAAACTTTATGAAACATTTAAAGACATATTTTAAATTAGTATAGCCTGCGAGGGAGATTTTATAAGTTAGAATGATAGAAACATGTTTAAGATATGCTGAAAATGAAGTAATTATTTGCAAGTTATCTTAAGACTTTTACATTAGTTTTGGTTTAGTTCAGTTGATTCTTATGAATGTTTAGGTCTAAGATACACTGCAGCTGAGTTTGTAAGAAAGCTGTAGCTCTCATCATACTAAAAAAGAGGCTTCCTTTTATCTGCTTATAATAATTGGTTAGAATCTGTCAAAATTATGAAAACCTTTTAAACACAATAATTACTGGTAATGAATCATGAGTTTGTTATGAATATGATCCTGAAACCGAGAAACAATCTACTAATGGAAAACCACACATTGTGTACTCAGTCCACCAGGTCCAAAATATATTACAAATATTACTGTCCAATTTACAGTGTTTGAGAGATGTAATTGATTGTTGCAAATGGCCAGCATTAAATCAGAGTGGCAAGTGACAAGTTTATCATTGCAATGTACCAATACTTGTACCACACCTTATGAACCATTAAATTCTGCAAGTTCCACAACACTATTTACCAAAGTTTGTTCCCTGTGACATTATCTTCTTTCCGAAAATCTACATGTTTACACACATTACATAGCACTAATAAGCTAAACCAGATGAGCAGTAGACATATGAGGATAAACAGAGATACGAAGTCTATCAGAGAACAGATGAACATGGTGCATGTGTAGTAGGACCTCTAATACAAACCACCTGGATACTTTCTACCACCTGGATAGAAATGCATCACTTGGTTCTGGACTTGTCATCCCAGTCTGGTACTTTTCGTAGAATACTTCATCAACTTTAATTTTTTTATATCTAGTATACCTTTGGTATAATAAATTTAGTCTCTTAAATGATAATTTTGTTTCCTGTAAAAACTCCAAGTAAATGTTAATTACAAACTCATCTGTCAATTTTTTTTTTAATAAATATAGTATCCCAAAGCAGATGCTTTCTCAACCTTTTCCAGAATTGGCAAAAATGCACAATTTTTCCAAAGTTATTATGCTGTTTTAATGTAATGCTTTTTTTTTAAATGTTTATATCATAACAACAATAACATGCAGAAACAACCTTGAGGTTTGTAATGAAAGTAATACATACTTTGAAAGACAATATTTTAGACTTTAAAATATCTTGAAACAGATTCCTTAGATTTATTTACAAGCTATGTGACAGCATATTTTAAAGAACAAGAACTATTAGTCCACATAAATTATCATGCCCTTTACTGTAATATATAGGAACCATTTCATTACTTTTATGCAATAAAAGTAAAAATGACAAACAAATATATTGCAGTTGAATGTTGTATAGCAACAACAACTATTGCTTCACCATGAGCAATCACTCAGAACTTTGCAAGTTCAAATAGATTTAATAGATTTTTGAGCTATCAAGCTTAAAAATCTATTAAAACAAACTCATTAAACCAAACTTTTAAGAAAACTATCAATTAACTATTTTAATATTAATTAGTCTAAGTCAATATTAAAGTAAAATAATAATAAAACCTCAATGGCTAACAATTTGTAACTTTTTCATTAATCTAAACATACATACGGCCAAATTTCTACATTTGAGCAACTACTTAAATCCAAAATGACTTTATAAGCTTAATGTTTAGAAAGAAAAAATGATCTACACATTATTAACTGCAAATATTAATAAAAAATAAAGATACACAGTTTATAAAAATGAGCAGAAAATTATATTTTTACAATTGGCATGGCAACATACAAATTTTAACCAGAGTTTACCAGATCTTATAAGAACACTATTCTCGTAGTATGTAAAGGAATCTCTCCTTTTAGACAGGGCAGAAAGATAACACTTCTTGTTGTCTTTCTATCTGAAAGAAACACAACAATTACTAATGGTTATTTGTTGTGAAACCCTGATAACTGTGTTGGACAATTATATATATATATAAAAATTGCCATGTAGTCTCCCCATTCAATAATAACACCTGTTACCCTACTACCCATTAAGCGTAAGCGACTATCACATACTGATAAAGTTGTAAAACCATTTGGCTTGAGATTGTTTCAAAATAACGAAATGTTTAAGTGCAAAGATGATATGGTTAGAAGAGCAGGCAGAAGACTTATCTTAAAATAAATAAGTTCATTCATTTACCATGACACACACTTAATATATTCTATTATTCCAGCAAGTTACAAGCAAAAAAAACTAGTTAAATTCTACATTATTTTGTATAAAATTATATATATATATTTTTTTTTTTTTATAAGGTATGTTAGTAGAATGATTCTGACTCTAACAATATTTTTGTTACAATCTCATGCAATATGATAATTATTAACTTTCAGATACTCCATACACAATTTGAATAACTACTGAAAATGTTTCAACTTGTTCATAGTGCAAAGTTTACTTAACCATTATCACTTACTGCTTATTACTACTCACCTTCATGATGAATAGACTGCTACCCAAGAATGATAATCTAGCCAGCTCTTTCATAGTAACTATAACAAAATAACTTTAAAAAAAAACTAGAGACTGCAAATTCTTAAATTTAAATACATAATGGTCAGTCACCACAGATTCATCAAATAAAATTCTATCAGAAACAAGAATTCAAATAATTTTCTCATCTTATCTAACCAAAAATATTATTTTAATAAAGATTTTAATAAAGTAGCTTGGTGCACTTATTTTGCCAAAACTAATTCAAGAGTTAAGATATGAGAAATATCTAAAAACTAACTTCCATTTTTTAATATTGCTACTGCAGCACTGTAGTTCTGATGATGTAATGTGTACAGAGTTTGTTTATTTCTACTAAAAAACTGATCCCATTTTCACACATTCATGCAATGTATACGGTAATGTGTTCATGGTATGAGTTTGTAATATATAAGCAAATCACGTTACCTACCACATGTACATCAAATTAAGTGTAATATACTTCTATAACAAAAAAAAAAACATTTAACCAACTGAAATTCATCAATAAACGTGTGATGTTTATGGAAAACAACCAGTCAGTTATTCAATGGTAAGGTGATGGATGCAACTTTTAAATGAATACAAAAGTATGCATGATGATGATTAGACAAGTGAACTAACACTGTCTTTAGTGAGTAACAATCTGATCCAGGCATTTGAAGAGAGGAATTTCTAGAAATATCACACCCACTTCTACATGAAATTGTATGAGAAATTTAACTCTGCTAAGTGCTGAAGAAAAACAAAATGTAATAGCAGGATAATACATTGGCTTTTTTAACAAGATACAGAGGAGAAGGCGATGCACTCTTATAGTCACCAAGGATGAGATGTGGATGTCATATACAATATTTGAATCAAAACAACAGCCCACAGGATGGAAGCATATGACATCGCCAATACAGATGAAATTCAATTATAGGTTTTCCACTCAGAAGATCCAGAATATCTTGTGGCTGGTATTTGTGGACAGAAAAGGAGTTCAGCTTGTGAACATCTTGATTCAAGACTCCCCAATTGATGCAGAAGTTTACTGCAAAATGTCTAAGAAATTGTGAAGTGGAATCTAGAACAAACAACAACCCTAACCCAAGGTTCTATATTAACTCATAAGAAAATCTGCACACTCTGTTCCTACAAAGTAAAGAATTTTTACAACTTTTGACTGGAACAATTTTTATCATCCTCCTACACCCCAGACAAATTTTTATGTTTCAGCATTTAAAATTCTTCCTGGGTGCCAGCAACTTTTAACAACAAAAAAACACAACACCTAGTATTCCATTATAATAAGGCCTAAAAAATGGCAAAAATGATACAGAAAAATACTACTGTAAGCTATGTAATTCAAATAACAATAAAATGTTTTGTAAATACATTTATAGTTTTTTTCCCAATAGGCCATCAGACATCCCTCATACTTACATATAAAACAACAAAAAAACTTTAAAAATTTGGCAAACAGAAGATATAATGGTTTTTTTTTTCATTTAAAACATTTTCTAACAAATCACATGCTAATAAATTTTACAAAATATTTATGGATTTTACCAGTCCTCAAAATTAATCTTAGGAATTTAAAAAAAATTATTTTTATCATCAAAAATATTTTTTTAACCTCATTTACTTGTAAATTAAGTTGACTTTGTTTTCAAAAGTTAAAAAAAGACTTATTAATTAAACACTGAAAAACCATTTTCCAGTATACAAATTCTCACTATTAAATATCATTTTAAACAGATACAAAAATAAAATAAAATGGCAAATGTAACTAATAAGCCATTAATAGTAAACAAAAACTGTATTTGAGACAGTATGTTACTAATCACAGATATGAATTTTAATTTTCTAATGTAATTTCTATGTTATAAACAGAATAACAAAAATAAAAAGAATAAAATAAAAAAATCAATGGAAGCACTGAATCTAACGTGAATAACAATTAATTCTCATAGTAATCAAGAAAAATGTAATGCATGTTTACGTTAAGTAATGTAAACAAACATGCTTGAAGTTATGATTTTGTTAAACAGAAAGAGTAAAATCAGATCTAAAAACTTTTTTAATTTTAAAAATCATTATTTGGCTTTAAAATTTTCCTTATAACTTCATAAAACGTGTAACAATTAGTAACAAAATAACAAATAATTCTAGCACTTTGAAGATGAAGCTTGAATCCCAAGTTTTGACCTCATGGTAAGGTAAAAACAAAAGAGGGGGTTTCTCTTAAATGATGCTGATATTCTAATTAACTCCATATCATCATCAGTTCTTTTTTCAAGAGTATGCTTTATAGTTGAATGATTTGAAATAAATTTTGGACTATCAAATTGATCTTAAACAGCACACTTTACTATAGTAGAACCAACCATATTTGTTTTTTTATTATTATTGTCATTATTTGTAACCATAAGTGAATTGTGTATTTATTACACGCTTAAGCTTACTTAACTTTACCTTTCTAAAACTGAACCAATTATAATTTACAATCAATAAACATCATAATATTATTTCAAAATCTCCAGGACTTCTAAAAATTTAAGCACGGACATATATAAAATATTTTGTTAATCCAAAAATACTTTTAACAATAAAAATTATAAAACCAGAAATTCAGATAGGCCTGAAGTGTATAACACCAAAGGATGAAATCTTCAAAGTGATAAAAATTATAGGCATAGAAAAACATTTTTCTTTCTGTATATTAAGTTTAATATACATAGAACATACAGGATTTTAACAAATGATGATAAATTACTTAATAATCTGTAAAGACTGAAATTTTTTAAGCCAATTTATTTAACACTTAATATTAACATGCAAATTATTTAAAACGTAATAATATTGAAAAAAATATTTTTATGAGTTATCAAATATTTGTAGTTTTAATAATTGGTCAAATAGATTAAATGATTTCACATCTAAGATTTATTTGACTATAAAAAAGACATCTTCAGTGATAAAAAAATTTATTTGTTATACAATGTAAGTAAAAAGTCTTTTAATCAGTTTTATTACTAATAATAACAAAAACAACAAACATTACAAAAACAGTTTTACGTCTAGCTAAATAGTCTGATTTTTTTTAATCTTAATGATTGCTAATGTGCTTTCTATTAAAAAATTACTTATACGATTTACAATGGTTTTTCCACAGCTAATTTTTGGTAAATTTTAACTTGACATTAAATTTTTCTTTATTATTACATGTATACTTATGTAGCTTGTAGATCATATATTATGAACTACTCTTTTACATATATGGAGATGTTCTAACTTTCTGCGATTGTAAAAATTATTACAAATAAAAAATAATATTAAAAAATTATAATATTTTAAAAACTATTATTATAAAAACATTTGATTTGGAAATTCATTCACATCTAAAAATGAATAATAAATAACTGAATGTCTAGAGAAATATTTAAACAATATAAAGCCATGAAAAGTACTGATAAACCATCTGAGAGTAATTTAAGTGAAACAAAACATAAAAAATTATGAAAGAAATTAAAAATTGTCACTAAAATAAAACTATACTTTTAACTAATTATAGGTATAAAATATTATAAATTAAAAACATAAATGTACACTGAATTGTAAGCCAAATAATAGCTTGTCAAAATAATAAATACAATTATGACATAAACACTATACAAAATAAAGTAAGCAAATACTGTAGATTGTGCTTAATTGATTTTCTTCAAGATGAGGTCCTTTACACCTATCTACTGGTGACAATATTTCACTTTTGACACAAGATTTATACTGCAAGATTATAATGATCTGACTTGATACCGAATTATTATATATTAAACATTCATTATATCTTACAGAATGAATGAATTGTGAATAATGGCTAATGGACTAGTAGTTGATGCTATAAAAAAAAGTGAACTAATAAACACAAAAGGATAACTGTGATCTGATGCATAAAAAAAAATCAATAGATCTTTAAGTCTTAGAAAATTTTAAAAGATACAAAAAAGAGTATTTTAATCAAATGTTGAACATTTCAAATATTGAGTCTAGATATACTACAAGATGATAGAGATAATATGCAGAAGGATAAATATTTAAAGTTAATGTAATAAAAATATTAAAGAATACTTCAAATATTTGGAAAAATAATATAACATTACTATGTTATATATACTATCTGAATCTAAGATAAGTTTCAGTATGAAAGGTTGTAGGAAGTAAACAACTGTTTTGCTACTACAATGATTACAGCTCACATTATAAAAATAGTCATTTTGATTAATGTCACACCAACAATGAATTTCAGTCAATTGCCTAGTCAACAAACTTAATTTTAGTACCAATCGCTAATAAAGGCAGCTATATATACAAATCCACGCTCGACTGTAATAACTGTAATAACTTGTAAACTGTAATAACTACAACTGTAATAACTTAATGCATTCTTTAAAATTACTCAGAACTTGGAACAGACCAGCATTAAATTTTTATTTATATATTTAAAGAAAAGTAACTAGATGATAAACCACCACATAAAGAATGAAAGTGATGATTTGTACAAACTTGCAGAGCCATGTAGACTTATCTTTATAAATCTTTATAACTTTACTATCAGTCTGCATTTGTCCATGGGTATATACAGTTTTAAAGGTTGACAGACTTCATGCTGATTTTAAAAATGTAACATGTATCTTTAAACATACTGATTGATGATGATGAATTTAAAGGCAGTGATAAGTTTGTAAGTATCATCACCAAACACGGCATTATTGGTTTAAGATTCTTTTTTTTAATTAAAAAGGGTGACAAATTTTTAGTTGAATTAAATGGTTTAAAAAAAATTCTTTTGATTTTATCTCAAAAATTATAAATGCTGTATATAAACTCAAATTTATACAAAAATAATGAACATTTTATTAATTTAATAAATAAAATGTTTGAAAATTAATTTTGTTAAATTTTGTTTTTACTTACATTGTATCAGACTGTAATGTTAGTGAATTTTAATGAAAGAAAAATATTCACAATCCCACTTAAAACAAACAGAATTTTCAAATAAAACAATTACAGATTAAAAATATACAATACTAAATAACAATATTCACTTAAAACTAACACAAATGATTTTATTACAAAATATTAAAACCTAAAAACAGCAATTACATTTAAAACAATATACAAACAACAAGGAATTGAATAAAATATTACAATGTATAATTAATTACTTAGGAGGGCTTAATTTACAAGATGTATCTAGTAAATTCCCAAACTTTTAAAGAAATGTGTAAGATTACTTGCAGATGGCTTAATTAATTATATTACAATGAAATGACAAAATGAGTTATAGTCTAATGAAAAACACAATATTTTTCCCATAACAAGTTTTAGATGCAATTAAGAATAATTTTTTTTCATTTAATATAACCAAATTTCATGAAAATAAATCAGCATGAAGATTTTGCCACATTGGGAAAATTGACTGCACAAACAACTTAAATGTTAAGAAATCTATTAAGAAAAATTTGTTTTTAAAAATGTCAACTTAGATCTAAGAAAATTCATCACGATTAAACAAACAAAACAAATGTAGTTAAACATTTAAACAATCAGTTAAGTTTGTTTTATTGTGAGAATATTTATTTACCATGAATTTCTACTATAAAAAAAATCATGAATACAGAATATTACTTTCGAATAATTTCTTAAATAACTAGAAAATTGCAGGAAGAGGAAACAAATGAATGTTCCAAACAATTTTCCATGTAAATACTGCACTTGCAAACATTTTTAGTTTTAGTTTTAGGAACAATGGCTATTCCATAGCATGCTTGTTTAATACCTAAACTTAAATATGAAATGAAAGGCAGAAATTAGAGTTGATTAATGAATAAAAACTTCCATTATCATGGAAGAAGCATTTCAAAAATGTTTTGATGAATGGAAGAATTATCAGCAGTACTGCGTACAATGTGGATGGAAGTACTCTGAAGGTAAGAAGATGAAATTGCTTCCCAGTTATGCAAAAAATTTACATTAAAAATGTTTGGGAATTTACCATACAAATAACACATTAGCAGATTTAAGATCATATACTAAAGAAGTAGTAGTACATATTTTTGATTTTATTTTAATATTTTCACACTTAGAAATACAAATTTAAAATTTCTGTTTTTAGCTAATAATCTACCTTCAAAAGAAAATAGTCCTTTAAAAACTGAGAACTTCTTTCTAGTTACAAGGGCTATGGGGTATGGCATAGCATCTGTACATCTATAAAGTACTATAAATTAATCAGCATGTGGATAAAGGTGACCTGAGCCACCTCCAATAAAAAACATAAATTCACTGTAGGTATTCAATTCTGTTTGGCAATCTTTTGAAGATTGTTATAAGCTCATTCTGCTGGGTTTCTGCAGCAGTATTCAGTCAGGAGGTGGACACTTTAGGTCATTTTTTGGGAGGACACAAAAGATACAGGGATAGGAACTTATATTATTGTGGATAGATTCAATCCATTTGTGTTTCAGTCCATGGATAAACTCATTAAGAGTAAGGCATCATGGACCGCGATAGAATAGACATCCAAGCTTATTTCGTTTCCATTCTTCTAACTAGTCCTTCTGTACATGATGCATTGGTGTCTAAAAATAGATGTATACAATAGTGAAAACACTGGAAAAGAATTAAAAAGGAACATTCCATATGGTAATCATACGGAAAAGTTCCTAGTACAAGTGAAGAGAATCTTTTTCTCAAAACAGAAAGAAAATCTATATTCTTTAGGAATTCAGATTTCAGAATAGTTGGAACTTGAAAATAACAAAATTAGGTAACAACATATATATTTCCTAAGAGCTTTGACTATGGAAATATATCTTCCTAAGAGCTTTGACTATATTAACTATGGAAATAATGTCTATGAAGTCTATTGAAGTTGAAATGCAGATTAGGGAAGAAGAAGTGATGTTATATGTAGTAATCTATCCTGGTGTGGCCTTGATCAGTGAACTAGAAGATTTCTCTTGGTTCACTGGAAAAGGAGAAGAAGGATGATTTGGATTTAAATTGCTACAGAAGACTGTGAAATGTAGAATAGTAGTTTTTGTTGACAGCACGAAGGCTGAAAAAGATTAAAAGTGAAGGTTCAAAGGAGAACCAAGACAAAAGACACAAATCACAGGGCCATCAGGTTTGGAAGACCAGGCAAGTGAGAACAAATGCTATTTTTATATATAGACAAGGGGAAATAGCTGATGCTGATGCATTAAAGCCAATTAGGGTGGTGAATGAGTAATATTCAATCTCTTGAGTAATATTTCCATTCATTAGAGGGAAAACAGGAGGCAATCTTTTGAAGATCAAGAAAATAGGAACCAGGGTCTTCTTATGCAGTCATTGAAGAATCTCACTGTGACCACATAACATTTTTAGACAAAAGTGGTTAGTTTTAGGAATAAGAATGACATTACATCACTACTGTACCAAATGAAACGGTTAAGAATTTTTATGAAGTTACAGATATGAAGATTTGTAGCATGCACTATGGAGCGGAAAGTGGAGCACAGGAGGTAAAGTTAAAGAGTTAAAGCCTGAGTTAAACCTGAGAGTGTACAGGTAATCTATGAGGTAGTGACTGTCAGTCTTCCAGCCAAAATGGCAAGTCAAGCTGTGGAGATTTAAGTTTGGCTGAATAACTGCCAGAATCAGACCTTATATGTTCAAATAGGATGTTTTAAATGTTGGAAATTTGGACATGTAAATTGTAAATGTTCTGAAATAGGTCTGGGTGAGATGAGTAAGATTGAGATTGCAAGATGGAACTCATGGTCTGTTAACAGTTTTCTCAATCATTAGCTTAATGATGTGATAAAAAAAAATAAAAAATTTCATTCAATTGTTTTCATTAAGTGATTAATAAATTTTTATCATTAATTTATTGGTTCTTCATTTTTACTCTCCCCCTCACCAAAAAAAGGGTAAAAAAAATGTATGTTTCAGTTTTAAATTAAATTATATATATATTTATCTGTCTTATTGTTAAGAGATTTCAAAAAAAAAGATTATATCAATTTGATGAAATTTTCAGATTTTTTTCATAAACTGGAGGCTCATTAAAGACCTCATAAATAATAAAGTAGTACAAGAGAGTATCTATTACAATACGTTTATTTGCATTTGAATACAATACCTTAAACCATTAAAAATTTATTACTGAAATAGCAGCATGAATTTTTTCATTAATTACTAATTTAAAATGATAACCCTTTCATTACAACATACCAGAACAAGTATATATGCTCTGAAAGTTACATAACTGAGATAGCTTATTCACTATCATTTTGCAATGAGTAAGCAAACTGATAATTTATTCCTTCGTGTTTATTTTGCTAACTCATTATCATTCTGTTTGGAATGATAATAAATAAGCAAAACAAATATTTATAAAAATACACCTAACATATTAAGAATGGTTCATAATCATTAAATATTCTAGTCATATTTCCACTTAATTCTGGAAAATTGTTGACGGTAAACATAACCGTTCAATTTATGTTTTCCCATATTATATGTATTCAATTAACAATTAATTAATGATTTCACATTAAGAAACATGAATACTAAACTTATCACTTCCAATTTAATCAAACAACATTGAAAAGAAAATCAAAACTTTAGAGTAAAAAAATTCCTTAAATATACATACCAGATGAGAAATTATTCTGACAACTATAACATGGGACTCAATTACAATTAATAACTAAAAAGCTCTGCTATCCTTAATATGAATGTATAATTTTAGAATAAAAACAATACAAATTATCACACATTCAGAGAGAAAAAAACAATAAATGAAAAACAAAGCATTAATTTATCAATGATTTTTAACAGAAAATTAAAAAATCAGTCTTATTCTGTCTTAATTACTATGTGCTCACAAACTCAAGATTTTTTTCACATAACCTTTTGTGTTTTACAACAGTTATTTATTATAATAGATCATCTATTTTAAATTAGAGAAAATTATGAATTGTGCCAAATCTTAGTTACAAAATTTTAACACTGGCCAAAAATAGTATACAAATTACTGTTAAATTGGAATAAATTAAAAAATAAATGCATAGATAAAAATATTTCAATATTTATTTATTGTTCCAATAAAATGCTTAACTCAAAAACATATATCATTTGAATAAATGCTTTTTACATATTTATTTTTCTGTTTTTTGCCATGCGTACTCATGCTGAGAATATTTTTTTGTGAAAATAAATGAGAAGCGATACACAATTTATTTGAATAAATAGTTTAAAAATAATTTTAAATTTTTGTTGATTTAAACTGCAAAGATATGACTAACATGTCGTTAGTTCAAATTTAATTTATAAGATGACAAAACATAAACTTTAATTTCAATAAATGAAATGGCAAATCAACATTCTAAAACTGAAATTCTACAAAAAATTTAGAAAATTAATAATACACGTAGGATATCTCAGAAAGATTCAGCTAAATTTCTTCAGACATATTTCTCTCATTAAAATAATGAAAAATGTTCATATAAACATGGGTCCGAAACGCTTTGTTAGCCAGTCACAGTTAGTGAAAGATTTCGCTCAGATTTCTGCTCCTTCACTGAAATCAACCCGTACTGAAATTCTAGGAAGATTTAAGGGACAAATTTAGTGGTTTCTTATAGTTTTTGAGATGAAAAATTTTTAAAAATGGTTCCCAAAAGAATATCACTATTATTTTCTGTGAAATAAGGTATAATAAACAAAAAAATTGAGTTGAAAACAGTTTTTTAATTTTGGCATAAAATAACATTGTTAAATTGTCAATAAATAAGTAAAATTTATAGGTTAAATTTAATTCTGAGAAAATTGATGTATATTATCTATCAATAACATCCCACAACAGCAATTTTGTTGTACTTTCATGAAAAACAAAAACAGAAAAATAAAAATAATATGTATTTGTCCACCTGCAGTATTGTGAGTTATTCCTTAATTATTAGTGAATTAATTCCTCACTAGGAACACTGTAATGCTGTACAATATTTGTAGTGTGTATTTAATCACCCAAAGAGCAAAGCTCAACAAACAAAATTTTCAAACATTGTTGAGGTTATAATTCAGAATCTTGCCTCAGTGTACTGTATTTATTATTGAAAAGTTAATTTTCAATATAAAATTTGTAAATTGTGTATTTATGTTTTACGTGTACTTAAATAGTTCATTTACATTAACTTTAAAAGGTACTGATAATAATTAGTAAGCGATTTTACATTCATTTCATGTATGGTTTTGTAACAGCAATGCTACAAGAGCCATTGAAGAATATTGAAGATTTCCCAATTGAAATATTCCTAACCAGCAAGTATCTGCATATGCTCACTAGCACCTAAGGGAAAGTGGAACAATCAATGTAACATCTGAATGGGAAAAAATGTGAATGAGCAGATTTTACATATGACAGAACGAAGTCCAACTAATATTACTCAAAAATTATCTATATATTTGGGATTCAACACAACAGTATATGGTGAACATTATATAATGAAGATCTCTCTATCCATATCACCCTCAACCAGTTCAATATCTTGAAGAAGGTGACTACAATCTGCGGCTGAATTGTTGTCAATGGCTATTACAAAACAATCTTCCATTATAATATTTACAGATGAAGCAACATTTACACAAAATGGGAAAAACAATACATGAAACAAATGTTTTTGGAAATGTAACAATTCTCGTGAAACAATTGAAACTAATTTTCAGCATCGTTTTTCATTAAATAAATGTTTGGTGTGGGATAATATGTAATGTTCTTACTGGACCTCACACTTTCAACAGTACACGCAGAGATAATGGTTACCTGAACGTTCTTCAATACGTTTGGAGGATGTTCGACTTAATACAAGAACTGATATGTATTTCTAACATGATGATACACCAGCCCATTTTTATTATCCTGATATTCATTATTAAATGAAACATTTCCTAACCGCTGGAGTGGTCGAGATGGACCTCCAACTATGGCCAGCTAGATCAATTGATATGAATCCCTTAGATTTCTTTTGGAGATATAAGAAAACATTAGTGTACACACAAATATCAGAAAATACAAATGAGCTTTTACAAAGAATCATGTTGACCACTGAAGACAAAATGACCCAAGAATGCTAGAAAATGCTATCTCATCTGTTAACTCACCATGCTGAAGTGTGTTTTCAGGTTGATAGTAGACATTTTGAACAGTTGATGTAATGTAAAAATAATTTATGTTATTTTATCTGGTTTTAGAAGTCAATTTGTTTTTACAATTTTATTCAATAATAGAAGGATGTTTGTTTTAGTCTAAAACTGTAATTCAGTTTTTCCTTATTGTTCTGCATTAAAGAATACATTATTTTCTTGCCCTATTATTTACTTTTTACTGACTTTATTTACATCCATTTTTTCAGAACTAAATTCTCTACTAATTTAACTAATAAATTTTATTATTTATTAACAATTTAACAGTTATTTTATGCCAAAGCAAACAAACTATTTTTTTCAACTCAATTTGTTGTTTACTACACTCTATTTCTTAGAAAATAATAGTGATACAGTTCTGGGATCCATTTTTTAACATTTTTCAGCAGTTAACTTGTTACTGCAGATCAGATGTTTAACAAATTAGCTGATTTTCAAAGTTGAATGTTTTGAGATTCAAACACTAGTAAAAGCTAGTTGCTTTTATATGGATTTAAATGCTAAGCAGCTGATACCGGTGTACTTTAGTGGTTGGGGTTTAATTAACCACACATCTTAAGAATGGATGGCCAGGGTCTGTACTATACCTCATTTACATGTCATACATATCATTTTCATCTCATTGGGCCATAAGGGGTTGGTTATTGTTTACTAGTTGAATAGACTTAATGTACACATAAAGGGGAAAAATGGATTATAATAAAAATTAACATTATTTACCGCATGAATTGAAATTATATAAACTCCAAAGAATACATGTTCAAAATAAGGGAGTATAATATACATTTTGGGAATGCCTAAAAACCAAAATATGTCTATTGTTGACCATGAAAAAAGTTCAAAGGTAATATAAAAAAGCAGAATGTCATCCTGAAATAGGGGTGAAACACAGTTAAAGAGAGGCAAATATCTGTTTGAAACAGTTATATTGATTAGTTATTATTTGCATAATACAATCTCTTTTTCAAATTCTGCTGTAAAATTTTTGAAAGATTTTGGGAACTCTGCTGGAAGAATACATGCATGAATTACGTAATTTATTTTTACATTTAACTATATTAAAATAAATGGTGAGGATTGACACCACTGAAATATATGAATCATGTTTTAGTTTGTGTATATATTTTTCGAGTCACATGGACCTTCAACAGTGGATCCTCAGACTTTCAATAAGATGTGAATGAATTTCGTATCCGGTATGTCTCCAACAGAAAAGCACAAAAGCAACTGTTATTTGCTAATCACTTAGCCAGTTTTAATAATCATCTGATCTCTGGTTACTCACTGTGGGTAATATAAAACTTTTCTACCATCAACAGTAAATATAATCTAAATATCACTGACTATCAAATGAATTTTAACAATCATAAAAATGTTCCACATACAAATAATAGCATAGAATCTATTAAGTCATTTGTAAAAATAAAAATAAACAAAGTCTAATTCTTTTTAAATAAAATGATTTGATAAATAAAAAACATTGTAAACATTTATCTGAAAATTGTGTTTAAGGATTATTGGCTTTTTTTTAAACTGATTACAGGTAGCGCTGTTTTTACTTCTTTATTCTTTTAATTTATATTAGTTAATGGAACCATTAAACTAATTCAGGCTCATAGAGACTTAAAACTGTAAATATAAAGAATAATCAACAAGACCTAAAATAAAGAATAATAATATATAATTATCTCAATTACTTTTTATAATGACAATAGTACAATTAGAAAATGAATATAACACTTTTGGGTTTTAATTAATCTTACTAAGTAAAATTACCAGTTGTACAGTAATGTTGTATACAGTGCTTCCCAGTTATATTACACTCTGTTATACTGCAGATCAATTATACCAAAATAATAAATAAAAGGAAAAAGAATTAACAAATATAACACAACATAACAATCCAATTTTTTAATTTTAATGTAGGTGTAGTGCTCATATTGTAGTTTTACCACTTTTTAAAACATTTTTTTCTTTTTATTTGATTATTTTATGTTGTAAGGTAAACTATATCTATGTCATTAATTTTTCATGCAAAATCACTATTTCTGAAATGTTTTCTTACTAAAAGATTTAATTTTCGAGTCACCTTAATAAATATTTTTTCTACATCTGAAATTTACTTCATATAACAATAATAATAATAAAAAAAATATGAATAATTTCTAATTATTGAAGTAAGTAATATTTTGTATATAACACGAGTAATTTATAAATTACTGTTCTATAGACTACTTTTACAGTAGGCAAACAATTAACAGATAATTCATTTACAAGTACTTAAAGTTTAATATAGATGTGAGCTACTGTCAAACTTACTATCCTCTGAAAATTATTGATTTAACTAATTTATTATGTAAATAATCTTTCAAATCAGATAAATTATATGTAAAAATGAATGCTTTTACATGAGAGTTAATGTGTAGTTCATAAATATCTTCAAGTGCACAGTAATTCCACTATGAAAACATTTTCAAGCCATATTAAAATTTTTACTGAAATTATGCCTGTAACAAAGATTTTTCATATCTCTCTTAACATGTGAGATAACCCAGAGAGCTCTCTGTACACACATATTTTTTTGTTAAAGATAAATTTAATTTTCAATATAAGTTCAAAGCTTGTGCATGGTAATAAGGTTAAAATTTTTAAAATTGTAAAATGCGAAGTCTGACTAGATACTGCTACTCCAACATGGAGATTAGAGGATAAGTGGATATTATATTCCCATGAACAATCATTAAGCTTACATAAACAAAAAATAAAAAAATGAAATACTTCTACACATATAAAGTACAAGACAAATTTTCTTTCACCATTATAATTTGGATACAATCTAAATTATACAAACTTAATACCAAAAATGTAACCTATTCTTATTTAATTTTTTTTTACTTCAGTCAAATATCATGGCATTTATTAAAAAACAAGAATCTGGTTATTGTGACAAGAATAAATGTAATGAAAGGGCTATGATATTATAAACAACATCCAAAAATTGTATATTAGGTAATGATAAATATTTATGGGAAAAATCGAATAAATTTTTTAAAAAATATTTTCAATATAAATTTATAACAATACAAAAATACAGAAGGATGGAAGTAATTAATTATTTCATTAATTTAATGTTCATCTTAAATATTTTTTTTTCTTTTTACTTGGTGTAAAGTTCATAAATTCTTTTTCTTTACAAAGAGTTGTTTTCTTTTCATTATGTAACTTATCCAAACTCCATCGATACAGAAAACTAACTGCAAATCTCATTGGAAACACAACAGGTGCGCATGACTTTGTATGTTTGTAGGTTTATGTATGGTTTTTTTTTTTGTTTTATTAATTTATCTTTTAATGTGTACACATGTGTGAGTGTTTTCCAATTAGGAAGCAGTGCCGATCGGCATTTCTAAAACTACTCACCTTATGTATGATGACAAAAGCACACTTGACCTGTTGAGGCACCTATATGGACTATGATAAGTTCAATAAATTACTAAATTTTTTATTACATATTAATAGTGTCATTTGCTTTTCTTAACTGTTTACTGACATCTTCAACAGATATTAATTTTTCAATCGGTATGCACGACAGTTCACCACCTACTTGAATATCAGGTGAAGGACGTAATGGTGATGGTCTTTCTTTAGGAGGTTTACTTTCAGAAGCTTCTTTTGCACGTCGTTCTTTCAGCTTCAGAGAGAATATAGCAACACTACGAGCCCTCTTCATCAGACTCTGTTTTACTCTATGTTTTTTTGCAGCTACTGGATCCGGCTCAGATGTAGTAGTCTCTACACTTGTCTGCTCACTTACTCTTTCTACTATTGCTTTTGACGATCCACCTAGATAAAAATTAAAGTAATTAATTTTCATGAGTATCAGTAGAACTGTAAGTTTTCAAGGGGCAACTAATTCTAACCTAATTTACAATTCAGACAAGTGCCATTACATATACAAAAAAATATAAAACAAATATTCAGTCATGCAGTTAAGTTTACTGACAGTTTCTGGTTTATACACATAAATTAAAATGCATGTAAACAAAATCTCTAATATTAGAAAGGAAATAAATGTACATGATCGTAAATTAAAAATATTTACACCAAGCAGCATATAATTTGAGATTAAAAAAAGACTGATCATGAACAATGGCTAAATTGTTATTTATATATTGTAATCAGTAACAAAAAATTATCTCCAATAAACGCTAATGTAAATTAATTCATAAGAAGCAGAGATTCATAAGATATATAAACTGCAATATATACCTGCTTTTTCCCTTTCAGAAGGAATAAATGGAAATCTAGAATGTACCCAAGGAGGAGCTGATCGAAGAAGAAGATCAGAATCAGAAGAAGAAGCCAAGTCCTTCTGCTGAGTAACAATACAGTCAGTGCTGCGATGAACAGCACTTGTAGCTGCTCCCATATCCGGTTCACTTGTTTTTCTAACACCTTCCAAACCAAGCCTTCTAACCTGAAATTTTAAAAATTATTCAGCTCTCTGTATAAAAAATAAAGCAAATAAATAACATGTTCACCAACATGTGAAAATCTTATTTGAACTAAAAAAAAAAAAAAATAAAACATAACCAAATTTGCTAACCATAACATACAAATTACAAAGAGTATATGTTTGTGATGTATGCAGCACATAAACATAAGTACTACAAACTTAACACACTTGAATAATAAATGTATACTCACTGAATTTGATAAAAAATAGTCCGCTCTACAATGAGTTATTTAAGTTAGTTCTTAAGGATATAATGAAAGTCTCATTTTAAAGAAAGCATCCCTGACTAACTCAATACAAACTCTTAGATTACTATCACAGTCCTATCGCACATTAAATCAACAACATAAATATTTACAAAATGTAACTCTCTCCATGTTTTGGCCCTACAAAACATTTCTAAATTCATTAACCATTTCTTTACTAATACCCAATGCTTTATTTTTTTTTAAATTTTAACTTAAACCAATACTTTTTATAAAATCTGCTGACTTTATTCAACAAAAGCTCAAGGTTGTCATTATTATACACAAGAATGCAACATCACCAGCCTAGCATAAATTGTTAATTAAGTACCCATTACCTTTTATACCAATCTCCCATTTGTTTCAATGTCTCTTGACACACAGCTTTAGAGTAAAAGTTAAAAAGAGTATCAAAGGATAAACATTCTCGTCTGATACTCATTCATTCTTACATTCTTGATCGCTCATTGTACTAGATAATCCATTGTACCACAACGTTCTGCTACAAAAGCAGCCAAATTTGAACTCTTTAAAAAGCGATATGATAAAATGATTAGCCAAACAATAAATTAACTGTTCTCCTGCTATGATGAAGACTGAATTATGTGATATAAAATTACACAACGAAAATCAAAAGAAATTTCTAACAGTTGACATTTTTGAAAATTACGGTCACACAGTTCTATGGTTCCCACCTTATCAGCCTGACTTAAATCCCATTCAAATGACTTGGATTCAAGTGAAAGGGCAAATAACCAAAAGAAATACAACTTTTAAGATGCTGGCAGTTCTTAAGTTAGCTGAAGAGGAATTTCATAAAGTGTCTGAAGCTGAGTGGAGCAATGTCTGTGAGTATGATGTCAATGTTGAAAAAAATACATTGAAGATGAACATTTACATAATGTGCACATTGACCATTCTGTGATAAATGTGAATTTAGAATCAGACATAAGCTCTTTAGAATCTATCGACGACAGTGACTTTGGAATTTGCAAGTTACAGCAATAAAAGAGTAGAAAAAATAATTATTTAACATATTATAAAATAATATTAATTGGGATACTAAACTAGTTTTAATTAAATAGCATTGTATGTATTTTTAGATATAAATATCTATACTAAACTGACAATGTTTTCAGCAGGCCTATTACCATGCCAAATGTTTGTTGAATGCTAATAGTTTTTTTGTACCAACTTAAATGCCGATAGTTATATGTTTCCTTATTCACATCTGATTTATATAGTGATAAATGCTGTAAACCAATATTTTATAATAACAGTCGAATGATGTCATTTCATGTGAATCCACAAATGTATAGACATGTCAGTCAGTCAAGTAATGAGTAATTCAACGTGATGAAATTTTCTTCAGTATGAGTTCAGCTGTTGGTATGACTTGTGTTCTTTAGTTGTGGGAGTGGTATTATAATACAGATATTATAAAGATTGTTTCACAAGTGATGCCATAAAGTGCATGTTTGTGTTTGCACGTATGCATGGTGAAACAATTTTATGAAGTATAAATATTTAAAAAATTAAAACTTAATTTTTATAATTAAGTATTTCTGTAATATTTCAGTTTACTTTCATTCATTAAAACATTTTGAATTTTACAATGAATAAAAATCGAATTTGAAAAAATTCTCCAAATATTTTTTATTACTTTGCTAAGAATTTACCATGAAAACCATGCTGAAAACTGCTTACAAACATTATTTTGACTGTCCCTTAGGAGACCAAGATAAATCCTGGGCTTTACATGTAGCATGTATCAAGTGCTACGTTAAACTAACCCAGTGGTTAAAAGGAAAAAAAGAGTATTTGCCTTTTGGTGTACTTATGATTTTGTGTAATGATAAAAGAGTGTACAATCCAGAATACAATGAGGCTAATAATGAAAAGATCACAGATCTGGCCAAAGTTGTTCCCACCAAAGATCTGACTAACAATAATGTACACTCACCGATAATAAATCCAAATAAAATTGTAAAACTTCTACTGATTACAGATCTGGCCAAAGTTTTTTCCACACATCCATAAATCGGATAATAATTAGTACGGCAGTGAATAGATGTATACAGTTCATCCTCACTCCAACATGTGAAGGATGAGGAGGATGAAACGGATCGCCAGTCACAGACTATTAACAAGTCTTACCACAGAAGCAGTAAGAGTGATAGGATCATATTAGAAGGTGCCAAAAAAGATAGCTGGTAAAGTGATAAATAAAGGCATCGAACTACTGCCAGCCAAATTACATATTCCAGGATATCAGTACTGCAGATCAGGATGAATTTAAGAAACCGTTTAAAAAGGCGATCCAGGAATAAACAAGTTGGATGCAGCTTGTAAAGTACACGACATTGCATACACTACACACAGTGATAATGCAAACAAAGCCATTGCTGACCATGAATTTTGTCAAATGCGTGCTTGGGAACAGGTTAAAGCCAGCGACTCAAGTATCGCAGAAAAGGCACTGGCTGTTACAAATGCGATGAAACTCAAAGCGAAATTCTGTGGTGGATGTGGTGGTAGAAGACCATGTACAAAGAAGAAAAATAATCTTGTAGAGATGATGAAAACAAAAGCAAGGACTGGAGAAAGAGGATTATACCTCAAACCCTACCATATGACTGGGTTGGAGATCGATGAAAAGATAAAAAAAACATCATCAACGTCATCTCCGATAAAGGGAATACCAATGCGACCACTATTGAATATCGAATTGATATGGTATGCGCAAAAACTAAAAATAGTAGAGTTTCAAGGAGTCTATGTTGGATGCATTACCCGATGAACTGAAAACTAATGAGTCTCTGATAGTGAATCTAGATTGCAGTACTGGTCATGGAACGTATTGGGTTTATTTTGAAAACGAGGACAGTTAGCAGACTATTTTGACAGTTTCAGTAATTTGTGTCCATCGAATGAATTGATATGTTATTTTTATCAGACTCATTATAAATTACAATTATCAATCCAGGCAGCATACAAACACGATTATATGTGGACATTTATGTCTTCAATTCTTCAGTCGTGGTTCATCTGCATACCTGTTAGCATCATCATGTTCTGTATAAGCAGAACTACTTCATTAATACACACTACATTCTTCCCAGCTTTAGATCTAGTAAAGTCAGTTATTTTTACATGGATTTGAATAATAGATCATGGATACTGGTGTTCTTTTGGTGGTTGGGTTTCAATTAACCACACATCTCAGGAATGGTTGAACTGAGACTGTACAAGACTACACTTCATTTACACTCATACATATCATCCTTTGAATTATTATCTGAAAGGTAATTACCAGAGGCTAAACAGGAAAAAAGCTTTAGATCTAACCAATGGTCAATGGAAGTTGGCACTGATAAACGTAACCACATATAACTCTGTATCGAACGTTGAACCCGGGGGGGGGGGGGTGTCAACAACTCATTTACCATTTTGCGAATTAAAAAAAAAACAAGATAAAGCTAACACTAACAGTTGGATGGTATGAAGTAGATGATATCGCTACAAATTTTGCTGATGAATTAAAAGAAAAACATAGAATAACCTTATTTATGTGTCTTAAAATACCTTAAAATGTGAAGTTAAATGTACCGCCACGATTGACCTAATGTCAGAAGATATCTTGGCATCGCTGTTAGGTTTTGATAAGGCATGTCTAGGACCAAATACATGGCACACGTCGTTGAAGCAGACGACATTAACAATGTGAACACTGTATGTGTCAAATGCAATCTTATACAAGGTTCTTATAGAAATGGATCAGATCACATGTTGCATGAATTTAGGCTTAGCATACCGCCCGGCTTCAAAATAATCGAATAACCAAAGAATATAATATACCTACCGGTGAATACAAAGAGTATAAACAAAATCACTTTAAAGTTAAAATATGAGAACGGAAACTGATAAATTTTCATGGAGAGACCATAACCATGAGGTTACACTTAAGATAAACTGAAAGATGGGATTAATATACAACAATAGTAGCAGTACAGTTCGCAATCTGATCAGTCAATGTTTGAACATCAGAGCGTTAGCATCGCAGAACGTGTTTTTCCTTCACAAAATTGATTTCACAGTGATTCATAATGCAGCAGCAAAGGATACATTGGATGTTATTTAATGTTTCCTATGATAACACAATCACTCAGTTTGAATATCACACCCATCTATTGTTGCTTCGTCGACTTATAACAACAATGACAAAATTTGGATACCAATTCACCCACAGGATGTGTACACATTACCGTATGGAAATTTTTTGATGGTTGAAGGAATATTGACTATTAAGGCTGGTGATAAGAATGCGTTGGAATCAACACTGACGAACAATGCAGTTCTGTACCTGTTTGAGTACATACGATATGAAACAGATGGAACAGAAATGCCTCGTGTTCCAAAGTTGGGAATTACAACTACAATAAAAAATATTCTGTCGTGGCATAAAAGTGAAGAAAATATTTTGGAAAATTTCGGCTGGAAGTTCAACATGTCAGATAAGTTTACTTTAGATGAAACAATGGAAAGATTTTGCTTCTATGTGCCACTGCATTTGCTGATGGGATTCACCGAAGACTATAAGCACATAATATTGAATGTGAAATAAGATTGAATGTGGTTTTGCTTAGATCTTCTGGTGACGTAAAGGCACTTGTTTCCACAAAAGATGCACCCAATTCCAAGTTGAAGGTTACAAGGAGGCACAGAAATATGTTCACATTACTGATACCATGTGTGAGTTGGTAAACAAACATCTGTATTGAGGAATGAAGGTATTGAGTATCATAACTTCCTTGACAACCGTGATGATATTATACTTAAAGAACTCGCTGTTGTCTGTACAATACTGTAGATGGTTTGTGTTGACGTTGTATTGGTGTTAATGGTGGTGAGGAATTCATTTAAAATGGAAGGGGGTCTATCAAATAAGAGTTGTGTGAAAAAGTAGTAGACCACCATTCGAGGTGAAGTGGTGAAAGCGTCCACATGGATGGTCTTTCTTACTGGTTGGTCCAATCACAATGCTTACTTACCTGAAGGATATTCCTACTATAGTAAGAATTCAGAAAGAGACTTCAATAATCAAAAAGACTTCAGAAGACTTCAATAATTGAAGAGACTGACACTTTACCCAATACACTACTGCTGGGTACAGTGTATCAAACAAAATTACAAGTTATAGAAGATGAATTATTGGGCATAAATGATTGAATTGTGGTAAGCAAATGCGATATTTGAATATCTTTGAAGAAAAAGTTGAAAAAATTAAACAATAAAATCGTCAAGACTAAGCAAATGGTGAAAGATTACAAGGACGTAATATTTCTACATAAAAAATTATCAAATTTTAATGGTGATCAAAGAGACGTTTTTCAAATTGATTAACGATTTGATAAGGATCGGTTCACAGATGTGCAGACACTGTTCTATGATGCTTGTCACCCATTCTGTTTATTCTGATGACTATCATGCAATTGATTGTGAAAAATTTGACTATTGCAGACATGGGTCACCCAAATACTTACGTATGTGTAAACTGATAATTGGAAACATGAAATAACTGAAAGCAATTGTGTGTGAAAAGAAATATTAATTATTATAGGGCACTCCAAACACCTGTAGAGTTATTGGTGAAAACCAACTGTATCAGTTATTTTGTAAAATTGCCAAGAAGAGTTGGGGAAAGGAGGAAGACATAGGTATCTATACAAAACCATTTTGCAAGTCATTCGAGTATGAGTACTATTACTATGATGGTTGCCACATTTGTTAAGGCTTTTGACAGAGATTGTTTTCTCAAGAAGCTACCATATATGTAACAAATTAAGTTATGTGTTGGTACTGATTATATATTGTTGGACATGAGAAGGGTTTTAAAGAATAAGGTAAATTTCTCAATTGAAATACAGATCGGTTCACACAAGATGAACTGAAAATACTAAGACGTTATCCAATGAAGCTAACTTACTATGGTTTGAGAGATTAATGGTATTACAGAAAATATAGAATTATATTTGTAAAAAATTAATTAGTGTTTTATAGTAGATCTCCGTTGGGAGTGGAACATACAGTTATGGTAGGGGTGATTTATACTTTGGTTTGGAGGGGGGAGGGTTGAGAAGGGATACACCAAACATCATTCTGTATAAGTTTTAATAAATTTGCTTATTAGATCTTGGAGTGAAAATATAATGTTTTCTCTATCAGTGGCAATTCTGTTTATTTATTAAGTGAATACTTATCAAAGAAAACTTTTTTATCCATACATGCAAAATTGTTTTAAATATATTGTTTTTTTTAAATATTGCTTACATATTGGGACTGTTAACATTTTTTTTTTTTCTTTTAATAATATTTATTTAACTGTACAAACAAATACACACTTAAATTAAATTAAATATAGGGCCAGTGTAAGCAGTGTCTAGCAGTGGAATGCAGTTTCACAACTTATATACAACGAATTTCACATAGAGGTGAGCAAACTGGTGTAGCCATGAGGCATAACACACCAGGTACCAAGTCAACCGGATGACCCTGTTTGAAACCTACACAGTTACTTTTTTACACTTTAAATATTATTATTTATTTAATTCTACTGGTCACCTGTGATGTTACATCCTAGCGGATGACTAAAACAGCTGATGTACTACCAACCTTTGAAATAGGCCACCAATAATTAATATTTAAAGTGTAAAAAATTATTTCACTGACAACTATGGAATTTCAAATTTCCTGGAGCAAGAGGATGAGGTAAATGGAAATTTCTCACAGGGAAAAAAAGGAATTTCCAAGATGGCAGCTGGATTTCTAACTTCCTGGTCTAAGATGGCAGTTGTCAAGTGATTGAAGTACTGGCCAAGTATCATTATTCTCTACTACTATTATCATCAATTTTCTTTCATATACGTCTATTACTTAATAAAAAATTATAATTAATACTTCAATGAGCCGAAAATGTTATGCCACAACGTTACAGTTTTTCATGTAAAGATGTTACATTCTGCTAAGCATTACGATATATACTGAGCAGAATGGTCATATATTTTGTCCATTGTAATTATATAAAGAATTAATGTATGCTACTCTTTCTCTCCTTTTAAATATTTGCCATATAGAATAAAATTCTGTACTGAGATATCTACTGCAGAACCACACAAATGTGTTGACCATTTATATTTTCATGGAAACAGATGGAAATTACTTTTTTCTTATTAAAAATAAGTTATGAACTCGTCTAAATATCTATGTATTTTTAACATAGATTTTTATAGGATTTTTTATTTGAACAATCATACTTTGACTACTGATCTGTAATGTACAATCTGAACGGATATTCAATTTTTTCTATACTTAACCTAATTATATAAGGTGCAGCTGTAATGATATGATAATTGGTACCCTCTGAATTCTATGTCAGGGTCAGAGCAAGTTCAATTACTATTTTCATTGTGAAAGGAAGTACTGCCCTAACTTAACTGTCAATTATACTTATGTCATAAAGTAAAATGTTGATCATGGCATGTGAGAAATTCATGCCATCAGATTTAAAAATAAACATTTTTTAAAAAATGTTACATAGAGGTTTACGTTTAACATTAATTTTCTTACTTTTACGGTTAAAATAATAGCTATTTAAAAGGGTATGATGTGGATAATAACAATAAATAATGATTATAACATATTTACCCAATCGATTCCACCATGAGGACCAATAGTAAGATGGTGATTTAATGCATCATTATTTGGTGGCGGCCATTCGCGAATTTTCTTACGATCAGGAGGAGTAGTGGGAGGGAGAGGTTCTATTTGTAATGGTGTTGGAGATATTGGAGGTGGCAGTTCCTCTTTTACAGCTGTAAAAACTAATTCTTCAGTCTCCAATTCATTAACTACTTCAGCAGGCTCAACAACCTCTTCTTCAGTTGCTGGTGAAACAACAAACCTAAAAAAAAGAATTTAAAACTTACATACTGAATTTAAAACTTATATAATTCGATTACATACTGAATGCAAAATTATAAAAAAAGAAACGAGAGACATAAAGCTCAAATAACATCAATTAACTAGTACATCAAAGGCAAGTAAACTTTCAGACATGAAAAAGATGAAACACTTCATGACTAAATAAAATAAAAAGATCAACAGTTAAAGAAAAGTGGTGGATGGAAAAAAGCATCAATACTTTAATATTACTTATTGAATTTATAGTCTTAATTATTAATATGTAATATAAATCCATTTTCTAAACTAAAGAGAAAAAATAACAGTTGCTATAGTTGCATCATGATTAAAAACAGGATATGGAGCTTAGGCATGTAGTAAAAATATTGCCAATTAGCAGCAGTTGCACTATCCTAAAATAACACAGTTCTGGTGCTTCTGACACAATTCAGAGAAAGTAGACTCAGCATAACATTAAATCTTATGCCTCTATTGCAGCTTGGGAAATATTTCAGGATCCTGCAAAAAGTCCATAAGACGCCATAATAGTTCCTCAAAGTCAACAGTAATTCAGAAAAAAAATTCTCTCAGGAGTCCCAAATGGCTTAACTATGAGCCAGCAAAATGCTGATTAATTCTTTAATAGTTTACTGTAAAATAAAAAATAATCAAAAAATATTTGTACAAGAAGTTTGTACAAAAAATATTAAGTTTAACCTTACCCGAGTAAAATATTTTTTCTAAAATCTTTTCAGCTCAACAAAGACTAACAGTTGATAGTATGAAAACCTTTAGTCTTTCTTGATTTTTTTTACTCCTGTTATTGTGATTTTGGGATCTACTTCAACCCAACTGTTTGTGAAGATTAGCTGCAGTTCGTGAATGAAACCTACATGTAATACTTTATCCACTGAGAATATGAGTACATGGGTTTGACGATGTTACCTGATGTGTCTTCGTACCCTAATGTTGCTTTAATATATTTTCTACCAATAAATTTACTGCAGAGTAATATTTAACAGACTAATCAGTTTCGTGCGTGCATGCGTGTATGTGTGTTTTATATATATTATTATTATGCTTTTACGGCCTTATTTTTGTTCCTAAGAATCTATGGTTGGTAGGATTAGGCCCATGCTTCTAGTATGCTTGGGTGGGGGGGGATCATTAGGAGTGGGAAGAACCAGCCATTTCACACACCCAACCAATTCATCAGTAACGCTCATGATGTCAGAGCATCAGAGCAACAGGTGCACCCAACCATTGTGCAACGCATAATTATAAAATTTTTTTCTCATGAAGAAGTACAAGTGACGGAAATTTTCCAGAGATTGACAACACAGTTCGGGGACCAAACATTGTCAAGGACTTGTGTTTTGCCTGGCATAAAGAGTTCAAGGAAGGACGAGAACAAATGGTAAATCAGGAACACAATCACTGTCCTCGAACCAGTATTACAGACGAAAACATTTGTGCAATTTTAGACATATTTGGAGATGATCAATGGGTGAGAGTATCTGATATTGCAGAACAGGTGGAAAAGTTATGGGAACTGTCAAGTAATCATCACAAACGACCTACAGTCTCATAAAGTTAGTGCCAGATAGGTCCCTTACCTTTCGACCTCAGATTAGAAGTTGAGACGTTTGGAGGTCTGTCAGAAGCTTACAGCATGGTTTGCGAAAGATGATGCATTTTTGAGTCGGATCGTCACCTGTGACAAAATGTCGGTCCACCACTACACTCTTCAGTGGTGGAGAAAAAGGAAGGCAGCCTCAGTGAAAGCAAAGACTCGACTGTCAGCTGGCAAGGTTTTTCAACTGTTTTTTTCAACCAGCCCAGTGAGAACTGCATATTGCCACAAAAGACAAGATCAACTGATTCGAGAGGCCATCGTCCTCCACAACAACCCCAGGTGCCATAATGCAGTTCTAACAGTCTCAAAACTAAAAGAAATGCACTGGACTCAACTTGATCATCCTCCCTATATTATTTTTGCAATCAGTAATAATTATGTTTGCATTCTAACAGTCAGCTACATTAGCTATACCACTTTTTTGTTTTTCTAAGATATGTGTTGTTCTGTAAATCTTTTTCTAAATGATCTGTTGGTTTTATCAATACAAATAGTACATTTATTGCATTTAATTTTGTATATTTTTCTTAAATTTCCTCTATTATTTTATTTTTTATAATGTGGTAATTTGGTTTTATACTTTTTATATTTATTTTTATCATGTTACGAATGATATGTACGAATGTTAAAAAGAAAATTCTTAAATCAGCAGAAGCAAACTTAGGTGGAATAAAGAGAACTGGTAGAAAACCTTGGGTTTCAGACGATATATTGCCGCTGATGGATGAACGTAGAAAATATAAGAATGCTAGTGATGAAGAAAGTAAAAGGAACTATCGACAATTCAGAAATGCTATAAACAGGAAGTGCAAACTAGCGAAAGAAGAGTGGATTAAAGAAAAGTGTTCAGAGGTGGAAAGAGAAATGAACATTGGAAAATAGACGGAGCATACAGGAAAGTTAAGGAAAATTTTGGGATACATAAATTAAAATCTAATAATGTGTTAAACAAAGATGGTACACCAATATATAATACGAAAGGTAAAGTCGATGATAGATGGGTGGAATATATTGAAGAGTTATACGGCGGAAATGAATTAGAAAATGGTGTTATAGAGGAAGAAGAGGAAGTTGAGGAGGATGAAATGGGAGAAACAATACTGACATTGAATTTAAGAGAGCATTAAAAGATTTAAATGGAAGAAAGACTCCTGGAATAGACGGAATACCTGTAGAATTACTGCGCAGTGCATGTGAGGAAGCGATTGATAGATTATACAAGCTGGTGTGTAATATTTATGAAAAAGGGGAAGTTCCGTCAGACTTCAAAAAAAGTGTTATAGTCATGATACCAAAGAAAGCAGGGACAGATAAATGTGAATACAGAAAAATTAGTTTCACTAGTCATGCATAAAAAATCTTAACTAGAATTCTATGCAGAAGAACTGAGAGGAGAGTGGAAGAAGTGTTAGGAGAAGACCAATTTGGTTTCAGGAAAAGTATATGGAAGCAATTTTAGGCCTCAGATTAATAGTAAAAGTAAGATTAAAGAAAAACAAATCAACATACTTGGCGTTTATAGACCTAGAAAAGGCATTCGATAACGTAGACTGGAATAAAATGTTCAGCATTTAAAAAAAAATTGGAGTTCAAATACAGAGATAGAAGAACAATTGCTAACATGTACAGGAACCAAACAGCAACAGTAATAATTGAAGAACATAAGAAAGAAGCCGTAATAAGAAAGGGAGTCTGACAAGGATGTTCCCTATCCCCGTTACTTTTTAATCTTTACATGGAACTAGCAGTTAATGATGTTAAAGAACAATTTAGATTCGGAGTAACAGTACAAGGTGAAAAGATAAAGATGCTACGATTTGCTGATGATATAGTAATTCTAGCTGAGAGTAAAAAGGATTTAGAAGAAACAATGAATGGCATAGATGAAGTCCTACGCAAGAACTATTGCATGAAATTAAACAAGTACAAAACAAAAGTAATGAAATGTATTAGAAATAACAAAGATGGACCAATGAATGTGAAAATAGGAGGAGAAAAGATTATGGAGGTAGAAGAATTTTGTTATTTGGGAAGCAGAATTACTAAAGATGGACGAAGCAGGAGCGATATAAAATGTTGAAAAGCACAAGCGAAACGAGCCTTTAGTCAGAAATATAATTTGTTTACATCAAAAATTAATTTAAATGTCAGGAAAAAATTTTTGAAAGTATAAGTTTGGAGTGTCGCTTTATATGGAAGTGAAGCTTGGACAATCGGAGTATCTTAGAAGAAAAGATTAGAAGCTTTTGAAATGTGGTGCTATAGGAGAATGTTAAAAATCAGATGGGTGGATAAAGTGACAAATGAAGAGGTATTGCGGCAAATAGATGAAGAAAGAAGCATTTGGAAAAATATAGTTAAAAGAAGAGACAGACTTATAGGCCACATACTATGGCATCCTGGAATAGTCGCTTTAATACTGGAAGAACAGGTAGAAGGAAAAAATTGTGTAGGCAGGCCACGTTTGGAATATGTAAAACAAATTGTTAGGGATGTAGGATGTAGGGGGTATACTGAAATGAAACGACTAGCACTAGATAGGGAATTTTGGAGAGCTGCATCAAACCAGTCAAATGACTGAAGACAAAAAAAAAATCATATATGTTGGTAATTTTTTTTATTATTTTATTTGTGTAATCGGATTATAGGTAAAAGCTATTATTAATCTGCGTTATTCTCCTGTACTTGTATTTTTATACAATTATCGTAGTGTTTTATATTCTATTATTAAAACTATTAAACATTGCTATTTTATTTATTTCATCTAGTTCTTTTTTGGGTTGGTTTTTATTGATTCTTGTATAATGATTAACTCTAAATATTATGTTTTTTCTATTAATTTTTTATACCCATGGGTGATTAGAATTTAAATGTAATGTAATATTACTTGTGGGTTTTCTACAAACGTGTGTTTCTATTATATTGTTCATGTTTATTTCAATTTCAATATCTAAAAAATGTTTTCTATTATTTTCAATTTAAACATATTCAACATTTGTTAGAATGTGAATATAAATATAACTGACTGCAAAAATAATTTAGAAATTTTGTAAGTTTGCAATAATGATAAAAAAATGAATATACTCACAAAATATTTTATTTACAAATATAAACAAAATTGGGAAATGACGAACCACGAGTCACATTCAAAGATGATCATTTAATTAAAAAATAATACAACACAATCTAATGTAAGGCAGTAATGACATTAGAACAAAGGAGAATATAACATTTTAAATATTACACATCATTCCTGTACTGGACAGCAGAATTTGCATATTTGTCCATTTTTCTTCAGTCTTCAGTCAGTTGACAGGTTTGATGCAACTTTCCAACATTCCCTATCTAGTGCCAGTCATTTCATTTCAGTATACCCCCCTACATCCTACAACCCTTTCAATTTGTTTGACATATTCAAATGTTGCCTGCCTGCACAATTTTTCCCATCTACTGTCCTTCCAATATCAAAGTGACTATTTCAGACCGCCTTACAATGTGGCCTTGTTTTAGCTATATTTTTCCAAATGCATCTTTCTTCATTAATTTGCCACAAAACCTCTTCATCTGTCACTTTATTCATCCATCTGATTTTTAACATTCTCCTTTAGCACTGCATTTCAAAAGCTTCTAATCTTTTCTTCTCAGGAACTCTGATCGTTCAAGTTTCACTTCTATGTGAAGCTATGCTCCAAACATAAACTTTCCAAAATGTCCTGATGTAATTTTCAATGTAAGCAAATTATATTGCTGACTGAAAGCTCATTTCGCCTGTGCTATTCAGCATTTTATATTGCTCCTGCTTCATCCTCTTTAGTAATTCTACTACCCAAATAACATAATTCTTCTACCTAAACAGTCTTTTCTTGCCCTATTTTTATATTCAGTGGTTCATCTACATTATTTCTACTATATTTCATTACTTTCGTTTTGTTCTTGTTTATTTTCACGCAGTAATTCTTGTGTAGGACTTCATCCATGCCGTTCATTGTTTCTTCTAAATCATTTTTACTTTCAGCTTGAATTACTATATCATCAGCAAATCGCACCATCTTTATCTTTATCTTTTCACCTTGTACTGTTACTCCGGACCAAAATTGTTCTTTAACTTCATTAACTGCTAGGTCTATATAAAGATTAAAAAGTAAAGAGGATAGGGAACATCCTTGTCTGACTCCCTTTTTTATTACTACTTCTTTCTTATGCTCTTCGATTATTACAGTTTGGTTCCTGTAAATCTTAGCAATTGTTCTATCTCCATACTTGAACCTTATATTTCTTAAAAAGCTGAACATTTTATTCCAAACTATGTTATCAAATGCATTTTCTAAGGCTATAAATGACATGTATGTTGGTTTGTTTTTCTTTAATCGTTCTTTAATATTAATGTGAGTGCTAAAACTCCTTCCCTTGTCCCTATACTTTTCCTGAAACGAAATTTGTTTTCTCCTAACACTTTCTCCGCTCTCCTCCCAATTCTTCTGCACATAATTGTAATTAAAATTTTTGATAGATGAGTAGTTAAGCTAACTGTTCTGTATTTTTCGTATTTATCTGCTCTTGCTTTCTTTGGTATCATGACAATAACATTCGTTTTGAAATTTGACGGTACTTCTCCCCTTTTTCATAAATATTACACACTGGTTTGTATAATCTATCTTATCGCTTCCTCAACTGCACTGCACAGTAATTCTGCAGGTATCCCATCTATTTCAGGAGCCTTTCTCCCATTCAAATCATTTAATAATTATTAAATTCAAATCTCAGAACAACTCCTGTATCACCCTCTTCATCCTCTTCGATTTCCTCTTCTTCCTTTACAACACTACTTTCTAATTCATTGTCTCCATATAACTTTCAATATATTCCACCCACCTATAAACCTTTTTTTTCATTTTATAAATTGCTGTACCATCTTTATTTATTTAACACATTATTAGATTTTAACTTATGTATCATAAAAGTTTCCTTAACTTTCTGTATGCACTATCTATTTTACCAATGATCATTTCCCTTTCCACTTCTGAACACTTTTCTTTAATCCACTCTTCTTTCACTAATTTTCACTTCCTATGTATAGTTTTCTTAATTGTCGATAGGTCCTTTTACCTTCTTCAACATTAGCGTTCTTATACTTACTATGTTCATCCATCAGTTGCTATATATTACCTCTGATATCCAAGGTTTTCTAACAGTTCTCTTTGTTACGCCTTAGTTAGCTTCTGCTGATTTAAGACTTCCCTTTTTAATATTCTCCCATTCTCCTTCTATATTTTTACTTATCTTTTTTAATCAGACCTCTTGCGTTGTCCTCCTAAAAAATCTTCTTTACCTCCTCTTCCTCAAGCTTCTCTAAACTCCACCGATTCAAACACCTTTTTTTCAGATTTTTAAACGCCAATCTACATTTCATTATTACTAAATTATGGTCACTATCAATGTCTGCTCCTAGATATGCTTTGCAGTTGACGAGTGATTTCTAAATCTTTGCTTAACCATGATATAATCTATCTCATATCTTTCAGTATCACCCAGCTTTTTTTATGTATAAGCTGCTCTGTTTAAGAATGTTAACATAGTTGTGGAAATGTCCGTCACCAGGGGAAGCCTGCAAGGCTCTGTTCTCGATACCTTGCTGTGGAACCTGGTATTCCACGAATTTTTGAGACTGACATTTACAGTAGGGGTCACGGCCCAGGCTTTCACCTGTAAGTTTGAAAAACATGATTGTCTCCTGTTAGTTTGTGGTAACTCACGATCGCAGCTAGAAGACCAAGCACAAGCGGCTTTGTCAACGCAGAGGACTGGATGGACATTCAAAATTTAAAGATTTCTGTCCACAGATGAAGTTTATGCTTCTCAAGGGTGCAGACAAATTATCAAATAGTCATTTTAATATAATAGCTTATAAGCTTATAATAGCATATAAGCGCTTTAATGGTGGACAGGTACTTGCTGGCATTCAGCAACCTAGATATGGCAGCAAACTGCTGTCTTAGACGAGATAAATTTAATTTTTGATAGTCATATATGTGTTAGTAGTTGACAGGGTTCGCCTACTCATTTTAGTGATATATGACAAGTGAGCAGTGGGACACACAAGCAAGTGGTGTATGGTACCAAGTTTATTCCACTCACACTTTTAGGTTAGTTCTAGGAGCTAGTTAGGACACTTCTAGTCACTAAACTGTTTTGAGGCTCAGCAGCCGTTTGTGGCACAAACATTTGATCTTATGCTTTAGAATGACCGAATGGGCTGGTAGTGGGAGAAATACTAAGCAAACCAATAAAAATATGTATAAACTGGAAAAAATTGTGATTATGATTTTCAAACTATTATGAAATTTAAACTGGGTGTTAGAAATTACTAAATTATACTTCATGCAAAACTCAATAAGTCAGTTCCTTCTTTCATTTCTTTTGCCCAGCCTGTATTCACCCATAATATTTCCTTCCTGGCCCTTTCTGATGCTTGCATTCCAATGTCCAATTATTATTAAATTTTCTTCCCCTTTTAAGTGTTTAATTGCTTTGTCATTTCCTCACATTCACACTCAACCTCATTATCATCATCATAGTTACTTGTAGGCATAAGATGTTACATCAGGTTAGAGGCAGAAGCAAGATGAGAATAAGTAAAAGATCCTGAACCAATGAGCCAACCTGCCATGCCGGACGTACTGCCGGTAGGTGGGGAGACTTATTACAGTCTCAAGGACACTCCCCTGGGCTGAGTAATATTTGATTGTTGAGCCTGCCTAGGGGAGCAGGAGAACAAAAAAAAAAATGTTAATCATTGTCAATGTTAATCTTAGGTTTTGATTTATCCTGATTGCAATGATTCTATCGCTACACTTTTTGTAATACTCTATTCTCTCCCCTATCTTCTTGTAGATTACAAAACCTACTCCCGCCTGCCCTTTATTTGACGCTGAGCTAATTATTCTAAAATCAACTGACCAAAAGTTGTTTTCCTCTTCCCACTGAACCTCACTAATTTCTACTGCATCTATATTTAATCTACCCATTTCTCTTTAAATTTTCTAACCTACCAACTTTTTTAAGTTTTAACATTCCAGACTCCTACTTGTAGAATGTTATTTTTTAATTTTCTGGTGACTCCTTCCTTAGCAGTCCTCAGCCAGAGATCCAAACAGGGGACTAGTTTACCTACAGAACATTTTACTAAGGAAGGTGCCTCAATCTTTGTTACATAAAAATACATGGAGCTACATTTTCTTGGAAAAAAAAAACAGCTGTAGTTTTCCATTGTTTTCAGCTGTGCAGTACTCAGAAGATTGAGTGATGTTGATATGATCATTTAAGTCTTCCTGACCTATGCCCTTAACAGTTATTGAAAGAGCGACACCCTCTTTCAGGAATCATTCCTCAGTCTACCTCACACAAATACCACTCCGATATGGGTGCACCTTCGATCCAGCTACTTTGTATTACTAAGCACTCAAGGACCCTCACTATCGGCAAGGTCTCATGATTCACAGCAGAGGGCATCCATAATAAATTTCAAAATTATTTAACAGTAACAATTTCAACAAATTCCAAATTATAAAAACAATTTATTTTGTAATTATAGAATTAAATACCTACTGAAAATGAAGGATCCTGCGAAAATTGATTTTTTGAATTTATATGGTAAGTTTAATTTATCTATTTACTGTGTTTTGGTAGTTTAAATAACATTTAATTTATATAGTATAGTTGAATAAATTAAATAAATAGTTTGACAGTTCATAAAAAATTTAACTTTCATTATATAAACAATAACTAATATGGTTTCACAGGAATGTTTTTAACTTGGTACAATTGTTGTTGACATCTATATTGATTACTGTGTGAAATAATCAGATCTGAGAAGAGTAGAGAAAAGCTTTCTCCTACTCCTATGAAGATATTGAGAAAGCTTTTTGAAGGCTCAAATTAATCAAAACAAACTGTTTCTATTGCACAGTGATGTTTCAGAACAAAGTATAGTAAACAAACAATCCAAAAGGCAATCCACCTACACCTGAAATAAGTAATTAGAACACACAGGATGTTTGTGTTGGAAGATCTCCCATGTTGGAAGAAAAGATCGATCATCTTCACACTGCATACCAGCTTCCAGGTAAATTAATTAGATCAGCGAGTTAGAATCACAAATTTATCAAGCAACTGAGAGGAAAATTTTGTGGAAACAGTTGAAAATGAAACTTTACAAATTTTAATTAAGTTTAAATGATAAATATAGTCTTATATAAAGATTTTAATGTCGAAATTCAGTAATAGGTTGATGAAAAGATGGTTTCTTTCACCTAATTTTTGGTGACAAGTGTACACACATCTCAACATTAGTGGAAAGGCCAACACACACAACACATGAGTGTAGAACAGAAATTAACCAGAAAATTCTAAAAATTCTGCGCTACATATATACAACTGAAAAATGTGAACATGTTTTGTGCTATTTTCCATGAAAAGGTGTACTGACCACTCTTTTTTCATAAACAATCAGAAGGGTGGAGCAATTTATTTTAAGTTAATAGCTCTAGTACCTTAACTGAGAAAGATAATGAGTAGTACTTCATTCTTGTACAAGAAGATGATTAGCTTCACAGGTAAATAAAGGTTCAAAATTATCTGTATAAACATTTTCCAAAAGATGTTGGATTAGTCATGCAACTGACAAAAACGTGTTGATATGTTGCCATAAAGAAATCCAGACTTAACATCTAGTGGCTACTTTTTTGAAGTTTTATAAAAGATAAAGTTTTTGTCCCGCTCTTTCCTTTAGATGTAGACGACTTAAATAATATACCATAATCACCGCTACCAGTGTTGAATGTGATGTGTTTTAACATGTTTGGATTGAGTTGGACTATTGTGTTGATATCTTCATCACATAAGTAGAAAACCTATGGATACAAACTAAGAAATTTCCTGTAAAATCATGTAAGCAGTAATTTCCATATTTGAAAAATAGATTTTGTACAAACCATCAAAAGTATCTACTTCATTTGTAAATATTCTATATATAATAGCTACTAAATAATAGCTAATTCCCTGCTTCAAGTCACATTTAAAAAAGATAATTATGTTGCAGTCTATCAGGATCATGACAATGATAATAGAAAATTTTATTATACCAAGTGAAGAAATGTGGGTTTACTACTATGAAGTCAAATCTAAAGTTCAGTTTTTCAATGAGTCAGAATCTCACCAAAAATCACTTACGGTTTGATCAAATTTTAAAGTTGTGCTAAATTTTTTTTGACAGTGAAAGTGTTATTTAACATACATTTTTATCTTAATCACTTGAAGTAATATTACTACTTTGAATTTCAAATAGATTATAAGAAAAAAAATCAGGAGGTTGATGCCTAAAAATTAGTGTAAGTTTTGACTCCTTCCCACAGTAATGAACCAGCACCTTCAGAGTTGTTAATCCAGGAATCTTATGCAAAAAAGTGGGATGAGTTCAAATGAAGCTCTGCAGTCTTCTGATCTGGCCCTGCAAACTTCTTTTTATTTCTTTAAAACAACATTAAAGGGTGAAAGACTTGACAACTGAAAAAGCTAACAGACTTTCACAAACAGAACTGAAGACAATTCAAACCAACATGTTTTATAACTGCTTCCACTAGTGGAAACATTGCTGGAATAAGTATATCTAAAGAGGGAATTACTGTCAGTAGGTCCTGGGTAAGTCTCCATAATAAAAATTTGGTACTCTCTGAACAGGGCTTGCATATAAAATTACCTGCCAATTGAAAGTTGATTAGCTGGTGATGAAGAAGGTGATGTGTTAGAATCTGATGGTGGAGGCGTAGCAGTTGTTGACAACCGTCGTACAGCTTCACGTCTTGCAAACTCAACTTTTGCCATTTCTGTAGCAACCCAATCAGGTAAATCTGGTATTGCACTTGTTACAAGAAATCGCAGAATCAACATCACATGCTAAAAAGGAAACATTTAAATCATTTTAGTGCCTAAATAATTATAGTGCTCGCAAGAGATTAATTATAATGTCTTAACAAAAACTCTTAACATATTCTTTGCTACATCTGCGTGTAGGATGGATACCATTCTACACTATAACACAATTCTGCGGCAAAGGGTCATGTACTCATTTCCATCAATCCTGGAAGAGCAAGTACTTCTGAACATTAAGTTAATACTAAGAATCACTAGTGAATTTTTAAAGAGGAGTTCCATTGTTAGATTTTGTTATATACTTTTTTTAAACATGTTTTGAATTTTAGTCAATAATTCTAACCTGAGATGTTTTTTTACTTACTGTCAGAACTAGTGTAATAAAATTTTTGCTATACAATAAATTCTAAGAGAAACTTTGGTTAATAAATAAACTGATTGTTTTTGTATGTATTTTCTCCATAAATTTTTTTCTACAGTTAGTTGTTTGATCTGCTGTTATCTTATATTCAATTTATTTTTAAGTAATTCACATGAATCTTTTCAGAATTAAATTTTCTACATTTCTAGTTGATTACTTAATTAACCACTAAATAAAACAAAATCTTCTTACATTGGACAAATGTTATAAATGTTGGGGCATTGATCACAGGGGAGTACAGTGTCAAGGACAGGATAGATCGGCTCTTTGTTTTAATTGTGGGGGTCCCAGACACAAAGCCAACGAATGCACAAAAACTAGGAGATGCTATGATTGTGAAAACACAGGACACCGCACTGGAGGCCAGGAGTACAATTACAACATGTTGGAATGCATTTAAGCTACTCGGAATCTATTCTACAGGCTAAGGATATCGAGGAGTGGAGAACAGGCTTTTAGCTGGAGAGGTTCTAGTGAGAGTTTTTTGTATGGTGTGGATCAAAATAGAGGTTAAAAAGATGAAAGCCAGTGAAGATGTAGAAGATAAGGACAGGTGAGCGAGGGGGTGAAGGACAGCCTCCTGTAGAGCCATCATGCATCCTCGCTTGTGTGGATGGGCAATGGTAATGATGCACAAGGACTCCCCCAAGCTCGGGACACCTCCCACGGCTGAGTAATGCTTACTTGTGGGTCCGGCCCTGGGAGGAAGTGTAGTGAAATAGGAGGTTTAGTCGATAGGACGCAGGCACACGTACACTGTTAGTAACATCTTGCAGAACCTGTTAGCAAGCCTGACACTCTGCTCATAAATGGGGTTCCTCCAACTCACAGGGAAAAAAAAATAAAAAACCCAAAAACATATTATTTTTTATCCCCTGATTTTATGGTTTACATCAGATTTCTTTAAAACTAATGGGGTTACAGTTCTGGCCATTTTTTTAAAAATATTTTAAGGTCACAAACCATAAGAAATAATTAAATTCACCCCTTAATTTACCTTCTCAGAATTTCAGGACTTCTTCATTTCACTGGCAGGAACTGAAATCCGGGAGAAATCTTTCGCTAGTCATAACTCATTAACGAAGCATTTTCAAGGTTTTCTTTATAGAAACTTTTTTTCCTATTTTTAGCTATAGAATGAGCTCCTGAGAGACTGCCACATAGTTTTGAATCACCTTGTATGTGTGTGTGTATATATATATATATATTAATATTTTATACACGGGATACACGGCATACACGGGATCAAAAAATAAGTCACACCCTTGCCATGTTCTTGAACTGAAAGGGATATATTAATGTCTTGTGGTGGCAGCACTGGTTGTGTTGTCTTCATGCTCACCCAGCAGCAATTCTGTATGATATTTTCAGTACATGTGTAGTGCTGTTGTCAATATGGTGTATTCTCTAGAAGTTTTGTCCAGCATAGAAGTGCGTTCAGTAGTCTGATTTTTGTAGGCAAAAAATTGCAATTGTTGTGAAATTTATCGCCAAATTGTTGAGGTGCATGGTGAGAATGCAATGTCATGCCCCATGATCACAAACTGATGCCAAATGTTCAGAAACGGAAGAACAAATGTGATTGACGAACTGCGTACTGAGCGTCATTCAACTGCAAACACGACAAGTAACATGGAACGCATGATGAAATGATCTTGAGTAATTGTCACATTAAAATTAGAGAGTTTGTAAATGAACTTAATATCAGTTACGGTAGTGTGTTTACAATTATTCACAATCAGCTTGATTATCGTAAGATATGTGCACGATGGGTCCCACATCTGTTGATCAACAACCACAAACATCAACGTTTTGTGTCTGCTCTTTCTTTTCTTCAACATTATTCCAGGGCTAGTCCACAGTTTCTGAAAAAATCATCACAGGAGATGAGAGCTTGGTGCTTCATTACACTCCTGAGGCTAAAAGAGCACCACATGAATGGACACAAAATTAGCTGTAGCCAAAAAAAGTGAAAACATCCCCACATGTCTGAAAGGTTATGCTGACAGTCTTTTTCGATTCTGAGGGAGTTGTTTACAGTGAATTTATGCCCCAAGGAATAACAATCGCATAACAAGGAATAAGAACTGCATAAAGCCATTAAAGATTAAAGACCCAAAAGATTGAGCGATGGGGTTGTTTTTCTTCACAATAACACTACTCATTCAGTTCATGTAACGACGCAGTTTCTGCAAAAATTCTAGTGGGAAGTATGGTCTCATCCACCTTACAGCCCTGATCTAGCACCCTGTGACTACCACCTGTTTGGTCCTCTCAAGCAAGATATGGGAGGGGAGCATTTCGCTAATGATGATGAATTGAAGGAAGTGGTCCTTAAATGGTTGAAGGAAACTGGACGAAATTAAAGTGGCCTATACTACACCACAAGTAGTGGTCTCGTACCAGAAAGTTGAAGTAGGAGCATTTGCTGAGTTTTTTTTACGTAAAATTATATAACATACAAAACAATAGAAGGGCAAGTCAAAAAGTAAAGTGAAATTCAAAAAATCAATATATTTATTTGTACTTACATAAATGACACACATTATTTTTCAACATAATCACCTCCTACTTCTAGGAAGTAAAAAGATGGCACTTAGGCTATCTTTTATGAGCTTTTGAATTCCTTCCTGGAAGAAAGTTTTCGGTCTGGTGTATGGAAAATTTTTCATTACTTCTATGGTGTCTTCATCGGATGAATAATGATTCCCTTGTAACTCTTCTTTTAACGAGCCAAAAAGATGAAAATCCCTTGGAGCCAGGTAGACTGTATGGAGGGAGGGTGGTCCAGCAGTTGAAAATCAAGATCATGAAGGCAAAGGACCGTATTTTTGGTTGTATGAGGTGGAGCATTATCCTGAAGCAAAATCACGTCTTTAAGATCTTAAAGTTTACTACATCTTTTGGATTTAATTTTTTGCTTCAGTAAATGCAGTAGCTCACAGTAGTTGTCACTATTTACCGATTGACCTTTAGGTGTGAAGTATAAATCAAAAATGAACCTTCCATACCCCAGAATATTGTCATCTTTCCTGCAGACATCTGAGATTTGAACTTTTTTGCTGCGGGAGATGAAGCATGTTACCACATTAAACTTTGTAGCTTACTCTTGGGTTCAGTGATGGACACATGTCTCATCAATGATAATTATTCACTTAAGAAATGAATCTCCTTCATCCTCATAATATTTAAAAAGCTTCTGGGAAATTTTCAAACGATTCTCTTTCTGGATGCTGGTCAATTGATGTGGAACCCAGCAAGCACTTTTGTAAGTTTACAAAAATGGCTTATATTCAACTCACTTGCAATGTCGTCAATTGTAATTCATCAATTACAGAGAATTATATGTTTAACTGCTTCAATATTGTCGTTAATTTTGAAGTGGAAGGCCTACCTCACGCTGTTCATCACAGAGACAAATCCTACCATTTTTAAGCGATCAATCCACTTGTAGATCTTGCTTCAACTCAAACAACTATCTCCATGTTGCTGCTGCATTTGACGAATAATCTCTGCTGGTTTCACTCCTTCTGACCTCAGGAAACATATAACTGCTCATATTTCTTCCTTGGTGCAATCAGACAAGGAGGCACTAATTTTAAACAGACTTTTAAACATAATCATAAATAGCTAACAATGAAACAATAATTTTAATGAACTGCTGATAGAAGTTATGAGTTACAGCAGAACAATCATTGCTGCCATACATGTGATTGGGAGGCAAATCAAAATTTCCCTTTACTTTTTGACTTACCCTTGTAAAAATTAATAATAATTTTAACAATAACATTAACAATATATATATATATATTTATTTCATATTTCAATATGAAAATATTCATATTAGCAATATATTGCTAATGAAATATGGGAACCCTAAAATAATTTTTTAACACAGGAAAATTAGGTTTAGTCAATGCTCCTGCCTTGAAACTATTAAGTTTTCAGTATGAGATCACCACACCCCGAACATCCAGGAAGGAATCATGGGGGAACAACTCAAACAATTTTAATGGAAAGGGTCTAGATGTTTAGAGTATCTCTTAAATAACTGCTCGACAATGAAACACCATAAAAAAAACTCAGCAAATGTTCCTACTTTCAACTTTCTGGTATGAGACCACTACTAGTGTACTGTAGGCCACTTTTGAGAGTAAATTAAAAACATTTTGAATGGCCAACATTTGGTGTTGTCCTTGAATATTATACAATAATAATAATAATAATAATAATAATAAAACCTTGAATATTTTTTGACAAACTTTTGTTTTTCAATGCTTTAATGATGTATCAAACCCTTCCCTTTCCATTTAAAATTTTTTTAGTTGTAGCTTAGGGGGGCTCCTTACGAGTGCTTGGAATGTGGTGGTCACATATCAAAAAGTATATAGTTTCAAGGGAGGCGTATATGCTAAATTTCATTATTCCATGTAAAACAGTTGAAAAGTTATTTATGGTTCCCATACTTTATTTCTGTTAACTTATTTATATAAATATTATATATATTTCAAGTAATTCTGTTTTTTAAGTTTTAAAATAAAGTATCAATAACATATAAATATTATTAACAGTCTACAAAACGTTTTTACACTCTATTCTATAATTTTAGGTAAAAACAAAACTTGTCATCTCCATATAACAATATACCGGATAATTCAAAAAGGACTTCACAACTTTAGAAGTATATAAAAGCTTATTTAGATAACTTGCAGATTCAGTTGAGGTCTCATTTCATAGCATAACATACCAAAGTTTTGACTCGCACAGCTCATTAGTACCAAATACAGCCATCAGCGCTGTCACCAGTGTAGTTAAAAATGGATGCATTTACTATTGTGGAAGATGCTCACTGTGTGTGGTTTCACAATTTGCAGTCAGCAACTGCAGTTTAACATAATTTTTGTAAAGAGTATGATAGGGAGCCTTCTTCTCTGTTCTTCATCATACTCATCCAATCTCATTACAAAATACTTAAACCTATGTTACACTGCTGCATACTCATTACATTAAGACCATAAACTGGAGGCACTTTATGGAGATTTGTGGTTTAAGCTGAGAAACTTCATGATGAATTTTTATTGGTACTGTCTTCTTTGTCAACAAAAATAGAAGAACAGAACCGCAACTCTTCTTGTGTACAGACATAAAGAACAATCACCATTGTTAAACTACCTACAACCGAAAAGGAGTGTGCTGGAATTAATCACTCCATCTAGGAAAACATGAATCAAAACTAACTGTTATCTAAGAACCAAGTAGCTGTACGTAGTACTTCAGCAGCAATTAAATAGGGTAACTCATTTTCTGATTTCTCCTTTTATTCACAAACTGTTTTTTCTATCTAGATTCTATTTATAGCTAAATTTTATTATTATATTCTTAATCACCTCTAAAGCAACTATAAACAGAATAGTCTGAGTTGTAGACATCTCAGGAAACATTCTATGCACCTGTCCAGAGAGTCCAATAAGAGCACAGTTAACAAGAACAGCTATAATTCCCATAATCTCCATAGCATTCTAAGAAAAATGACAATAAATTGTAAATTAAATATCAAATATTTTAAATGAATAAAAATAATTACTACCAATTACAAGTTGAAATACGTACAAAGAAATAATGTAAGTCAATCCTTTTTTAAGTACAGTTATAACCTTAATTTTAATTATAATCATGATTAAATATGGGGCTAGTACCCCTTACTAGTATAAACAATTAAAATAAGGGACCACTCTCTTTACAATGTTTTTTCAAAATTTCCTCAGCTTTGTATACCCTATCAAGTTGAAGCAGTATCTAATTGTTTTGCTTTATAATAGATGGGATACAATTTAATACTTTCCACTATCTATTTCAGTCACTCTCATGGCTGACATATTCTGTCAAGATACAAAAGGTATCCGTCAGTTTCTTTCCCATATGTAAATGAGTTCATTATATATAATTAGTCCTGCAGTGAATAGAAAAAACGTGTTATTTATAAGGCTCAATTCATTCACATGGACTTGGTATACTGTTATGAACAGTATATATATTCAGCTTAGTAAAGAAAACATTGTCTTATAACTCATGTCAGGCTACCTACAGCCATTACAGCTACAACACTTTATGTGCACACAGGGTTAACTCTGTAAGCTCATTTTGATTAAATGTATGCAGGCCAGCAACTTTAACTAGCAAAGTTTTGATTTCAGTTAATGTGGTAGAAAAAAGGGCTGTGAAAGATATAATTCCCATTACAAAGTTTGCAATCTTAGCCACAAATTATAAAAGATCAGTCGCTTGATTGTACACTTTAATGTACGAACATAATGTTTGTATTTATAGCTGTTTTAACTCTACTGTGCTACAGACTGAAATAAATGTGTAGCATACTTAGGTTTTAAAATTAAATTAACTTTGAATCTTTAACAATTTAATTTATTGAAAACAGTGAGCTTTAGAGAGTTATTTAGTCTAAAATAAAATAGACGTGTCTTTGCTTTTGATTTAATTTCAAACTTATGTCCAGCACCTCAAATATAATGTTCTCCATTTCAAGCTGGTCGTTAGGAATAGTCAAACTAATGAGGATTTAGATGTCACAGTACGATTCCAACATAGACTTCAAAATAAATCAATTTTGTCATTTATCTACCAATATTATTGGGAAGATAGTACCCTCAATTTCTAACATTTCATTCTATCTACTTTGAATTAAAATAAAAATTGTTCTGAATGCACCACAAACAAGTTTTCAGTTATTTTTATTAAAATCTGACACTTTAAAAGATTTCTCATGATGTAAAGTCTCTAATCGGTTATAATGAGAGAAACCAATAAGCATTACTGCTTACTGGCTTACACAATACTGGCTTAAAGGTAATGTACAACAATATTTTATTTTTATAAATAAACAACAATTTCTGGCTAAATTACATCTGAAACTGTTTTCTATAACTAAGAGATACTTTTAAAGAACTTAATATTTTAATTGTATAAGAAAAATGAAATGGTATACCTGCCATGTCCCAATGTTTGGGACACGCTGACCAAACGGCCTCTGAAATATGAAGCACAATTTGAATGCATCACTACGAATTTCAACAAGATTATTAATAAGAGCACATAATGCAGCCAATGGAAATGCTGAAGAGAATAACACAACATATCCCAACTGTATGAACATCTCCAGATGATCAGCAAATGTTCCATCATACTGCAAAAAAAGATTAAATTTTTATTACAGAAGGACCACTTTAATAAGCGATTTTAGTATCATACTGACTGAGATCAATTAAAATAATAATTTTTGATTAATTAAAACAATATAGATCAATATTATATAATATAGATCAATATTATATAACTTGAATGGATCAGGCCAACAATCATAAAATAACTTTTAATGGACAAAATATCTTGAATTATTTTTCATTTTACTTCAAAAAAGTGGAACCAATTATAAGATATTTTATCACTGTGAGATCAGGGAGATGTGTATGATGTCTTCTCCATATCATTCAGCCATTCTTGAGTATTAAATGAATACCAACAACCAAAGTTGCTAGCAAAATGAGCATTCAATTACAAACAAAAGTAACTGTATTTATATAAATCATGAAAATGTGTTTTGCCATTTTTTTAAGTATAATAAAAAATACACATGAAATGCATAAACATATTATTTCAATGGATATCCAGATATACTACTTCAGTGGTTTAGCTATTTTAGCACCAACAACTACATATTGTGACCGAACTACCAAGTGACACACACTGCTCACCACTAATAGCTGAACAATAGTGTTTTGTTATTATGTATAAAATATAATTATAAACATACAATTAATAAAACACTATTTATTTAGAATATGGCACCAAAACACAACACCAATTACAGTCAAAAATTACAAACAAAGATTTAACAAATTAATATATGCTACTGATTCTGGAGTCACCATCAGGAAATCTTCAGGATTCCCTTCATAAGCTGTCCTAGGGCAAACTTCTGTGATGTGTTTCACCACATTGACAAAGGGGCGTCAGTGTTTTACCCCACTTATATAGACTTAATATAGACCCCACTTAAATAGACACCATGCTGAGTTCATAGTCTGTTTAGAGTTGACCATGTCTTATGTGGCAAGTCAAAACCTGGCGGCCTTTGAGTAATACATGGAATTTGGTTATTCTGCTTTGTGGCCCATTCTTGACGCCAGGCGTCAGTTAGGTTAAATCCGTCCTCTGTGGCAGCAATTGCTGTTTTGATAGGTGGCTTTCTAGATCGAAGGCGACCACAATTGGCATCCTCAATGTCCTCATGTAATGGTAGATATAAAACACTATATATTGTGGCATTTGTAGAGAGTAAGTACAGTCTCCTTCTATCACCAATGCAGTGCTGCAATCACAGCTTTCATACAATCATAAACATGAGCACCACATTCTCTCATTTGTTGACTTTTGATAGATCCAATATAAGTACAGCAAGGTTTGTTTAGAGTTAAATAAACATAATTTAAAATTTTCAAGTCAATCACGAATCCTATAGACTGTGAAATTAGGTCAGTTATCTGATCTTTAAACATAAGAAATGTCAAACCAGCTGATATTCATCTACAAACTAGTGAAGATTATGGTGAAAAAACTATATATGATGGAATGGTTAGAAAGTGGGTGTAGCAGTTCAATAGGAGACACAGTAATGTGCATGATGAACAATAGAGTAGGTGCCCTTCAGTCATGAAAAAAACCAGTTACGCGAGTAGATGAAAAAATTTAAAGTCAATGGTGTACAATATTTTTGTTAAGTACTGAGTTCCCAAACTTATGAACTGATTCTGCATGAAATCATAACATGAAACCTAGGCTATCTTGAATTCTGCTCTCGTTGGATGCTGAAAATGTTGAAAGATGTTTACAAGACCAAGCAATTAGACTATGAACCCATCGGGTTGGTCTAGTGATGAACTCATCACAAATCAGCTGATTTCAAAGTCGAGACTTCTAAGGTCCAAATCCTAATAAAGGTAGTTAGTTACTTTTATATGACTTGAATACCAGATGGTGGATACTGGTGCTCTTTAGTGGTTAGGTTTCAATTAACCACACATTTCAGGAATCGATCTGACAAGACTACACTTCATTTACATTCTTACATATCATTCTCATCCATCCTCTGAAGTAATACCTTATGGTGGTTCTAGAGGTGAAACAGAAAAAAAAGCAATTAGACTCTCTCCTCAGTCTTGTCTTACACAATATGAAAATGAAGGTGGTGATTTTTTGAGTCGTCACTGATTTAGGCAATCGCAATTGAAAAATTAATATTAAGTATAAAAATCTAAACAATTATACCTTCATTAAGTCATAGTGGGATTCCCCACCATGATTTAACAAATAAGATTATTTAAGAAAGTAGTTAACAGTTTACAATGTTGCTGACAAGGTAATGTAACTTCTGTTTGGGAATAAAAAATCAAATTCACAATTGATAAGTTTTGAAGTTACATAAGGATGTGCAAGGCAATTATTAGTAAACAGAACAAATCTTATGTTTTGCCTAATCATTTTTTTTTTTTTAAGTCTACTCTTAAAAATATCAGGGGCCAATTATCCCTTTCAATTATAACAGTAATCAGCTTCTACAGATTTTCTAGCCTTTACACAATCTTGATTGTCATCTTTGGTGCACCAAAACTGGCATCTTTCCTTTGCTGTTTTAACTCCATAACAATTGAAATTTTTAAAAGTTAGATTTTGTTTGACCAACATTTAAAGAAAAGGCCCTGTTTTGTTATTAAAAAATGTTATCTGGAGTGTATTTCAAAATCTTTTTTAAACCACTGTTTTTGCAGTGTGACACACACACACACTTTCCCAAAAAAAATCTTTTCTGATATGCTATATCGTTTTAAAATTAGTGTAACCAGTCAGAAACAGCTTAGGAATTTATTTACATCAAATTATCAGTATTGACTGATTAAATAATTGGTATGAAAAGCTTTTTTCTGTTCTGAGATAGCCTGAAATCAGCATGTTTTTGCAGTGTAGGAATATAAGCTGCAAAAAAAAACCCGCTGGACAATTCTGTGGGATTGTAATAACCTTGGATTTCAATTTTAATGCATTCTTCCCTTAAAATTTCAATTCCAAATTAATGGAACTTTGTTCATCTGACAGTATCATTAATAAAGGAATAATTTGCCTACTATCAACTTTTTTTACGTACAGAAACATTTTTCCCATTTTATGATCATAAAGATTCTCAATAACTTTGATATGTAAAGAATTTCAATAAATTCAATAAATCTGATATTACAGGCATAGAATATATTTTGTTACAAATTAAAAATAAAACAGAAACAATAAAAGATATAAATACACAAATGAATTACTTTGTATAAAGAACTCTCTAATTCTGCTTGACTGACACTACGAGAACCAGGCTTCTTGTCTTCATCATTTCCAGAAGTAGGTCCACCAAATGGTTCTTTTGCTGCATCGCTTGGACTAAGTGCACCAAACAAATCAAAACTCATCTTTGCCAATCTTAGTTGTTCAAGAAGGTACGGCAAGGCAGATTCTTTTACATTCCCGATAACTTGCCTGGCAATCAACAATGCAGCTAATTGCTGTAAACAAATTAACATTAAATTTTTAAATAATAACATTACATTAACAACAAATGTTTAAGCAAATAAATTTAAGATTATTTATAAAATGAACAAATATTGTAAAAAGCATTACACATTTATAGTTTTCAGTTACTTTCTTGAATTTATTCAAGTATATAACAAGCACTTTACCAATGGATTAAGTTGTACTTTAACTATTAGACCTATTTGGAATGTAAGTTTGAAGAAATTTTAAAAATGATTTCAAGTGTATCAAATTCAAATTTTGAATGTAGAGCTGACACAACTAACACAAGATCTAATCTGCTAGATCCTACATACGATATATACATACCTAATTAAAATTGAACCTTATTACAAGGCTACGACAGAATATCCTGTTGTTAAATAGAGTTTATTAAAGTGTCCGTTCACATATTATAGGAAATTAGTCAATCAAAACCTTTAATTAAGAATACAATCCAAGGTCCTATCAGTATATTTCTAAGATCAAACTGCTATGTCTCTAAATTACCAGTAACAAATAAATGAAATTTTAAGGTATAAATTATTTTAAATATACAGTAAATATTTTTTATAGTGACCTCCAAGGAACCAACGATTTTTGGTCATTATAACTACTAGTCATACTAACCAATGTTTAGGAAGCTTAGATGTACTACTTTAATATGAGATCTACATGCGTATTGCAATACAGTAAAATAATAATCATTAAAAATATTAATAATAATTTATTTCCATAATAAAATAATATAAAAAAAAAAAATATGCAATAGTAAATATTTTACAGTAGAGCAAAAGAAGATAGAGAAAAATTTTAAAAAATTACTTTTGCTGCAAAAAGTTGGTTATTTTCCTTTGTTTCGAACATTTCGTATTGTAATACAGTTTTTGAAGATTCTTTTCTAATTCAAAACAAACACTCTTTGTTTCTTCATTAGCAATTTCTGTAAAACTGAGAAACCAGCAAACAGTTTTCATTGCTACTAAAACTTCTGGAAGATTTGGCGGGTTGATGTCTTCATAGTTGTTGCAATCGTTATCTTTGTATTCATTACCTACGTCCCCGTCTATTTCTGCTAGTACTGAAGCCACTACTACATCATCATCTGTTACAGTTTCATGTGTTTCTAAATCTCTGTCAACCTCTTGATAATCTTCAAATAATGCATTTGATAACTGGTTTTGAAGACTATTGCCCCATTCCACTAAAGATTCTTCTTCGCATACAACATTAGTAACTTCACAAGCCTGTGGTAAAAATCCTGCATGTCGAAAGCAATTTTTTACAGTCAGTAAAGAAACCTCATTCATGATCTTTGTAACATAATTATAGCATCCAGAATAGTTATTTGTGTTTCCTTTTATTGATCTAAATCCTGTAATCATTTGTAAAATTAGGTGTTTTTTACAGTGGACTTTTACTAACTTTATCATGCCTTAATCAAAAGGCTGTAAGACTGCTGTTGTTTTCAGTGGTAAGAACACTAACATTATACACAGAAGATTTTCAACATGTGGATGAGCCGGACAGTTGTCAATGAGCTTTCTCTAGACCAGACTTTCCCTTTAACTCCCCATACTTTCCCTATAACCAGAAGTGTTTTTTGTCAGTTCCAGTCATATTTGTAGCAATTAGTACTGTTAAGTCTTTCTTTTGATAATTCCCCCCCAAACACATTTTACCTTTAAACCAAAGGGTTCCTTCTGGCATCAGTTAAAAAAAAAGACTGGATTCATCAGCATTAATAGATTTTTTTGTTCAAATAGCCCTCTTTTAATTTTAGCCAAATAGTTTCTATCCATTTTTCTGACACACCAGTTGGAGCTATTGCAGCCTCGCTGCTTATTCTTCCTGACACAATATCACGACGCTGATGGAACTGTTGTATCCAAGCTGAAGTTATTTCATGTGGTTTATCAAATTTTCCAGAATAATTGTTCACCTTAGATTCCAATATAGGGCTGCTAATAGAGATATCACTAGCCCTCTGGTATTTCAACCATTTTAACAGCCCTTAGTCTACATCATTACGCTGAATAGGCTGTTGTTTTTTGATTTCATAGATTTTATTTCAAATTTTTTCTCAATTTTTTCACAGTTCTTCCATATCACCGACATTGTTGAATGACTTACCTAATATTTGGGCAATGTCCTTATTAGTTTCACCATTCTCTAGCGGCCAGATAATGTGCACCTTTTCCTCTGTTGCGAATGTTTTTCACAAAGTCATAATTAAATCACTATTAAATGAATTGCACTTTTTTTTTTTTGTCTTCAGTCATTTGACTGGTTTGATGCAGCTCTCCAAGATTCCCTATCTAGTGCTAGTCATTTCAATTCAGTATACCCTCTACATCCTACATCCCCAACAATTTGTTTTACATACTCCAAACGGGGCCTGCCTACACAATTTTTCCCTTCTACCTGTCCTTCCAATATTAAAGCAACTATTCCAGGATGCCTTAGTATGTGGCCTATAAGTCTGTCTCTTCTTTTAACTATATTTTTCCAAATGCTTCTTTCTTCATCTATTTGCCGCAATACCTCTTCATTTGTCACTTTATCCACCCATCTGATTTCTAACATTCTCCTATAGCACCACATTTCAAAAGCTTCTAATCTTTTCTTCTCAGATACTCCGATTGTCCAAGTTTCACTTCCATATAAAGCGACACTCCAAACATACACTTTCAAAAATCTTTTCCTGACATTTAAATTAATTTTTGATGTAAACAAATTATATTTCTTACTGAAGGCTCGTTTAGCTTGTGCTATTCGGCATTTTATATCGCTCCTGCTTCGTCCATCTTTAGTAATTTTACTTTTCAAATAACAAAATTCTTCTACCTCCATAATCTTTTCTCCTCCTATTTTCACATTCAGCGGTCCATCTTTGTTATTTCTACTACATTTCATTACTTTTGTTTTGTTCTTGTTTATTTTCATGCGATAGTTCTTGTGTAGGACTTCATCTATGCCGTTCATTGTTTCTTCTAAATCCTTTTTACTCTCGGCTAGAATTACTATATCATCAGCAAATCGTAGCATCTTTATCTTTTCACCTTGTACTGTTACTCCGAATCTAAATTGTTCTTTAATATCATTAACTGCTAGTTCCATGTAAAGATTAAAAAGTAACGGAGATAGGACTCCCTTTCTTATGTTCTTCAATTGTTATTGTTGCTGTTTGGTTCCTGTACATGTTAGCAATTGTTCTTCTATCTCTGTATTTGAACCCTAAATTTTTTAAAATGCTGAACATTTTATTCCAGTCTACGTTATCGAAAGCCTTTTCTAGGTCTATAAACGCCAAGTATGTTGGTTTGTTTTTCTTTAATCTTCCTTCTACTATTAATCTGAGGCCTAAAATTGCTTCCCTTGTCCCTATACTTTTCCTGAAACCAAATTGGTCTTCTCCTAACACTTCTTCCACTCTCCTCTCAATTCTTCTGTATAAAATTCTAGTTAAGATTTTTGATGCATGACTAGTTAAACTAATTGTTCTGTATTCTTCACATTTATCTGCCCCTGCTTTCTTTGGTATCATAACTATAACACTTTTTTTGAAGTCTGATGGAAATTTCCCATTTTCATAAATATTACACACCAGTTTGTATAATCTATCAATCGCTTCCTCACCTGCACTGCGCAGTAATTCTACAGGTATTCCGTCTATTCCAGGAGCCTTTCTGCCATTTAAATCTTTTAATGCTCTCTTAAATTCAGATCTCAGTATTGTTTCTCCCATTTCATCCTCCTCAACTTCCTCTTCTTCCTCTATAACACCATTTTCTAATTCATTTCCTCCGTATAACTCTTCAATATATTCCACCCATCTATCGACTTTACCTTTCGTATTATATATTGGTGTACCATATTTGTTTAACACATTATTAGATTTTAATTTATGTACCCCAAAATTTTCCTTAACTTTCCTGTATGCTCCGTCTATTTTACCAATGTTCATTTCTCTTTCCACTTCTGAACACTTTTCTTTAATCCACTCTTCTTTCACCAGTTTGCACTTCCTGTTTATAGCATTTCTTAATTTCCGATAGTTCCTTTTACTTTCTTCATCACTAGCATTCTTATATTTTCTACGTTCATCCATCAGCTGCAATATATCGTCTGAAACCCAAGGTTTTCTACCGGTTCTCTTTATTCTGCCTAAGTTTGCTTCTGCTGATTTAAGAATTTCCTTTTTAACATTCTCCCATTCTTCTTCTACATTTTCTATCTTATCTTTTTTACTCAGACCTCTTGCGATGTCCTCCTCAAAAATTTTCTAAATCTTTGCTTAACCATGATATAATCCATCTGATACCTTGCAGTATCGCCCGGCTTTTTGCAAGTGTATATTCTTCTATTATGATTTTTAAATTGGGTGTTGGCAATTACTAAATTATACTTCGTGCAAAACTCTATAAGTCGGTCCCCTCTTTCATTCCTTTTGCCCAGCTCGTATTCACCCACTATATTTCCTTCCTTGCCTTTTCCAATGCTTGCATTCCAATCTCCAACTATTATTAAATTTTCATCTCCTTTTACGTGTTTAATTGCTTCATCAATCTCTTCGTATACACACTCTACCTCATCATCATCATGGGCGCTTGTAGGCATATAGACGTTAACATCCGTTGTCGGTTTAGGTTTTGATTTTATCCTTATTACAATGATTCTATCGCTATGCGTTTTGAAATACTCCACTCTCCTCCCTATCTTCTTGTTCATCACGAAACCTACTCCTGCCTGCCCATTATTTGACGCTGAGTTAATTACTCTAAAATCACCTGACCAAAAGTCGCCTTCCTCTTCCCACCGAACCTCACTAATTCCTACTATATCCACATTTGTCCTAACCATTTCCCTTTTTAAATTTTCTAGCCTACCAACCTTTTTCAAGCTTCTAACATTCCACGCTCTGACTCGTAGAATGTTATTTTTTAATTTTCTGGTGACCCCTTCCTTAGTAGTCCCCACCCGGAGATCCGAACAGGGGACTATTTTACCTCCGGAATATTTTACCAAGGAAGGCGCCTCCATTATTGCTATGTGAAAATGCAGAGAGCCACATTTTCTTGGAAAAAAAGCAGCTGTAGTTTTCCATTGCTTTCAGCTGCGCAGTACTGAGTGATGTTGATACGGCCGTTTAAGTCGTCCTGACTCACGCCCCTAACAACTACTGAAAGAGCTGCTGCCCTCTTTCAGGAATCATTCCTTAGTCTGGCTCTCAACAGATACCTCTCCGATATGGTTGCACCTTCGGTCCAGCTACTCTGTATCCCTGAGCACTCAAGCCCCCTCACCAACGGCAAGGTCTCATGATTCATAGAGGAGGATGAATTACACAGGATACGTAAAATTTAATACTGTACCCGCACGATATGATATGCTCACAGCAAAAGATTAATAACAGTTGAATGTGGCTGCTTCAGTTTACAATAATTTGGTAAGGCAGAAGTTAAGAAAAACAAGAACTATAGTACATATGCAGGTAAAAAGGAAAAGGTAAATCATTTTAACCATCAAAATATTTCTGTAGCTACGATGAAGGTAATTACATTATAGTCTCTTGCACCCGTCATTATAAGCAAAAATGTTGCATTACAGTAAAAAAAAACAAGTCATAATAACTGATATGTCTCTACAACCAATGTAATTATAACCAATATACATACTGTATTTATGTATTAACAGCACACCAAACCAACCAAGAGAGAAATTTTTTATCACGATATCCGATGTTTTTAAACAATACTTACTGGTATTAACAGCATACCAAACCAACCAAGAAAGAAGTTTTTGATCACTACATCCGATATGTCATTATATCCGATGTCACTATAAACGATACTTACTGTACTTTGTAAATTAGCATGAGTATGAAAGGAACTAGTAACTTATTATTTTTGATAATGGTCTCTTTAAGAGAAGAGATTTTATTGAACTTAAACAAATCTTGAAAAAATGCTTCCCAAGGGAGAAAAACTACAGATGAACTTTATAAAATCAGTTGAAAACATCACTGATGGGTTAAACGAACTTAAGAAAAATGACAAGTTTCCTACTGATTGTGCAACAGAAGCCAAAAAAAAAAGCTACATCACCATTTCATTCAAACGTTTTGATGCCCTTATACAAATATTCAACAATAACAATACTTCTATCCCCCCTCCATTAATTAGTTATAGATGTGGTATTCATAATGATCATGCACAGTGATGCTGACTTATAAAGTTAATTATAGATATAAATACATAAGGGAAAGTTTAATTATCTACCAAGAGATTAAAAATTTTCAAATTAAATACCATAAAAACAATAACTTATTAAATCCTAAAGTTTGAAACTGAGTTTAAAATGAATAAATTAAAAAAAATAAATCTTTTTATCTTAGTAATACTAAATCCAACCAGTCTTATATATTAGTATGTCAATAAATATTTTACGAGGTATATAAATAAAGTAATGAGGCTGGTTTAGAAAAACTTTTTATTTACAATACAATAATTCATGGACTATCACCATTGAAATAGTTCCCTTGGGAAGCTGCGCAATGCTTCAAACGGTTTTCCCACTCTTCATAGCAGTGTAGAAAGTCAGAAACCGGAATATCCTTCATGCGGTCGGTTAGATTTTTTTAATGTTTTCTACTGTTCCAAAATGGTGTCCTTTGAGGTGTTTTTTTGAAGTTGGGAACAGGAAAACATCACAGGGACTCAATTCAAGTAAATAAGGTGGTTCAGGAACTACAGGAATGTTTTTCTTTGCCAAAAACTCATTAATTGAGAGTGCAGTGTGACAAGGTAGATTGGCATGATGCGCATCCAGTTGTCTTTGATGGCTGGTTTCATGCAGGCAACTTTTTCCACAGTCTTTCAAGAATTTCTCGGTAAACATATTGATTTACAGTTTGCCCTATAGGCAAAAACTCCTTATGGACAATGCCGTTACTATCGAAGAAAAAATTAGCGTGGTTTTGATGTGATTCACGATGGTGCATCATGACAATGCACCTTGTCACACTCCACACTCAATTAATGAGTTTTTGGCAAAGAAAAACATTCCTGTAGTTCCTCAACCACCTTATTTTCCTGAATTGAATCCCTGTGACATTTTCCTGTTCCCAACTTTAAAAAAACGCCTCAAAGGACACTATTTTGGAACAGTAGAAAACATTAAAAAAATCTAACCGACCATCTGAAGGATATTCCAGTTTCTGAGTTCAACACTGCTATGAAGAATGGGAAAACCATTTGAAGCGTTGTGTGGCTTCCCAAGGGAAGGTGATAGAGTCTATGTATAATTGGTTTGTAAATACAAAATTTTTCTGAACCAATCTCATTAATTTATTTACAGACCTTGTATGCAACCAAGTAGTAAATGAATCAATTCATTAGAAAAAATCCACAGTCACACTTTATTTTACAAAAAATATTTAACAAACCACTATTAAAGAGCACAGACAAATAAATATTTGTACTGAGGATAACCACCAAATACTTTTTCATATGTTCATGAACCACTACGAACAGTTGAACAATAAAATTCTGCTCTCTTTTATTATTTCTTAATCAATGAATCTGGAATTAAAAAGTAATTCAAGCATACAAAAATATAGCATATTTTGTTTAGTTTATGTCCTCAAAACATAGTAGATAAGCAATTTATTACTTACATAAAAAAAACATCAATGTAAACAGTGATTATTATTTGTAATCCATGAACCAAAGGACCAAAACGTTTTCAGTCACTTTTTTAATGTACAAAAAACAATAATTTTAGTTTTTATATAACATTTTTATAATACTTTAAAATAAGATATATTATAGTATTTATAATAATAAAAATACAGTTTAAATGTAAATAGAAACAAATTACCTCCTTCAGTTTTTCTTGATCCTGAAGGTAGAAGGCAATGTAGAACAACGACAAGAAGGAATTGACAAATTGGAACTGTAACATATTAACAATAAATTTAATGTAACAAATCTACAGGTAATATTATATCAATCCTTTTTTTAAATATAAAAAATAATTGTCATAAATACTAACAAAAACTGTATAATCTGAAAAATTATATAGTCCATCGGCGTACATGAAAACATACAGTACAATTAATAATACATACCTCACTGGTTTTTTCTTCAGTAGCACAAATCAATATCATGACACATGTAAATTATTATTTATAAAATAATTAAATATTATTATTACAGAAATAAATGTGTTCACATACTCGTAAACAGTAAAAATTTAAGTAAGAATGTTTTATATCTTACGATATATTTTATATTGAAGAATATTTTTTTTTTTTGAGGTAACTCCACCATCAATTCTTGCACCAAAAGAATTAAAAATGTAATTTTAAAAAAAGAACGCTTAGTAAAAATAAAAATATCTTCCTTAATTTTTTACTGCTTAGATAAATTCATTAACTTCTGTGAATATCATTATATGAAAAGCAATATATTATTCTTTTAAGAAATAAATACAAGAAAGATCAGGAATGTAATTTTCAATAGTATTCTACCTACTCTTCATAAAAACTGAAGAAATTAACAGTACATAATGGAAGAAAAAAATGGAGTCATAATAAATGTTAGAAAGAAAAGGTTATTTCATAGCCTTCATTTAACTTCACAACAGAAAAATATATTCATATTACATTTTTCAGATAATGTTAAAAACACAGGGACGCATTAATTTAAAAAGGATATCTTTCTTAATATTCAGCAAATTGAGAACAAATCATATAAAATCAGTGTACAAAATAATAATTGAAGAAAAGATATCAAAATAATTAAGTTGCTGAAAAATAAAAAAAATAAATATTTATAAGAAAGTTTTACAAATTATACAAACACTTTCACAATTAATACCCAAAAAGGTACCACAAACAAAATTTAAATAACTTCAAAAACTTTTTTAATATAAAGTAATAACATGTTACATAATGTATTTTGGGCAAGCACAATAATTTATTGAAAATTTCTTATCAGCAATGTCATAACATTAAAACTATTTATTTATTTTTTATAATCGATCACCAGTTTTTATTGATGCAATTTTTATGTGCTATTTTTTTTTAATTTCAACACAATTACTATAGCCTTTTACTACCTTAATAATCAGCAATTACTACCTTAATAATCTATTTTATGTATTTCAATCTTTGTCCAGACTGAAGAAACAGAAAGTAAAAACTTTACAAAACCTGTATATCTTAGTAAATACAATGCCACCCTAGGAGAGAAAATATATTTCTCTCCTAGCAATAAATCCATGTTATTAAGTATTTCTTTTAATTCATCTGTGTGTCAGCCAAAATTCAGTGTGTGCCATCACTGAATCTTAATATCTTTATTTTTTATCCTTAGACAATTGCTTCATTCTCAAATTTATTCTTAAATTCCTTTATTGTTTCTTCTATAAACAAGCTAAAAAAAATTACATACTACATCCTTGTCTCACTCCTTTTGAATGGGAACCTGTATTTTTTTTCATTTTCTACTTGATATAACTGCTACCCAATTCTTGTGCAGATTGTAAATAACTCTTCTCTACATAATTTTCTTTTCTTTTCTTTTTTTTTTTTTTTACTTAATTGTACTACATAAAGTTATATTTTAAAAAATGACATTACAAAATGACAGTTTTAAAATTTTGAACAAAATTTTCTTAACTTGTTTTGTATATTTTGTAGGCACCTTTAATTTTTTTTAAGCTTGTATTCTAAAATATATTTGAGGAAAATAACAGCTTCTGTAACCATGCTGTTTCTAAAACTGAAATGGTATTTATCTAATACAAATTCTACAATATGTTACATTCACTTGTAAACTACCAAGCAACTATTTTCAGTTAAATAAGTGGCACAATTGTTCTTGTATTTATAGATTAATTATTTATCTATAGCTTAGTTGTTACATTATCTTTTAAAAAAAGAGTTACTCCATGGAAAAACTAACCAACAAGGTAATAACATTGAAATAAAGAAAAATTAATAATCTACTTCCATTATAGAATAAGATGGTTCAAAATAAATGACTAAACATAATTGTTAAAGTTCTGTGATGTTGCAAATTTATGGTTGAAAATAAAGTAATTACAATTACTTTTATCTGGATTTGTATTATTATGTAACAGATATATTTTGTCAACAGGTTTCAATTAAATGCACCTTGTAACTTGAATCTGAATTTGTGCATGCACATCTTGTAAACATTACACTCCAACCTTATCTGACTGAAACAGAAGGCAAGTTGAAAATACTTTCTTTCTTTCTTTTTCCTGTTTAGCCTCCGGTAACTACCGTTTAGATAATACTTCAGAGGATGAATGAGGATGATATGTATGAGTGTGAATGAAGTGTAGTCTTGTACATTCTCAGTTTGACCATACCTGAGATGTGTGGTTAATTGAAACCCAACCACCAAAGAACACCGGTCAAGTCCGTGTAAAAATAGCTGGCTTTACTAGGACTTGAACGCTGGAACTCTCGACTTCCAAATCAGCTGATTTGGGAAGGCGCGTTTACCACAGACCAACCTGATGGGTAAGTTGAAAATACTGTGATCTGCTAACATCACATCATGGAACAATTAGTTCCATGTTAATTTCACATTTGTAAAGAAGAGAGATTTTTGTTTTTTAATTTCATATGACTTGTCCATGCATTGATGTCTTATTAGTAAGTAGGTAAAAAAATAAAAGTGTAAATGTATTATTATTAGTTTACTTATTAGTTAACTTATTAGCATAATCATATTATATCTACAATAAAGCTATTACATTATTATTATTATATAATAATTATTTTCATTTTTATTCTCTATTATCATAAACTTTTATTTATGATAATTTAAAACCTAATAAACAGAGTAATATGTTTTTTGTAGGACAAAATCTTTTTACTTTATTTTAAATAAATTGGTGGGAATATCTTTTAAATGGTTCATTAACGTATTAAAAATAGTATCAGAAGACACTTTCTCATAAACTTTTAAGTACTGTTGAGTGTTCAATTACAAGAAAAAATCCCTTTCAGCACACCGGAAAATGGTTTCACCCAGGGAAAAATAGGGGTAGGGGAACTCAGATTGTATGAGCTTGTATCAAGCATTACTTTCCATGTTTTATGGATACTACATTTTCTCATTAGACAAACTATTGCTAAATTTATAAAGACTTCCATATGATTTTTCCTGAACTGCTTGACAACACACCTATTTGAGGATTAGTGGAAGATTCTAGGTTTGCCTCTTGGTATTGATAAAAAAAAGAAAATGTTTTCAAAAAATGTTATTTAAAAACATATATAAATGTAACAACAGTGATGTTGAGAAGATGATTTGAAAATACAATAGGCCTACATTACATTCAATGCTCATGTTGAATAGCGTACTTTGCCCATGTCCTAAGCTATTTCTGCTGGTTTTCCTTGGACCTGCTGAAGACGAGTCCCCTTCTGACAACTGGGGCTCGAATTGTTTTTATTATGTCCTCATGTTCCCTCGCCAAATACTGTCTCATCTGTTTGGAGTTTTTTTGTTGTTGGTAACTTTTCTTCTTAAGTCTAGGCATACTTACACACTTTCACATTAAGCAAGGATAACACAGAAAAATCACACTTCTTGGCAATAAAATATTGTCACTTGCAAAAATTAAAATATACACAGTACTAAGTCACGGCAGTTTAAACATGTTCACACTTCAAATTCAATCAATACAACAATGGTTTCACAGGTAAACAAGTTTCACATATGAAAGCCTCTTCTTCTTACAATTCCAACAATATTTTGGTCATCCACTGCTGTAAGTGTTGGTCATATCAAATTGTTTCAGACAAAATTTTTAGGTAACATTTAGAGGACTAATGATCACTTTAAACAGATTCGATCCTGAGCCTATTACAGGAGCTATGATTTTTTTTTGTCCTTGAAACCCCATTTTTTCACCCATTGGCCCTTATCCAAAGAATAGTGTTAATTTTTAAACATATTCAATATTTTACTTAATAAGAAAGTTATAGTGATATTTTGTTTTTTTTTTCAAAAAAGCCCCCCCCCCCCCCCAATGGTCAGATTTTGTCCATTAATGAACTTGACTGAGATTTTTAGTCATTATATTTTATCTATCAATTTGAAAGTAACTGGTACAAAATTATGGCAGTTATCTTGTTCACAAGAAAGCATATATATAAACTTTTTGGACTGACAGTGGTTTTGGAGCCTGGGGGATGTGAAACGCGAAGATATTTGAAATTTTCCAGAAGTCGAATCATGGTACCTATTGCAACAGGTAGCTTTCTTATGAAATCTACATAATACTTATGCAGTTCAATTTCATAGAGGTAGTATAATTATTTCTTATAAATAAACTACTGCATATCTTTAATAGTAATGGCTGCACATTATAAATACAGATATAGAGAAGTTAATATTTTTAATTTACAAAATATCAGCATACATGATTCGTACCTATGACTGCCAAACAACACTCTAAAGATACATTTCTGTATTATAAAAACTCAAAATTTCTTTTTTAAAAACCTCAAATGATGAAATACAATTAACTGGTGTTTCCTGATTTTCTTTCATTCTACAAACATAATATAACCTTTTCATGACTCAAATATATTGTTTTGTTCCATTTTTGAAAGTAGTAGGTATTTACTGTTAATAAACAACTATCTTATAAATTATGCAATAACCATAATAATAATAAAAAAATAATAATAATAGTGTATAATAGCCACAATAATAATAAATGTCAATAAATTACATACAAAACAGAATTTTAAGTCGACAGGATTTATTTAAAGGTAATCAATCATAAAATCCAGAATTCAGTCCCATTGACAAAACACACTATAATGACCACTAACATTTACACCTTTAAGACAATATTATTCTAAAGTTCATTTATAATTTCAAGAATGAAATTAATACTTTACTCCTTTCACTAACTGTCTATAGTAACTCACCAAACAACCTCCTGAATTATCCCACTGTCCACACTGGAATGCTTACATCACATCGAACACTAATCTGCACCCTGTAGTACTACACATTAACGTCGTCTTATTGCATCAGACTCATATTCTTATACTCACCTCTTCAAAACAGATCTTCCTGGAGTATTTATACTCCTATCCTCTTGACCTGCATACCCAAGTTGAAGCATGAGAATCATTGTCTGAGTCCTTACGTTTAACCATGAATTCCTACTCTAGTCTGGTAATTCTTCTCATGGAACATTTGTTATAGGTGTGTCAGCAGGCAGTATTACAAAGAACAATTACTAAATGGACCTGTTAGCCTTATAAAAAGGATTCCTTTTACTTCCATTCTGGATTCCTTCCATTAATACTTTATACTACTTTCTTCATAATTGGCAGGAATCCATTACTCAGGTCTTTATACCGGTCTTGTTACAGTATACTCGGTTTTAATGTTTAGCATTTCATTTTATTATAATGTTCAAATTATAGTAATGAGAATTACAATATAGCTTTATGAGAAAGATAAAATAAATGAAACAAAAGATGATCTTCCATGTAGAATCATGTTACTGACATTCATGATGAAATTGCAGCAACACTGCCATTCATTTTTAAAGTTTTAAAGAACTGTTATAAGACTTATATAGGTAAAATTAAACAGTGATGTAGATTACATTACACTGACTATTACACTTCTTGATCTGGTTTTAACAATTATGTTATTATGTTAACATAATTATAATTATGTTAATTATGTAAAATAACAGTATTGCAATATTTAATGGTATGTACTTAAATTAATTTTTATTAATTAAACATGGAATTACAGCAAAGGAATAGAAAAAAAACACAATTTAAAAGCTTATTTACAGATAAAGTATAAGTGTACATGAACATAAACAGAGGGGGAAAAAATAACAAAAAATTAACATCGTATTTACATGATACATTTACTGTAATTTTTGTGTTACAGAATGCAACAAAAAAGTAGCATCAAATAAAATAAAAAATATTGTATTTACATTGTATCTACTGTATTTAATCTTAAAAAAGTATAAGTATAAGTAAAAACTTCCCAGATTTTTAATGTAAATAGATAACAGCTAAAACCACAGCACTTAAACAACAACACATTTTTAATAAACCAGTTACAAAGTTAAACAATGTCAAGTGCAGTTTCATTAAATTCTCTTCAGCATTTATCAAGAGTCTAAACTCAGAACAGAACACACAAAAATTCATTTTTTTGTGTATTATACATGGATATATAATCCACAAGCAGTAACATACAACTTGTATAAACATTTTAAAGGTAAACGGGAATCTTTTAAAAAATAAGAAAAGTGATCAACATAACAAATCAAACTGGACATTTCAAACAGAATCTTAATGCAATCCTTTTTGTAACATCTTAACATTTGAGCAACAACACAGGCACAAACATTATTTTAATCATTGTTTACGAGATATGAAGCAGGAAAAAATGTGAATCAACCACAACATTTGGTTCATTTGGGAATTCAAAAAAATATATATGAACTGTTATAATTTTGTTGAAATCACCATAAATTTGTACTTAAGCAAAACTTTTGTGAATTCAGCATTTTATTTATAGATTATGATGTGGTTTTAGAAATGATTAGGCTGCAATAAGCCATCGTAGCTATGAATTCATCAAATATTTAATCAAAATGTATAACATATGATCCCACTAATGTAATTTTCATATCTAATATAATTTGCAAGCTTATACTACACCTACGAGAGTTTTCTGTTGATTAATTAGACTTTAACACATAGCTGTAGATGATTCCAGAAGAATATATTAAATTAGCTTTCTATCATTATAGAATTACTTTAAATTGTATATCAAGATAAAAGTAAGTAACTAAGTTGAAGTCTACCTTGAACAAAGGTTCATATTAAAATGTATTTGTTCTAAAATAATTTCCAGGATGAAGGTATAGTTTTATAATAGTGTAATCAATCCCTCTTCAATTACTATTCTGTAATTAAATCACTATGCAATGGAAGAACAGGAAGAAAACTAAAAAGAAAAATTATTTGAGGAAAAAATTCCTAGGAAATATTCAATTTATTTAATCATACAAATATACCAAAATATATTATAACTGATTTACTAAATGTGCTTGATCAAATTAATTCATGAAGCCCAATACGTTTTTATGAGTTAATTAAAATCTACAACCCATGGAATGAAAAAAACATTATTTCTTCCTGAGAAATATTTGGCAAAACCAATGTCACATTTATCAAAAGCAATGAATACAAGATCATGAATTACTTATGTACTAATAAAAACACAGACAAGACTTTTGAGAAAACCTAGAAAAAGAGTAGATTTTTGAAGCTGATGAATAATAAAAACATTTCCTGAAATTGTAAGCTTTCTAGTCCTCTACCCTAGTCTCATAAGTCTACACCTCTACTAAACAAATACCTTCAGTCAATGCGTATTTTCAGATAAAAATAATAAAGGAAAACATGGTCAAGTTAGATTATCAGTCACTTATATACTGATGAAACTTAACTTATGAAGTTAAATTTGTTTGATCAATAATGGGATAAGTTACAGAATTTGAAATATGAGTTGCTGTGTTGGAATATTCAGAGAAAATATAATGTAGGACAGAACCATGACAAATTCTTGAGATTAAAGGTGCCATAATCAAAAGATTGTGAGTGATCTGACATGAAATAAAGGTTTGGTTATCTAAAAGCAATCCGTTTTTGAGAACTAAAAACATGTTTTTAAGATTTGAAAAATAAAATCACCTTACAACAACACCTTACTGAGCTGATTCTACAGTAACTGAAATGTTTCAGAAAACAGTATCTTGAAAAGTGAAGAGTGCTGTAATGGTAAAACACGAGATTATTTAAATAAACCCACTCCTGAAAATCACTGACATTAAAAAACACTAGGTGAAGTTTTATAGCACTCTGAAGTAGATATTAGTCTCTAATGGCTGTAAAATTCAATCCAAAAAAAGCATTCAATTGAATTTGAACTAAGGTTTTACAGCAATTAACAACAGTAAAATTAAGTAATCTACACAGCAGACAATAACAATTCATCCAACTGATGGGTTAAAATATTCATAAATGTTTAGTTAACCATTTATAGAATAAACAACAAATTTTGCAGTAGAAACAGGCATTACATCAAAAAAGATTTCTGTAGATATTAGGAGATTAAGTTTTAACATCATTTTCTAACAAACATTTTCTCTACTCCACAAAAATTTACCTTCAAAGAAGGAATTACATAATACAATGAACTAAACAAAGTTGAACTATGAACAATGAACTAAACAAAACCTTGCCAGTAACATCACTAAAATTTTCAAAATTCCTGGGTGTTTAAAATTACAGGAATTGTAAAATACAAAAATACAGTCAAGTTAATGTATTATACTTTATAACACAATACTAGTTCACACAATTAACCTTTTTCCACAATATTTGTTCAACATTTAATTACTATAGTACAACATGGAGTTAGATTATATTTTTAGATTTAGAATTAGTAATCATTTTGAGACCATGTCAAATAATGTTTTAAAATCAGTATTAAATTGATGTAGACATAAAAATTAAAACATTAAAAAACATACAATCTTTGGGAAGAAATCAATAAATTCAATAATTAAAATAAGTTAACAAAAATTACATTATGTGGTTGACAATAAGATTTATTACAATAATTATTTTGTATAAACATAAACTGTATGAAAGTTTAGCAGGAAATGACACAGAGGAGATGGCTAAGGAACATAATAAATGTAAAAGAGATATCTATATTAGCATTTTCACGTGAGTGAGAATATTGAAGTGAGATATTGAAGAAGAAAAATAAGAGTACATTAGATATAGATAAGAATAAATATAATTTTAAAAACAACTTTTAATATACTAAAGTTAGATGTTTTGTTTTACTATTTCTAATTATAATATAAAAAAAAATTGAAACAGTGAATTGAAAAGTAATATGCAAGTGTAACTTAAAAGTAAAGTGTTACTTACAAACTGTTTACCACAAAGAAATTGCTGCCCAAAGTATTTATATTTTATTAAATAAAATTTTGTAAATATAAACTCGGCTAAGTAGGAATATCAGTTAAAAATAACCCTAGAAAATTAAAGTTGATAAACTAATTAAATAAGATTGTCGTAATACAGATAAAGAATAAAACAAAATGGTCATACTAATAAATTCTGTAATCATCAAAGGATTTGTGTTCAATGGATAGCGTGTATGTTGTTCAAAAGAAAAACAAAAGAGAATAATCAAGTGCTGTTGACAACTCTTGAATTCATATAATGAAGAAAAAAAATGATTCCTTTTCAAAATTATGACACATAATGAGAATTGAATTCCCCATTACAACTCAAGAAAAGAAGATGAGAGGATGGAATAGATCATATAAATTATTATTCCCTCAGCCAAAGAATTCAAAATACATCATTCAACCACGCAGATTCTTTTGATTGTTTTTGGGATTTAAAACTCATTCACCAATTACCTGGAAGATGGGGGGGGATACAAATTCTTTTCAATATAAAGAGTCCTTCAAATAGTCAAACACCTAGAGGCAAAACTGTGAGTGGAGTATGGAAATCGATAACGATAAAACTACACTTCTCAACAAACATGTTCTTGAAAAACAGAAATTTTATCATTTTCCACATCCATCATGTAGCACCAATTTGGTTCCCAATGACCATCCAAATAAAGCCTTGGTAGCAAGACTAATCAGGACAAGGAGTGGTTCAGATTATTAAAGGTAATCCGAAATACATAATTAACACGTAGTACGTAATTAAAAATATACCACATTTTGTATTAGGGTCAAAGTTGTACTAAATAAACAAATAATATTTACAAAAAAAAACATATTGTAAGGTTATAAATAAATTACAGTTTTTATACAAATAAGCCTATTTTTACATCTAGCTTATGTAAGATAGTAAAAATAAAATATAAGTATTTTATTTTACAAAAACATCAAGAGTTTTTCTCACACATTATAGGCAAAGTTTTGCAATGAAACCAGTTTATTAATTAAAATAACAACCAATCTTCCTTCGTACTAATGCTGATAAAATGTTTTGGTAGGAGATCTTTGGATATCTTTAAAAGGGAACATAAGTTGAATTGCATTTTCCAGACTAACACATCGTAGTTTTGAATGAATTATATGAACTTAGAGTTAGTAGTTATCATCATTATTTCAAACTTCCATCATTATCAGCTGTAACAATGCTTACAATCTCATCACAAATTGAATGAATTTAGATAAATTTGTTTTTATCAAACTATCTATAACTGATTCAACAAACTGCAAATTCTTCTCCTATATTTTCATCCTCGACATTTTCACGTCTACCTTAACTAACTAGACAATAGTTTATTCCATCCTTTCTCCAATTCTTCATAATACTTCTCCATGATTCAGTAATATATAGCAATCTTCCACCTTTAGATTTTTTGAAATTCAAGTACGCTTTCTTTATCCTGTTGACAAGAAATAAAATATCGTAGAGCCTGTTTCCCATGCTTATTTTTTTCATTTATGAATTATACCATGGTCTGTCAGTTGTAGAATGGCTGTGAAATTAGGAGAAAGAAACTTGATTAAAGTTTTATTGTTGTATTCAAACCAAACAACACTCGGATCAATAGGTTTCATCAATTGGAAGCAACATTTTTCTACTAACTTCACAAAAACGTTCATGTCTAACAGCAAAGGACAGTATCCTAATTTCAATTTTTCATTTATCTGAATGGCAACCTACTGTAATTCTTATTATCAACTTGCCAAAATTCTATTGTATTTCTTACATGAACAAAGAACATGAGGGGAACTCATTTCACTGTATATCTCTTACAAGAAATAGAATTGTAACTTTAAAATACCTACTCTTCGACAGAGGAAAACTCATGTAAAACTAAAACATCGCATTTATAACAAACTTTTTGTTCAATGTGTAGCTTGATCTTCATGGTGGTAATCTCATTAGTCCTTTTTTCTTACCAAAAAAACTTTTAGTTATTTTTCCTACAAAAAAAATCTGATTAAACCCTGGAAAGTAATCCAATTGTAGATAAGACTAAAAATGTGGTTTATGTATGGGGGTGCACCAACCCACATCTCTCGTATTGTTACAGATTATTTAAATAGTGCACACGGTTGTCGATGGATTAATCAAAACCGACTAATAAAATGGCAATATAATAATCACCTTCCAACCTCATGCCATGATGTATTAAACTGCCTTCATATTCCATCATAATACCATCATATTTTCTTTGGAGTTGGACAACATCATCAGTTTATTCTAAAAGTATTGGCATATAACAAGAACTAAGAAATTGCATCATAAAGACTGCAGCAACTATTAACAGTTAATATATACTATTAACATGCTTCTTGACAGACTCAAAAAGCACGGATTTACCATGATGAATTCAACAAAATTGTGGCTACTTAAAACAACTATTGTGAATCTATGTTGCTAGTAACTTTAATTATAAATAAATATTTCAGTAGTATATGTGTTTTATGGATACAAGTTACTAATATAAATTTTTTTTTATTTGGTTTTATATATTTTGAGATATAGTTAAATTTGTTTTGATAATTTTTTAGCATCTGAAGATTTTTATTTGTTTAAAAATTGAATGATATTATGAATTTGATATTTTGATATTTATGATTTGAATTTAAATCATATTCCAGAAACTTGTTTTATTTTCTACTGGCTTTATTTTCATCACCTTTCTCAAAATCTCACCAATTTTTATTGAAAATATTTATTTTTTATTGTCAATTTAACAAAATTAATTCATGACAAAACTAAATGAAAATTTATTTTTTAATTTTTGGATTTTGCATCAAGAATGTTCTCAAAGGCTATTAGATACAGTTCTGAACTCCTAGCCCTTATGTATATTTTGAACTAGCTATTTATATAATATAAATAATACCTTCATAAAATTAAAAACTTTTAAAAATAAATGTACAGTTATGAAATCATACATCTGTCAATCTAATTCGCTGAATTATATGCAATTTGTATAAAATGAGTAACTGGACCAATAAATACGGAAAATAAATTTAACACGTGTGCAGGTGTCAGAACAATGAACTCATCAATACTTCGATCAATACCGATCACCTATCTATTCATACTTTTTTTTATAATAGATTTTGTATACTGAATTTTTATATTTATTAATATATCCATTGAATCCATTAAGTCACATACTCAAGTCATGAAATCATGTTTTCTGTTAACTACACGTATATCAATCTTTTTCAGAATTGTCAATAAATCTATTAAGAGATTTTTATTGTTTATTGACAAGGTTATTTAAAAGGTAATTTTTACTACAAGGGATTTTTACTCTAATTTTTTGGACTTTGCAACAGATTTCTTGGAAACTATTGGAGATACAGTTCTGGGACCCATTTTATTCAATTTTACAAATCAAAAACATAAAAACCACCCAATTCACTCCTTAGTTTTCACATGTGTTAAAATTGACAGACATATGATTTGGCTTCATTTTCCCTTTAACAAGCAAATATTTTACTGGGCATACTTGAAAACATAGCATTTCCATTACTTATTTCCATTTTTAAGCAACTAAAAGAGCTAACTGCTGGAATACAGCCACTGATGAGGACTTTTTTTTTTTTATAAATGTCCCAAATCAGCTACCAAAGTATTATTGTACAATTTTGATTCATCTTATATTTCACCAAAACTATGGTAACTACTGAAGATGACTGAACTGTACATCTAATACTTAATTTTATTTTATGTAAATAGCTTTGAACGTAATCTTTTTTATTTTAGTACAATAAATTTTCATTCAGTGAATTGAATTTAAGATAATTAAACAGATTTCTAGTAGTAGAAATGTAGAAACTATTTAATTAATAAAAATAAAGACAAAGCTTTATGATCAGTTTTGGAAAACAAATTTCTCACAGAGCCGAGAATTTATTAGAAGGCAGTCAATGAAACCTAGTTGATGTTCTATCTAAACTCATATCTTCTTAGTAAGAAGGAAATTCAATTCTTTAAAGGATATACAGTGTGAGAAGGAAGTCACCATATCCCTATAGTTAACAAAATATATGAGTTAGGATATGTGTCTACAACATACGGTATTTTCATTAGGGTTGGTTGGCAACAGTTTTTTATATCATACACTATGAGTAAAAGACAGTTGTGCTAAAATGGCTAACATGAGTAGTTACAGCATTGAAGAGCGGTTAGTGAGATGGGTACACCTTCATGAATGACAACATATGAATCAAACAATGAAGCTAATTAGTGATATGTTTCAGCAATGCTTTAATAAGCCACCACCACATAAAGCAACAATGTTGGCAAGGGAAAGAAGTGCATTTGAATTATGCAGTGTTAAAGACAGGCCGCAAAGTGGATGTAGTTAACACTGTTAGAAACATGTGCTACTATTGTAGTTTCCACTGAACAATCCCCAATGAATTTAACTTGTAAACAATCAACTGAACTTCGTATATCATGGTCAATGCAAGTACATTTGAAAAATGACTTGAAAGTTAGGTGATTTCATCCGATGTTCATCAATGAACCGTCAGATGTGGACATGGAATGTCACGCTGCATCCTGCCGGGCTTTACTAGAAAACTTCCCCACTGCAGTGCACTGTGAAAAGATGATTTTTACTAATGAATGTGCATCTATTGCAAATTCCATGCCAGAAATGTGTTATTTTGGGCAAAAGAAAATCCTTGTTACGCAACAGAGTTGGAAAGAAATCCACCACACATCATGATATGGGCTGGAATGACAGCTCATCATTTATTTGGTCCTTATTTTTTTAATAAGGCAGCAAATGCACAAACTTATTTAGAGATGTTGGAGTCTTGGTTAATACCACAGCTTTAAGAGATGGATTGTTGTAGCAGGATGGAGCACCTGCATATTTTTCTCTATCAGTCCACGCGTTTCTGAATGAAAAATTTCCAGGATGTTGGATTCCAGCATCACCAGCTCTGTTAACATGGCCACCATGAAGTTCTGATCTTACCATACCAAACAATTCATTATGGGGAATTATTAAAGACACACGTATCTGCACATCGCTACACCATAAATGAAGAATTGTGTGGCACTGTGAGGGATGCCTTCCATAACATAAAAATTTAAATGCTCCACCGCATGTCACAGTGGATGTGGGGACGTACAGAACTGTGCGTGCAACATGAAGGCAAACACACAGTCCCACTCGATGACTATGTATCAAGTCAATAAATAAAATAATTCAATATTATATCATATTTTTCATTTATAACTCATTACAAATTTTTAATTCTAAATTTAGAGTGTACGATGACTTCCTAGCTATCCTCCTGTACACTAGCACATAATAAACTTATTTTAATACATTTATCTTATAATTTAATGGAAAATCAGATAACTTAACATATTCCCTTACTTTATCTTTTGTACTTAAAACAGAAATTTGTGCTTATAGAAGCAGAAATTAAAACAATTTGTAGTTAATAAAGTAAAAGTAAATCAGATGACATATTAAGGATTCAGATTAGACATTTATGTAAAAAAAATAGATAAATGCTATTTTTTGTGGCAATTTGTAACCCACATCATAATGGCAACATTAAAGTTTTATTAAAGGATTATTTTACGCTGAGGATATTAAAAGTTAATTATATAAAATTAATAACAAATCAAAACAAAAGAAAATAAACAATATAAATATATTCTTTATGATGGATTTTCATCAAGTAACGGCTTCATCCATCGATTATTTAAATCAACAGACTGCAAAAGTGGGGTTTCCAAAAATTTAATGCAGAATCAATAGATATCATTCAGATCTATTTTTATAAATTTAAATTTTATTTCATTAAATTAAATGTAATTAATTAAATTTTAATTAATATTTAAATTGGTAACTTTTAAATTAAATCTAATTAATTTGAATTAGTAATTATTATTACTAATTCAAGAATACTTTGTAGTAGGTGTAAGCACAAAACTCGAAGTTGTTTATTGTCATAACTATAAATTTATCAACTCTACATATTTAATTTATCATTGTAGTATTAATATTTAGATGTACATAAATCATCTTCACCGAAGAAGGGATAACCCTCAACAACAAAGAAATAAACATTAAAAACAAATTTCTATGTACCAGGTAGCACAAAAGTCATCTAACCAAAATCATATGAAATAAATTGATAAATAATTTTTTTTTTTAATGTATTTAACAGTTTCAATTAAAATTTTTTTTATAATAATTGTTGAAAATGTCCAAACTTACCTCTGAACAAACTTTCACTCTAATCATATTTTTTGGTTCTACAATTTATTCAATTTAATTTTTCTGTTGTTCTTAGTTCTTCAGACACATTTGGTTTTTACTCATTTTTTTCGCAAATCCCCATAGTCTAACCCTTTTGAAATTTCTCAATACAGAAAAAATTCACGGTTTCAGCTGCGTTATGTACTGTGTGGTACTATAATTATGTAGGTAGCAATAATCTTCAGGGTCTAAGAGAGTAATAAATTAAGTTTCTCAGGTAAACACAGTATTAAACAGTATTGTTAAATAAATTTAAAAAATCAATCCAATAATTTTCTTCTACAAAATGGTAATCAAATACCAATTTTTTCACTGTATAAAGAAGATAGAAGTGCATCTATATGCAAATTTATATTAATACTGTAAATTTGGTTATTCCATGCACATGCAGCATATTAGATTAAAATATGCTTCATCATTAAAATAAACATTAGCTACAGATAAAATTATAATTTCAATAAACAACTTGCCATAATTAATCAGTTTAACTTTATTTGGTACAACAATTTTTCGAATACTGATTTTGCAATGTCACAATTTTAAGTATTGGTTTGCTCTTAAATTTATTGTTTTATGAAGCAAAACAATCTGAGAAGATAGTTTACACAATTTCCGAAGAAATTGCACCAAAGTTTTTAAAGCGGGCAACGACTTTGACCATTAACAATGAAGTACAACCAAACTATTGTTGTTGATCATCTCTTATCTTACAATTCTTTTAAAAGCATGGTTGAACAAACATTTTATATTTGATTTATTCAGCGGATGTGTACCAAGAAATTTATTCCTAAATTCTTGGGTCTCCATCATAAATCTATTTATAGAAAAATTTCTAAAATACAAGGTGTGACTGGAGAGTTTTAAGACTGGGCTTGTAATTTCAAAATGGCAGAACTTAGGGGCTATTGTAATGGATCTCCTTCAAAGAAGTCCCCTTCGGATTGAACACACCAGCTCCAACAGTGTTTCCACTTTTGAAAGTATTCCTGGAAGTTTTCTTTCTCAAGGGTGTTAAGAACTTTCTTTGCATTTGACTGGAAGTCTTGAGTTGAGTCATCGGTTCCCTTTCAGTGAAAATTTCAGTTTAGGAAACAGGTAGAAGTAAGCAGGGACTAAATTATGGGTACATGGAGATTGCAAAACACAGGAATTTGTTCAAAAACTCCACAATTGAAAACACATGATGAGTCGGTGCGATATGTCTTGGTGGATGACCCAATTCTTGTCTCTTCAGATTGCAAGACTTTTCTTCCGTAAATTTCACGCAAATCCTGAAGCACACTTTTATAGTATTCCTGGTTGACTGTCTGCCTCCTAGGAGCAAATTCGTGACGCATGATACCCTAAAAATCAGAGAAAACTACCAACATTGTCTTTACATTCAACTAATTTTATCAAGCTTTTTACAGTTGTAGCAAACTTGGACCCTTCCACTGCGATGATTGCCCTTTGTATCTAGGTCATACCCATGAACCCATGATTTATCACCTGTAATTACTCTATTTAAAAAATCTGATTCAATTTCGGGGCGATCATTCAGTTCTTGGAACACTTCAAGTCGGCAGTGTTCTGCTGGTCTGACCTCAATTTCTGAGGAACACTCGATGTATGCTCTAAAACTGACTGACCCACATAGAAACTTAAATTCAGCTCATCACCCATCTTTCTAATTATAAGATTACAGTCAGAGTACACTAAATCAAAAACATTCACAATGTTTTCATTGAAGTAGAAGGCCGGCCAGACCAAGGTCATCTTAGACTGATTCGTTGCTATCTTTGAATCTGTTGAACCAAATAAAAACATTTGATTTGTTCAGACATTTATTCCCAAAAGCTGTTTTTTAAGAGTTTATAAATCTCCGAAACTGATTTCCCAGTTTTCAAACGAAATTTGACACAAACTTGTTCCACTTTTTCATCCATTTTGCAAAATCAATAATCCACCAAGAATCAAAAATGCATCTTCACTTTCAATTGAACACTCTCTATTGATGCCACTCTCTATTTAACAAAGATATTGCAATGATCTTTTCAGTACATTTCACAGACAAAACAAGCTTCCCTTTCCACACCCATGGGCAAACCTACTCCTTCTATTGAACAGTGGCGGCACCTGTCTTAAAACTTTCCAATCGCACCTCGTAAAAACTTGAGGCATTTTAGAGTAAAACGTTTTTGATAAAATAAGAATGGTGACTGTTTAACCACAGAAACACATGCCAAGTTATGAAAAAAGAATTCAGCGTTACAAACATTTTTGTATTATCCCCTCTGCTGAGAGGTACATTTTCAAATTCTAATCATACGTCTTTTGGACTACCTGTTACATCTAAACTTTATAACATGTTACTTCTTAGTTTACTTCAGTAGAATCTATGTTATCATGAAAAAATAAATATGGCACTCCAAGTTAGAATCCTGTTGTACTTAATTTTTAAAATGAAACTATCCATACATTCCTACCAATTTAAAAAATGACTTGCTGTCTAAATAAAAGAAACCACATTTCAGAAGAATATTTTACAGCTATTATGCAGCTCCTTCATTAGATATTACAGGTAACTAACAAAGGTGTTTGGTAGTAGTCCTGAAAAACTGCCTTTTAGAAAATAATACAATATATTTTGAAACATTTAAATTACTTTGTTTTTTGGCTTAACAGTCTTCTGGTCTTTAAATTTTGTCATGTTAACTAATGAATTAATAATACAGTTACTACTACAAAAAAATTACTTTTATTTGCCTATCATTTATTTTTTGCAAATCATTAACAAATCAAAAAAACAAATTCATACTTCTAACCAAACATTAAAAATTTAATGCAGTGTGACAAATAACAGCTTAACATTCAATTACTAACTAAAAACCTGCAGAATAATCACAATTATTTATAAAATATTTTTGTGATGACATTAATTTAAAAGTAACTTAAACAGAAATATATGTTTAAATGAATCCTTAATTGTTAAATGTACAGATTAACATAAATCAATAACGCCCATATTCAATTTAGAGTTCCTAACATAAACAAAACTTAAATGATAACTAGGTACACATGCAACTACAAAATATTTACATAATTTGATCTTTAATAATTAAACAGAAATGCTAAAGCTATTAAAATAAACCATTACAATTGTATAATCAAAAATAAGCATTAAAGTTAAAAATAAAACAAAGATTGAAGATTTCTTTATTATTTACGATATAAAAACTAATATACAGTAATGTTTAACATACTTGTAGGCGAACTTACCCAACTTTGTTTTTTAAATTATTGTTCTTAATTGTAAAGAATTAATCTAAGATATAATTGTACATCTTATGGATAATAAATGCAGATTAAATTTCAATTTTCAGTTCTATAAAGCAGTTTAAAAAAGAGAGTAATAAAACAAAAAAAATATATATATATTTGTTTATTTTTTTCAGCAATAAATCTACAGATATGGAAATTGGATAAAAGGAAATTATAATAGAGTAGCAATACATGCATAAAAGCTACAAAAAATTGCTGTACAAGTGAGGAGAATTATTTTTTGTAGACACCAGGGTGCAGTATATAGTCCGTAAAATTTTACATGGATTTAAGGCTTTTACATAAATAGCAAATTATTAAAGCCAACATACTTGAAAATAAAGTACATCAAACTTAAATTACTACTTTAAAGAAATATGTGTACAATAGTAATTGCTACGCAGTATAAAATATATGTATGAAAAATTGTACAACACTGACAGCGAAACATGCAAGCTAAATTTAGGTTTGTTGGATACAAACCAATGCTACTTTGCCGATAAGATGGTTTTCATACTTCGTATCAAGCCTGTAGTTTTCTGGTTGCAAAGAACAAAGATATTTATAACATATTAAACTGATTTTGAATGAATAGAGTGTATTAACAGTAATAGTGTAAATATTTTTAATATGCTACGTAACTCGATTTAAAAATATTAGATATTTAGAAGTGTTCCAACAAAGCCTATTATACGCACAATAACAACTGAAAAAAGTTTAATACAAATGCAGATAAAACTAAAAAATGTAAATGTAAACTACGCTCCTTCAGAATTAAATATCTGATTTAACTACCAAAGTTAACACCCCAAAAGAAAGAATTAACTTTTGGTCAAAAACATATAGTTGAGAAAACCCAAATTTAGCATCATCAAACTCAAAAGAAAATGTACACGTAATGACTATAATCTGTGTAAAAAATGTCAAAGTAAGACTAATAACATTCACTGCACATCTTACTAAACCGCATCATTCTGTACACCCTATAGCTTAAAAACTATAGTACTAAAGAGCAGAAACTTTTCATATTTATCTAAAATAAAACCTAAGACTTCCAGAATCACATAAAAGATTTTGTTCCATCTCCACACAGGAAATACAACTTAATCCAAACTACAAACTCATACAGATGAATCAAAGCACCATTGCCCTCCAAATTTTCAAGTACTAATATTAATATGTAAAATTAACATAAAATAATGCTGTAATAAGGAACTAATTAGGAGCTCAAAATAAAACTATGAGAAATTGTTTTAGCATAATTCGAGAAACTGAAGTTTCGCAAGGGCAAGATAGGGATAAGTTCTTTTTTTATTAAAGATGAAGGGTCAAAAAAGTGGGTTTTTCATGAATAATTCAAAAATACAAAAACTAGATTTCAGAAAAAAAATTTGATAATCTAGAACAACTTTTTTAACAAAATCTTTTTAGATGCAATATTCTACAAACATAATTGACACTTTTTAGCTCTTTGAAACTAACCATATTTACATACTCATTTTACACAAATAATTTTTAAAGCAAAGCCTTATATCAACAAATGTTTAAAATAATAATTGTAGGGCTTTCATCTTCGTCAGTTGTTTTTTTTCCAAATCTGTGCGAACAAGAAATAAAGAAAATATATAAAAATGTCCCAGTCCCCAAAAAATTGGTTTTCTGAATTCAAAACATTAATTTTAAAAATAAAAAGAACATTATCTTTTTTAGTAGGGTTTTTAATATAACACAGGTAATAACTAATTTTTTCTCAATAACTAATTTTCATTGAAAAATTGCCTTTTTCAATATTTTTAATAAAAAATGGTAAGCACTTTTTTAATGTTAGATTCCCACACTTAACAACTAAATTACATTAATCTGATTAAGTAAGAAAAAAAAATTATGTCACTTTAAAAATGTATGGAGCACTGAAAAATGTTTTTTTTTTTTTTTTTTTTTTTTTGTTAGTATTAAAACAAATTTAATGGTTGCACATAGTACCATGATTTTTTTATGTACATAGATCATACTTTAGTTGCTACAGACACAGAAGGGAGATCTGGTTTCCAGTATATTAATGATTGTAATCAGTTATCAACTTTCACTATTTTGGCAAAAAATTGATAGTTTTCAACTTTTTTTCAAAATAGGTCAAAAAGTATTTATTTTATGAAAAAATGTGTAGAATAAAAGGTTAAAGATAGAAAAATCCTTTTTAATTTGCATTTGAATGGTGTCTCTACAATAAAATATAAAAAACTAATAGCATTTTGAAATTGAGAAAAATTATCATATTTTTTATCACAAAAAAGATTAATTGTTAATAACTACTGAATGAGGTCTTTAAACTACATGAGACCTAAAGCAATTGACAGATCAGAAAATTTCCTATCAGAATCTATATCTATATTATTTTTTAGTAAATATAGCTCTACAGGCAAGATCGTTTGGTCAGTTGCTTACAACTTAGCAAATAAAAAAAACAAACAGGAGGCTGAGTCTTAAAAAATGTTTAAACTGCTATATCTCAGTCAATTTTAAAGATAAAAGGTCTCGAGAGGATACAAACTGTAAGGAATTGAATGCTTAACAACTTTCATTTCACATTCATTAATATCTAATTATATTTGAAGAAACAGCACCAGGAAATACAATCATTTACAAAGGTGTGAAAGTTATAAACTATTTAATCCCCATCAATTTTTGCTGTAGAAAGTCATGGCTAAAAAGGTTTAATCAGAAATTTGATCTGTTTTCAGAAAAAAAAATTATGTAGATTACTTAGGATTACATTTTTTGGGTTATACAGAAAAACCTACGTTTTGAACCTTCAACGTTAAATTAAAAAATCCACTCCTATCTAGCTTTCAGAACTCTTCAGTTGTTTAAATTACATGTCAAAGCATTTTCTCAGTTTCATCTTAGTAAAGTTTATTTCTACTGCATTACAAACAGTAAATTACTTTCCTGAGTAAAAATAAGTTTTTTACTTTGCAAAGTGATTCTAGCTTAATAACCTTATTTAAAAATATATATATCTTTGAATTAAAAAAGTTTAAATTTTAGCTGATATATGTTGTTAAGTCTCAAGAAAATCCTAAAATTTTGCATTTCAACTTCATTAGTCAAACTGTAAAATTTAATTTTTTGTAAAAATTATTACTTTGTAATGTACAGAAATTTCTAGCTTGAAGGCATCTCTATATTTATTAATTTAAATCCAACTCAGCACAACAGCATTAATAATATTATTGAATTTTTCAAATTGAATTATTTCAACTTGGCAACCAAACGCAAGCAAAATTAAGCTAGTAGTATATCTTTCCCAGATTTTGAAATTCCTGGTAAAGATAATGAACATAATCATTTAATAACCAGAGTAGTTTAAATGAATAGAAGTGTAAATTCATACTGCTAATAAAGATAGGAACTAAAAACAGAATGATATGCTCATTCAAACATCCAAAACAGCCACAGAATGAATACATGATTCATTTAAAAACATAATACATCTAAAATGTGCATGAGCACATTTTAAAGACATATTAGTTTCTAGTATGCTTCCTTACCTTTAATTAATCTTAGTTCAATTGGACGAGTCTTTTCAAACCTCAGCTTTTTGAAATTACATTCACCACTTCATTTGAAAGAATTTAATAATCATTTCATACTATACTCCTCAAAATTTTCCTTCAAAATTTCACAATAAAATTTAATTCAGTAAAAGTTTTATGCTAACAAACAGGTGGATATGGCAATCTTATCAATTTCAATAAAAATGAGGGTTAGGTATAAGCACAACCATGAGAGAAAAGCTGGTAAGTGGGAAGAGAATGATTTTTCAATAGAAAACCAAATGGCAATTGTAAAATCTGTTATCACATATTAAAATAAAAAGTTACAGCAATACTGATGGAGTTGATTTCCAATAATGATGATAAAAAGACATCACATTCCACAAATATAACCAATAAATAATATGAACAACCTGGATTTATCCTACTACTAACAAGTAACAACTCTTTAAAAAAAAACACATAATAAAACTACAAAAACTGCATTTTTTTATAATTAATAAACAGAAATAAGAAATAAAACTGTAAATGGAATTAATAAAAAATATCCAATGAGCAAAATAAACTTTCAGCGAGGTTTGAATTTAAGAACTTAGCTTTCCAGTTAAATGTCTTAACCAATGAGTCACAATGACTGACAGTGTTTTAAGTGTTATCACTTTAATTTGTGTAAGAAAGCAGAATTCAAAAAAAAAATTACTAATATAAAGAGCTTATCTATTTCATCAATTAAACATGACTACTTTAAAGCTCTAAGTTTGATTTTAAACTAAATTTTAAGTCCATCATTCCATTCTAAATGGCTGACTTAAATTATTCAAACAAAATCTTCCCAGTCATAAATTAGAATGTTTTCTTTTTTTATAATTTACGATTTTGACAAGAAAAAAAAAATTCAATCATAAATCAAAAAGTGACTGTTTTCTTTTGTATGCATAATAAATGTAAAAATAATAATTAAATACTTATCTGTGGACAAACAAAGAGAAAAAAGAAGCCAATCAACTTTGTACTTAGAATTATAATCAGAAATAAACTGAATATAAAATATGAATCAACCCAAAACATATGAAATCAAAACTATCACCAAATTACACCATCTACCATATTTTAATTAAATTTAATAATTTACTTTTAATAAAAAAATGTAATGTAATACAATCCCTTCAGAAGGAACAACACAATCTGTACAGAATTTATTTTTTTAAATAAAACTCAGAATTAAAAGAAATATATGTATAAAAATCAAGAAATGCATTTAATTAATATCATATGGATTTAAATACTAGATCATAGATTCTGGTGTTCTTTGGTGGTTGGATTTCAATTAATCATATATCTCAGGAATGGTCAGCCTGAGTCTGTTCAAGACTATATGTTTATCGAAACATTCACACAGATATTGACAAGTTACTAATGACTTTAATTGTTGATCTAACTTATAAATAAAAATATTTCAAAAAAAAATATTTTAAAAATATATAATTAAAAAAAAAAATTGAATTTATAATTATTTACAACAAAATTTTATAAAATAAGATGAAAAATAAATTTATTATTTTTCATAATTATCATAACTTAATAATGGAATGGGATTTTTTCCTTTTTCACTTCCTTGCATGAAGTAAAGAAAGTATTGTTATACTTTCAATGGAATTTTGACCATCCCAGAATCCATTTGACTAGTTTCGGCATGATGTCTGTATGTACATACAAGGTCTGTAAATAAAGTAATGAGATTATTTTTTTTTGGCAGCCAAAGTGGCAACACTGTAGATACTAGTAAACACATGGTTATTTCTGATTTATATTAAGTATTACTATTTTTACTCTATTATTGCTATGTGAGACATAAACTTTTCATGAAACAAATTTTCATTGTGCGTTACAAAAATGAGTGACGCTAATTATGAGCAACGTTGTGCAATCAAATTTTGTGTTCAATTCGGTGAGAATGCTACTGAAACCTTTTCAAATTGAAAAGGCATATGGCCCAAGTTTTTAGGTGGTTTATAGCATTTTCAAATGGCCAGGAATCAGTTGCAGACGATCCATGCTCTGAAAGACCGTTAACGTCAAAAAGTGACAACTATGTTGAGCGAATCAGTCTTGATATGGTACAACTGCCAATTAATTGTCAGAATGACTGCAGAACAATTGAATTTGAACCATACCACAATCCATCAAATTTTGACAAACAAATTTGACATGAAAAAAGTTTGTGCAAAATTGGTCCCAAAAAACCACACTGTTGCAACAGAAAAACAACAGGGTGGAAGTATGCCGCGATCTTCTAGGGTGAATTGAAACTGATCCTGATTTTCTAAAAAATGTTATTACTGGTGATGAATCTTGGATATTTGAATATGACCCAGAAACATAGCAAGGAGTGGCACACTTCAAACTCACCAGATCACAAAAAAGCAAAAATGAGCAAATCAAAAATTAAAACCATGCTAATTTGTTTCCTCAATAGTAATGGCATTGTCCATAAGAAGTTTTTGCCTAAAGGACAAATTGTAAATCAATACGTTTACTGAGAAATTCTAGTAAGACTGCAGAAAAGAGGTCCCCGCATGAGACCAGCTATCAAAGACAACTGGATGCTGCATCATGACAATGCACCTTTTCTCTCTCAATTAATGAATTATTGGCAAAGAAAAACATTCTTGTAGTTCCTCAACCACCTTATTCAGTTGACTTGAGTCCCTGCAACTTTTTCCTCTTCCCGACATTAAAAAAACACCTCAAAGAACACCATTTTGGAACAGTAGAAAACATTAAAAAAATCTAACTGACCAACTGAAGGATATTCCGGTTTCTGAGTTCCAACACTGCTATGAAGAGTGGAAAAACTGTTTGAAGCATTGAGTGGCTTCCCAAGGGACTATTTCGAAGGTGATAGAGTCCATGTGTAAATGGATTGTAAATAAAAAGTTTTTCTGAACCAGTCACATTACTTTATTTACAGAATGAATATATATATGTATGTATCTATGTATCTCGCATAACTCAAAACAATTAGCTGTACGATGTTGAAATTTTGGACTGTTGTAACATAGTTGTGCAGCACCTCCTCCCCTTTTGATTGCAATCAACTGAACCAAAAGTGTCCAAAAAAGCCCAAAATCCCCAAAAATTTGGATTTTCTAGTTTTTCTTAACTCCAGTAATAAACCCTCATTGAGAGCTTTTCAATGATATATTATAGTGGTACTTATTTTCATTAGTTCCAGAGTTCTAGCCAAATAAAATTTTAATTAATGAAATATTTGGATCTATAAGGAAAGCCACATCCGTTCAAATCAGTCATCTCCTTTTTTTTAACTTTTTTTTTTTAATTATTAACCTGTGATTGCAAAAACATTTTACAAGAAATAATTATTCAATAATAACAATAAAAAAAAAATTATGAAAAAAAATCAGAAGTTATTAAGGAAATAAAAGTTTATGTACTTTTAAAGATGTGATATGTAATTTAATAAGCATTATTACATATGTGTGTATGTAAGAGATTTAATAAAACATCTGATTATTTAATATTAATTGAAAATTATAATTTACAATTGTATTATTTTTGGATTTTCTAGTTTAATTTATGTTTAATTTTTTTAATTATTCTGGAATTTCTGTTTAATTTTATCTACATTAAAGTTAACTACAGAGTGACTGAAAAATAGACCCTCACAAGAACAACATATACAATGAGGCATACATGCTCGATCGTTAATATATTGCAAAAATTCTTATCTTTTAGTTTATTACTCCTCTGATATTGTCAGACAATATTCTCCCTAAGTCAGAGTTGATCATCATTTCATTTATTTGTTTTTTGTTGCCAATCATTTAATTGCTTTTTGGTTTGATATAATTCTGCTGATCTTAACTTGTATACACACTCTCTAGTTTTCAGATTTTCTCTCTCTTTACATTCATCATCCTCTCTTAATCTTTTCATTCTTTCCTTGGTTTTAACATTTTCTTCCTCTTTAAATTTACCATCTTCTCTTATGTTTTTATTCTTTCTTTGTTTCCAACATTTTCTTCCTGTTTATTTTTTTTTGTTTGAAACATTTTCTTTCCTTTTATTCTTTCTTTGGTTTTACCATTTTCTTCCTCTTTAAATCTATCATCTTCTCTTAATTTTTTTCTTCTTTTTTTATTTTAACATTTTCTTTCTCTTTATATTTATCATCTTCTCTTATTGGTTTTATTCTTTCTTTGATTTTAACGTTTTCTTCCTCTTTACATTTATCATCTTCTCTTAATCTTTTTATTCTTTTTTGGTTTTAACATTTTCTTCCTCTTTAGATTCATCTTCCTGTGGTTTTTTGAGTATATTTATTCATGTTATCTTTCTTTTTCGCGTATGATGGTTTCTTTTAATTTTTTATTTTTAACCAAATAATCCAATAATAAAATATGGTGAATATTTTACACCATAAGGTTGAAATTAACATTTTTAACCAGTATACAGGAGTTCACTAAACGAAATAGTTTAATTATATTAACTTTTATTTACACAACACACAAGAAATCTAAAACGTTTGTTAATCAGCAACTCATGAAAATACGAATAATACTGATCTAATAACAGGAGTAATAATGGGACTTCTTACTCTATCTTAATATTCCATGTAAGATTCTTGAATTAATAATTGTATAAATATTTGATGTTAATAAAAACTAATATTTAATAACAATATTAGTTAATACAAGTAATAAAAATAACTAATAGTTAATAAAAACTAAAAGGATTATATCTCATTTTCAAATGAAATAAGTTTAGATGAAGTGTAGTAAAAAATGTGTATATATAATTTAGTAGATATACAAGGAAGTCATGTAGTGTCCACATCAGATTTTTTACAGTAACTATATGAATAAGCTATTGCAATACAAAAAACAAATTCTATTTAATACTCATTTTATTTTGCTTTTTACAATTACTTAAAAATTAATATTTAAAACAGCAATCTCAGAAAATTAAATTAAGAAATACTATAAAAATTAAGAAAGTACTCTTAAAAATTCATTTAAAATTAAGCATCAAAAAGAATTGTAATATTAAAAATAAACTGTAAAAGTTTTTGTTAGCTTTACAAAAAAACAACAAAAATATCATCAAGACACTTTTACTCTAATATAATAATAGTAATAATATATTAGATATTTGAATAATATATTACATACTGTATTAATAGTAAAATGGTCTGTAAAAACTAAACAAACTTTCATAAACCTTAGTATAAAGTAATTAATGAGAAGGATGAATTTAGTGATCCCATATAAGCAGTTAGTAACCTCCTCATATTAGTAAGCAATAACCTTAATTATCCCAGTAATCTATTGGCAATCAGTATCCTAATTTTTTTTTTTTTTTTTTTTTTTTTTTTGCAAGATCTGTGACGGAATTAAATTCACTTTCTATTAAGTACAGCAACGGAAAGACAATCAGAAACCTTTTCATAATGGCCTGTAATTCAGGATAAGATAATGAATTTGCTGCTGCAACCAAAAATGATGGAAATCATTCATAAATAAGCAATATGTTTTAACTCATTGGTAGCCTTGCAAATGTACTTCCATGAATTGTTTGGCCTGTTCTTTATGTAGAGCTTCCAATTCAAACATTCATATTCAAACATTTCTGATTTCTAATTTTTCCTTGATAAAATTCTCCATATCCTACAATCCACTTCAAAAGAACAGATTTCAAAACATACAGATATGCCTTTCAAGTGCATCTATATAAACCTGACATACAATCGACATCCCTTTTAAATTTTATCAAGTTTGTCACCAGACTGACATTCCAGTTTGTATAAAATTTCAGAACAGACTCATAGAATCCATAAAAATGGTTCAGACAGACATCCTTTAAGAACCAGCAAACTTCAATATGAAACAACAAATGAATAACTTCCTCATAGTTATCTTTACATAATTATTCAAACAATCTAATACTCAGGAAATTGTTTCTGATTTTGTTAATAACTGTTGTGACATACTGCAGTGAAGAATATAAATGAACATTCAGATTTTTTGCAATGAAATCACAAATACAATACAGTTGCCATTGATATTATATTTGGAATACTAATCTCTTTTTCCTTAGAATATTTTCCACAACAAGAAATATTGATTCTCCTTTAATATCCATCACCAATCTCTGGAAAATAAAACCCTTCTGTTAATTTTTCTCTATAAACCAAACATCAGCCAACAATACGGTTAATTTCCAGGTAAGACTGAAAGTTGAAATCAAAAATTAGTCAACTTTAAAAAGGTTACATAATATATCTTCTACATCTAGCTATTTCTTCAATTCATCACTGTATATATAGCTGCTTAAAGAAATTTTCCTAATTATCTCAAATTCCTGATCGGTGCAACATATGTCAGCACTAATTGCAGACATATAGAATTAATAACTCTTTACAAACAGTATGTGGTTTCCCAATTTGACAATTAGGGAAATTTAACATGTGTGTAATCCAACAATTTCTTGTTTTGATGCAAAAAACATAATAGACAACATTGGCTGTTTGAAAATTAATCTTTGAGAATAAGATTAAGTCTTATCATCTTTCTTACAACAGTGTATATTTTTTCAAAGTACTTCTAATTTTATGATTTCATAGATTTGTTGGAAAATACTTTACACAAATGAGATATATTGGTAACAGTTTGTTTCTATCACAGATGGAAAAAGTTATTCCTGAAATTCAAAGACTTCAGTTGAAGAAAACAATTAATTATTAACTGTTTAAATGATACAGATAACAGCAAATAGTGATGTGCAAATAATAAAATAACACAAATAATGAAGAAATAATAGTGAATTAATGATAGTAAAACTACATAGTGAAAGAGCAGTAGATCTTAGAACATATACAAAGTTATTATAAAGGTCTGAATTGTGAAATTTTTATTTATAATAGTGTTGGGTAGTAGACATGGTGGAACATGTTTAAGTAAATACCAATCGAAATTTTCAAATGAAATAATGTAACAGTATGTTGCAGCATTGGTTTTTTTTTAGAATTAGCTACGTGTAGGACTAAATATATCGAGTAAAGATGCATGATTAAGCACTATTCAACAAAACATCAAATGAAAGGCGAGACATTAAATACAATAAGCACAACCTCGTGAACCATTGTCCCTTAGTCACATGTTTTGCCTCATTAAATTCTCATGAGATTCATATTATTTAATAATTGGACCTCTTTATCTTCTCACATCACACATCTCAAATGATGCATGTTCAATTAATTTGATTAAAAGTTAACATTAAAGTAGGTATAAACAAGTTTTTACAATTATCAATTTTATTATTACAGAAAAATTTACATTCTTTTGAACAAGTAAAAAAATTATATTTATTTTTATTTTTTGTTTTTTTAAATTACCAAAACAATACTTAATTTTAGAGTCCTGAATTTTATAACTTAGCTTTTCTAAAAACTGTGTTACTGCGCCCCTCTAAACCTAAACATGCTTAGAAAAATCTTATGTGATAAACTTTTATCATTTGAAGATGTACCCTTTAGCTAGAGTAAATTTCCTAAAAAATAAAATTACCATAAATTGAACAAATTCATAAGAAAGGTGAAAATTTAAGGAAAAATAAAAAACCAGTCAACATTTTATTAAGATTTTCAAAATCTTTTGGAATGATTATAATTTCTAACAAATTGTTATGTCCAATTGTTATGTCAGGTAAGACTGAAAGTTGAAATCAAAAATTAGTCAACTTTAAAAAGGTTACATAATATATCTTCTACATCTAGCTATTTCTTCAATTCATCACTGTATATATAGCTGCTTAAAGAAATTTTCCTAATTATCTCAAATTCCTGATCGGTGCAACATATGTCAGCACTAATTGCAGACATATAGAATTAATAACTCTTTACAAACAGTATGTGGTTTCCCAATTTGACAATTAGGGAAATTTAACATGTGTGTAATCCAACAATTTCTTGTTTTGATGCAAAAAACATAATAGACAACATTGGCTGTTTGAAAATTAATCTTTGAGAATAAGATTAAGTCTTATCATCTTTCTTACAACAGTGTATATTTTTTTCAAAGTACTTCTAATTTTATGATTTCATAGATTTGTTGGAAAATACTTTACACAAATGAGATATATTGGTAACAGTTTGTTTCTATCACAGATGGAAAAAGTTATTCCTGAAATTCAAAGACTTCAGTTGAAGAAAACAATTAATTATTAACTGTTTAAATGATACAGATAACAGCAAATAGTGATGTGCAAATAATAAAATAACACAAATAATGAAGAAATAATAGTGAATTAATGATAGTAAAACTACATAGTGAAAGAGCAGTAGATCTTAGAACATATACAAAGTTATTATAAAGGTCTGAATTGTGAAATTTTTATTTATAATAGTGTTGGGTAGTAGACATGGTGGAACATGTTTAAGTAAATACCAATCGAAATTTTCAAATGAAATAATGTAACAGTATGTTGCAGCATTGGTTTTTTTTTAGAATTAGCTACGTGTAGGACTAAATATATCGAGTAAAGATGCATGATTAAGCACTATTCAACAAAACATCAAATGAAAGGCGAGACATTAAATACAATAAGCACAACCTCGTGAACCATTGTCCCTTAGTCACATGTTTTGCCTCATTAAATTCTCATGAGATTCATATTATTTAATAATTGGACCTCTTTATCTTCTCACATCACACATCTCAAATGATGCATGTTCAATTAATTTGATTAAAAGTTAACATTAAAGTAGGTATAAACAAGTTTTTACAATTATCAATTTTATTATTACAGAAAAATTTACATTCTTTTGAACAAGTAAAAAAATTATATTTATTTTTATTTTTTGTTTTTTTAAATTACCAAAACAATACTTAATTTTAGAGTCCTGAATTTTATAACTTAGCTTTTCTAAAAACTGTGTTACTGCGCCCCTCTAAACCTAAACATGCTTAGAAAAATCTTATGTGATAAACTTTTATCATTTGAAGATGTACCCTTTAGCTAGAGTAAATTTCCTAAAAAATAAAATTACCATAAATTGAACAAATTCATAAGAAAGGTGAAAATTTAAGGAAAAATAAAAAACCAGTCAACATTTTATTAAGATTTTCAAAATCTTTTGGAATGATTATAATTTCTAACAAATTGTTATGTCCATTAAATAGTTAACTGCCTCAGATAAATATTTCTAGTACGAATTTAGTTGCAGCTAAAAATTTTCTTCCCAAGAAAAAATTACGTTTTATCATTTTTATTACATTTTACTTTATTATTTTTAAATTATACTATATTTATTTTTTTATATTGCTAGTGTATATAAATTTTAAATGCATGGTCTGTTAAGGTCCATTCCAATAATATTATTCAATTTTTTTTTCTGAAGAAACAGCTGGAAGAAAGTCTTGGAAACAGCTGGAGGGCTTAGCACAGTTCTGTTAATCCTGGTGTATACTTGTGATTCTTCTAACATTATCGATAATATTAATTAGTGATTGCCATGTTGAAATTTTTTGTATTATAATTTGATATATGGTAATCCAGATGTGTTGAATAACACTACTGTGCAAGTTTACTTGTGAAGTTAGCAAGAAATCAAGATGAAAGTAGACAAGATTCTCTAAGTGTTTAGTGATGATGTCACAGGATTTAAATAACAAAAAGTATAGCAAACAGCTACAACAGCAATGTTTCCAAACCCTCTAAATCACAAAAAACAAAAATAGCATAAGTGAAGAAGAACATTAAAGTGATGACTTTTTAAAATTCTTCCTCAAATTTGTACACCATGAAATAAATAAAATTATTAAAATGTCTACAAATATCTTTATGACTGTTTTTTGCAAAAAAAAAAATACAAACTTGTATAAATCATGCAATTGCAAATTCCATCATGACAACACCCGTACCTATTCTACACATCTAGTCCAGAACTAAACTCTGATTACATGAGGTGGATGAACAAGCACCTTATTCTCAAGATATGTCTTCTTGTAATTTCTGATTATTCCAGAATTGAAATTGCCACTAAAGGATTAAGTCTCTCAAGTGAAGGGGATATTATGAAAAATACTGAATGCCAATTTAAAACAAAACATTTTGAACAATTGAAAAAGCAATGGGAAAAGTGCTGAGCTAAGTATGATTAATCACACAGATTATGATTTGAAGAAAATAACAGAAACTGATGAAACTTTTATTTATTGGCTTAAAGATGGATAAAGATAAAAATTAATAATAATAATAATAATACACATGAAATCACATCTTTTTATTAGATTTCCCAAAGAAAAACTTTTTTTTTTAAATTTAACACACTGGAAAAGTGATTTACAAAAAAAAAACTGGTTTTAAATAAAGTCAACAGCACCAATCTCACAATAAAAGCAAATTCTTTGTTATTTACCACCTCGAATCCTTCAATCTCTTTCCTTCTTCTATAGAAACAAAAGTTTGCTTCTAAAAAAGACCTTCTAAAAAAGGAACAAATTTTTTTGTCTATCAGCTACGATAATTTTTGGAAAATATTTGAATATCACTTTCTGATCTACAAATCATTTTAAGCTGTCAAGTTTTAAAGCATTTCTGTTCATGTATATACACAAATGCTACATGTAAAACTATACAAACAACACCTTAAAACTCTATTGGCTATTCTCAACTAAAAAATTCATGGTTGATAAGGAATTACTACATAATATAAGTTCAAAATTTAACAAGACTGTCAATAAATTATTTTTTTTACTTTTACTTAAGTTCAAATTTCAATTAAATTTTAACAGCATATTAATTATTATTACACCTACATTTTGAAATAAAATAAACGGTTTTTTTTTTTAAATATTCAGAAAAAAATGTCAATATTCTGAAAAAGCAAAAGTAATAAAATTTAATCTTTCAGACAAAATTTTATTTAAAAAATACATTTAACCATGCTCTAAATACTAAACTAACACGATACATAAATCGTGCATCAAATAAACTAAATTTTTTTCTAAATGAGATTAAGTACATTAGACCTACTAATTTTACAAACAATCAAATAAAAACGAACAGTTTTTATCTAAAACAAATATATTTAAAACAAACAAAACCCTAACAGTCCAGATGCTATCATAAATATAAAATAATTTTTTTATCACAACAACCAGAACTGATAATTTATTATAACTCTAAATTTAGCTAATACTTAACATTAAGATAAGGTTCTGATCTCCAATATTTAAAAGAACACAATTCTTTGATTCCCCTAGGAAGTTAAGGTAAAACAATAATATCTGAAAAACAATAATCTTAGATCACAATTAGCTACATAGAAGCTATACTAGTATATTTCCATTTGATTTCACCAATTATACCGACCAGTTACAGAGGTATATAAAAAAAAATCTTTAAAGGTGTAATCTATAAACTCGTCAAAATTATTTCAATCTTTCTTCACATATTGCTATAATCTCCAATAAAGTAATGTAGTTTATCATTATACAAAATTAAAATGTTGAATAAATTTTCTAAAAATTAAAATGTAAAAATTTCAGCAACGTAAATCTTCCTCCATAAGCAAATGGTTGATATGTTGCAATGATGACTCAATTGTTTCCTTGGATGGCCATTTTCTTATATATTTTAAAGACAGATTTTAGCTACAATAGAATGGCCTGATAGCATTTGGTTGTTTAAGCAACCCAAAAACAGCACATAAAAGCCTCAACAAAGAAGTGATTGTCCTGCTCACTACTAGAAGGAAGCAAAGCATGACCCTGCCACTCGTAAAATGACTGACAATTTCCATGATTCCTATTCAAGAAAGAAGGAATGAACAAAAAGGTAGAAGAGAAGACAGAGGAGAGGGTCAAGACTCTATAGACAGTCAAACAAGCAACTAAGATTGACCATTATAGAATTTTTGAATGTGCCATATGCAATTCTATTTTAGAATAATGTTTTATGCCACTGATTGAAATAAGACATACAGTGCAAAAAAATAACTTTAATATGCTAAATTGCATCATAAAATTTGCTTAGAACTAATTAAAATGAAACAGGATATACCTCAAAAACCACCCTCCTCTTTGAGTTTCCATTACACAGTAAACTTAAAACATGTCAATTTGGTTATGAAAAATTAATCCTCAATCTTATACAAAGTAACTAATTTCTGAGTTACCAGTCACAAAAAGAGAAAGAAAAAAAAAATATATATATATATATATATATATATATATATATGAATACTTATTCCTGAAATCAGGTCTTACCATTTTATCTCTAGGAAAAAAATGTTAAAAATTTCACTTTGTGATTTATCACATATTCAATGCAGTAACACTAATAAACAACTCATATTTCTTTGTTAAGAAGTTAGATACCAGATAGCAAGTTTTAGCAACTTCTTTTATGAAACACAAAACATGTACATCATAACAAAGTAACACTTTCATTTTTCTCCAAGGTTTTTTGGGGAGGATAGGAGGCCCAGTTTTATTTGATACTCAATATTCAGCTTATTGTGCAGCCATTGGACAGGAAACAAAGGCACCAAGTGACCCAAGATATCACAAACAAGTCCTGACATAGTCAGAACTGCATTCATTGATTTAATAACGGAGGAAGAAAGGATCAAGGACGACGAAAAAGAATGGATGCAACAAAGAACAATCTAGCAATCAGGATAGATCAGGAGAATCTATTGTCTTGCCCTGGACCCACACCAGAGTTAGAAGTCAATGACAAAATGTATGCTTACACAAACATTCTTGCCTCTATCTAAAGACATAAAAATAAGCTTAGACACTCCTTGACAATACCGAAACAAAACAAGTTATTTCTTGCTGATAAAATTTAAATTTTGTTAAACTTGATAAAAGTTCAACCAAACACCTATAAAACCTATTAAAGTTCATACTATTTTTAGAATACTGTGTTTACATGCGTCAACATATGAACATTGTAAACACAATATTCTGAAAGTAGTGAAGAAAGTAATTCCCTAAACTAAAAACAACTTATAGTGATGATAGAACTTTTAATGTATATGAATTTGCAAGTTCATTGTGAATAGACACACACAATAAAAACTTTGCTCAATTTTTAAAAAAATTTTTTTTATATTATCATTTATTGACGTAATACAAACTGGTCAGGTAGATAAAGATATTAATTAATCATATGCTTACTATGTTTGGATTATTAAATTGTCTACATTTACATGATTCAATATATTATACTGCAATTTTTTACATAACATCTCTTTTCATACTAGAGCATAAAAGGAAATAAATAATTTTTTTTTAATAGATATCTGAATTTGAGAAATTTAGATGTGATTAAAAATAAACAATATTAAAAAAATTATGTGAAATTTTCAAATTGGCAGTTATTTTGTAAAGTTTTTTTTAATGATTTAATTCACCATACGCTTGAAGCTTACTTATAGAAAGGGAATAAGTTATTGAAATTGTAGTGTATGAAGAATGCCGAGTCTGATAAAATTTAAATTAGCCTCAATGGCAACAAAAAGGAAAATAATCGTGATTACAACAAAAATAAAGCCAGAAGCTATTACAAGAGTTGAAACCAATGAATTATTACAAATTGAAATTAAACTAATGATAAAAGTTTTCTACAAAATACAGTTGTAAACCACAGTACAAAATAATAAAGTACGCTATAAATTACTAACATCACTCTAAAGGTAATTTTTGCTTCATTTCTTCAAGTAAATGGAGTCCTTTAGTCAGCGCCTACTGCACAAGAGAAGGAAGACATTGTTCTAATAATGGGTAATATTTATAAAGAGTTCTGAATGATTTGATGGTAGAAAACCTCACTATAAATGGGAAGCATTTAGCTATCTATAAATCAAATACTATTGTGTAACTTTAAATTATTAAGTGTATATATATATATATATATATATATATATTATTATTTTACTGAAATTAATATTTTCAAGATTATCTTACTTAATTTTACTATAAAAGTACTTTCACAGGATCCCACATCCTCAAGACATGATTGAAATATTTAATTAAACTGCAAATTAAAAATACTAAAATAATGAAAATCGCATATTAATTTATTAAATGACTGCTGCTATCTGTTGCAGTTTTTATAAGATTGTCTCCGTCAAATACTGTCTGATGGTTTATCAAATTGAAATTTTATTTGTATTATAAATGTAATATTTTTCAAATATTTAATTTCATATCATCTTTATTAATTTCCAATATTTCTAAATTTCTGATAATATCAGAAATAGAATGTTTATTGTTTATTAGATGGTCTCCCATATTAGATAAACCTAATTCATTATTTTTCCAATTTCTACAAAATTCAAGAAATCTAGTTTTAAAGATTTGTTTTTCCTTTATAAGATACAATCACAATTATTACATTTAATTTTATAAATTCCACATACATTGTTTTTTTTTTAAACATTCTATTATGTGGTTATTAGGTTTATATGCTGGTTTAAATATTTCTTTATTGTAAGTTTTAATAATGTTTTCAGTGATATTATTAGTGTATAAATAATGTTTATGCTTTCATAATATCTGATTCTATCAACAAAATAAACTTGGAGAAATAATATCAGTATAACAATTTTACAACAGAAATATCAAATCCATAATAAAATGAATATTCTTTTTAACACTAATACATGACTGCGGCAGTCAAAAATCTGTGTCACAAAAAGTTTCAGAAGTGAAACTTCCTGTATTGATTGTTTTCTAGTTAATCACACATTTATCATTCACTACATTTTTCTACTATTATTTAAATTTCTAGTATATTTCAGAATTAATTTTCTGTTCAATTTTACCACAATAGATTTTATAAAGAATGGAGGAATCATTAAAAAAGGAGTGCAATTGCCACAGACTATCATCTTTCAGAGGATGGTAAAGATCTTTATCAATCATTAATAACTTTTTTAAACCTGCCATTCCAGAATATATTCTTTAAAAAATTGCATTTAAACAAAAAATTAAATCACTGTTTTTTATTAATTTTTTGCTATTAAAATACACTTATAAGGTAGTCTATATCACATTCACATATCCAGTAGTTATTCAAACATTCATTCATATAATTTAAGTTCATAATCTATTTCTAACAATAAAATAGATATTATAACTGAAAATAAGGTGAAAATATTTTTAAAACATGACATCACATTTAATCAGCTTGTTTATCCAGATTAGACAGTGGTAATTTTTCAGATTAAGCTAGAGAGAAAGAGTTTTATAAAGAGTGGTACAGTCATTTTTACTTGATGTATATAATTATTTTCATCTTAATTACTACTATACATAATAATCAAAACTACCAAGATACAGAATCTTTCTTTATCATGTAGGATCGATTAATGTGGTCTGACATGCTATTTTATTAATTTAGTTTAACTGATGATTAATGACTCGCAGTTCAATATTAAATAATATTTAATAAAATATGTTAATATTTAATATTAAATTTCATATGAATATTATGAAATTATAAGAACTTACAATTTCATAATATTAACAGTACATGTGATTTAGACTATCTTTTAATAGTCGGTGTTTAAAAAAAGAATCAATCAAATTATATATAATTAACACTTAGGGTTTCTGGAAATAACAAATATTATATAATTATTAGATATATGATGGAATAATATTGAATATCATATACAGAATATTTTGTAATGGTCTAGTTATGGTCATGAAAAAAAGTTATACTATTTTATGCTCAGATTCTTATAAACAAATTTAGTTCACCAAATAATTGGTTTACTGATACCCACATATAAAAAAACAACACTAATAAAAAAAACCTGTAAACAGAAGCCAATTAAAACATTATCCAGGAAATAGGGATAGAATCTTCAATTTAAACTATAGCTTTATAGTTGTTTTTAAAGCACAGACCTTTGAAAATGCAAAAAGTAGCCAGTAAAAATATTTCTTATTTTATTCTTTATGAAACTCTATAAAGAAAAACTTATAAAAGTTCTTTCAAGGCTAGATGTTCAGGTGGTGTTTTCAACATAGTACATAGAATATCAGTGCGATAGTTTTCTATTTCCATACAAATATACAGAGTAATCCACAAAGTATTAATAAATAAACTAAAATTCTGATTCAAATTAATGACCATCATCTCAAGATATATAAAATAAAGGTATACAGCCTTAATTAATGCAGACTCAAAATTTTCTTCTAAAAAAAGGCAAAAAACAAATAAAAGTAAAAATACAATTATGAGTAAAACAATCTTACAAGACATAAATCTGCTGCTATACAATATGACATGAGATCACATAATGCAACATCATGCATCAATAATTAGTGATATTCTGAAAGTAATATTGATCTCATTATTTCAAAAATGTTAAATAAATGCTACTTTCTAAATTCAAAATAACGTGCTTGTAATAATTCCTGTGTAGAGAACAAATTATATCCTACATAAAATAACCATAACTTATTAATAATATAACTAAATCAATAAATTGCAGTGCTATAATTTATTAACAGTATTTTATAAGTACTTAAACAATAAATAAAAATACTTTAAAAAGTGGTAATAAAATTTTATTTTAAAACAACTAAAATTTTCAAAATCATGAAAAATACGCTATGAAATAAACTATATTTGAAAAGTAAACTTAACAAATCTAGATGCCAAAATATAATTTAAGCTTTTGAAATAATACTACATGAATAGTATTATCATAAGCAATCTTTAAAAAGAATTTAATTTAGATTTGTAATTAATAAATCCATCAGTTGTAAGCAAATCACCCAATCATCTGACTAAATTCTACCCCCCATTCATCTACCTGGTAATTAAATTCCAAAAATGTTAAGCATTTCTTGATCTACATTTTACCTTTATAAGTTTATACAGAAAAAAATGTTAACTGTTAACAAGCAATAAATAATTTATAGGATAATAATTTTGTTAGGAACAAATACCTCAATGAAAACACAACTGCATAACTAATTTGAACTATTTAAAAAAAAAAAGCAATGTAATAAGATAATTTATTCTCTGCTCACCTTTGTCATTTAACCAACATGCAACTTTATAATATGCTTCATCAAGAAGTGTAATTCCTATAGCAAGAAGTATTTTTGGCAAATAACTCAACCAGAAGGCATATCCATTAGATTCTATCTGGTTATCCCACCAATCCTAAAAAAACACAATATCAAGAAAGAATGTGTAGTAGTAGTAGTAATAAATACAAGGTAGTAGTTGTATATAAATACAAGGACTATTTATAAATTAACCTCCAGTCGAATAATAAAATTAAACAAAATAAATTGAAAAAAATTTACTATAAATACAAAATTACATCCATTTTTAACTAAATTACTGTACTTCTCAACAATTACTTTACTTCTCAATAACTATCTTCTCAACAAAATACTACCCAAGTTCAAGTACTTGTCATCTCATGACACCTCTGGTCTATTCCCTCTTCGAAGAATGGTGCCGCAAAAGTGCCCACCCATTTGATGATTCCATCAGTGAGTTTATCACTGTTTTTGAAGTATTGAGTACTGGACCAATTTTTAATTTTTTAAACAGATGATAATCAAATGGAACAAATCAGGGCTGTAAGTAGAGAAAGAAAAGGCACTTTTTTCTTGCCCAAATGTGGATTTTATTCTTAATGGCCTCCTTCAATTGCTCCAAAAATGCTGCATAATATTTTCCAGTGATTATTTTTCATTTTTCCAGATAGTCTTTGAGCACCACTCCCAAAAAACATTGACCATGACTTTTCCCACTGATTGAACACTTTTTGCCTTCTTTGGAGCACTTCCAGTGGTTTCAACCCACTGCTTGGACTGTTGCTTCATTTCAGGGCTGTAATAATGAATCCACGTTTTATCAGCAGTAATGGAAATTTGCAAAAATTCAGTAAAATTATGGCTGAACATGTCCAAACAATGCTGAGAAATGTTCACTTGAGTGGTGTTTCTGGTCAACCTTTAACAAACACAGCACGCATCGCACTGACAGCTTTCTCATACCCAAATGCTAATCTAAGATGTTGGGAGTACAGTCTACTGATATTTTTGCAATCTCTTCAAGCTCATATATCTTCAATCGTTGATCTTTTAAAACCGCATTGTGGATTTTTATAATGTCTTCATTGGTCGTGGAGGTAGCAGGGCATCCTGAACAATCATCAAAGATGGAGGTTTGACCGCATTTGAATTCAGCTGCCTACTTTTTTTACTATCAAAAACAATGGAGAAGATTCATTTAATGTTGAGTCTAACTTCTATTTTATATCTGTTAGGTTTAAACCTTTCACAATGAAATATTTTATTACTGGTAGAGTTTTGATTTCATCCATTTAACCACAACACTCATCTACTACCTCTTAACACAACAATTAAATAACGGAGAAGACATGTTGGAAACAGTTTAGTATGCCATCTAACAGATATTAACTACAAATTACAGATACAGATTAACTACAAATTGCCATTTGGACCTGCTAGCAGTATCTCTGTAACAGGCCATGAATTTTCCGAACCAACTGCCCTCATAAATTCATTACACAGAAATTCAATACTGTAAGGATTTAATTACATGCCACTCCTATTACTGCACATAGCAGTACTCTCCTCTACATGATCCTGCACACACTTTTTGAAATGAAATGGAGAAATGTCTTACTGAATGCCAAATTAACAAAGAGTAATTAAGACAACCAAATGTGATATAAAAAAAATTATAACTGATTAGCCAAATAGTAATAGTTTTGTATCCAGTGATCAGCTAAAAAAATAATATTAGTTCTAAATTAAAACATTATTCAATAATACTTATTAAAAGAGTTATAATAGAATAATAAATAAAATTCATTATATCTATTTCCATTTTGGAAAGCAGTTTTCTGTTGGTAAGATGTGATCATATATTAACATTCAGTGAAACATCAATTTTCCAAAATTACCTTTGTAAGACCAAATCCAGATAATTTGAAAAATAAAAAGCTTTTATCATACATATGGACATATCATTTTAATGTGAATTATCAGGCTTACTAAAAAGATGAAAATATAAAGAAATAAATGTATTTCAGTAAAACTAAGACCATTAAGAATATGTATAATATGTAAAAATATATGTTACAAAAAATCCAATGGGTAGAAATTTACTAATAAAATAATCAGAATTTATAAAAATTATCTAAAGAATTTAAAATTTACTATCCTATGTTTTATAAAAAGAGTTAATTTAAATAAGCTTATTTAAAAAAACTTATAAGAAAAATCGCATTTAAGGGAAAGTGAGTTAAGTTACTATATTATAAAAATATAATTAATTATATTTAATAGAATAAAACTTAATGACAGTCAATAATCAAAACACATTTCTAAAAACAATAACACTAGCTTCCAATAATTAATGATATTAATAACAGGAGCCGCCTTCATTGTATGTATTTTAAACACAATTACTTTTTAATTTAATAATATTAAATAAAATGAGGAATTACCTGCAATTTAAGATTGAGCATCATAACAACAAAGACAACAGCAAGGCAAATGGCAATGACAGGGAAACTCACAAAATAACGAAAAATATTACGTTTCCACACAGGATAAGTTGGTTCTAGACGGCCTGTAACAGGGCTGACTTCAAGTGGTCCCTGAAATTTTACAATTTTCACTTAAATAACATTATAAAAATAGAAAACAACAAAAAATTACTTGAAAAGCTTATACTAAGACTAAACTACATAAATAAGTTAATATTAACATTCCTCAAACTAGGAACGCAGGTATTCAATCCTTTAGCAAAAATACAAGGAACATATTTTAAATAAAGTTCATTTTAAGTTTACTCATTGTTGGGCATTGAGAAGTGGCGGGAAAACTTGTAATAAGGTTTGGTTGTGGCCAGTCATTAAATCGATCATGCATAGCATTTGTCAGGAGCAACATCAGTTAGTTCCACCAGCGAGCAGTCGTGATTAGTATTTGTCATAAATAACACAGCTCCACTCTGTCAGCAAATGTATTATGTGCATTTACTATGTCTTGTAGTGAATCTTATTGTAAATTAAATATCGTTTATTTTATATATTAAGTATCTTCATTCTCATACTGGTCCAAGAGATTGTTCCAACCCTAGCATTATCCTACACAGTCCACTATCTCTAAATCAACATAAATTTTCTACCTAAATGGTATCATCCTATCACTCAATAAACCCAACAATTATTTTAATTTTCTGATTAAAACCCACATTTTTATAGTCCTCTGAATGCATTATTTTCTTTGTTCCTAACCCTTCATCTTTTTTTGGTCCTCCTAACTAGCGGATATGAGAACTTCCATTACTGAACTTGTGTGGCTTTTCAGACATTTATGTGTGTTTGGTAATTACCATACAGACTTTTTTTATTGTTTTCAAAACTGGATGAAAACTAACATCAAAATCGCAATACATATACTCTTAAAACTGTTTAAGGAATTTTACATATGTAAACTTAAAACTAATAAACTAGTAAACTAATTTTACTTTGTATGACATCATTGAGCAGACTGTCGCCAGTATATCAGCAGTTCGAGCCTAGCATTTCTTATCACCAGCTGCCAATGTATTATATAGTTTACAGCTATTTCACATCCTTATGTCCTTTGTTTATTAACCATTCATTCCTTTATTATATCATTTACCTTATTATTACACTATTTATATATTAATTGACTTTGACTTCCAAAACAAATCATGTTAATGACCTATACTTATCCTTCTACAATTTATTATTCTTTCATTCTATTCGTTTTACAAGCGTTATCATTTGGTTATAGCCTTTATGACCACTGAAAATGGATAAATCAGAAAAGGTGAAACTTATTAAAAAGCAAGGAATAATTAAGGGTAGTTTAACTAGAAAAAAAACATTTATTAGCAATGAGTAAAATCATGCAGATTTATAGTTATTATAAACAAAATATTGACGGTACCAAAAAGAAATATAAGAAAAAGAATTTGATTTATTTCAAAGCCAGTTAGAACTGGAAGATGACGAAGATCATTCCCAGTACAGAGCAGAATTTGAAGATTTATATGATGAGCTTGTGTCCCAATTGGAATCGCTGTTGGAAAAACAACAGCCTCCAACTATAAAACAAGAAACCATCATTCCCACTGAACCAACTACTCCTGCAGTTAAGCAGAGTTTTCAGTTACCTACTATTAAAATCCCATCATTTAGTGGTGGCTTCTCAGAGGGGTACCATTTCAAGGATACCTATGAAAGTCTTATTTTAAATAATGAACCTTTGACTAATGTATAGCGAATTTCACTATCTTATTGCTTCTCTAGAAAAGGAGCCAAAACAACTGATTCAAAACCTTCCTGTTACAGATGCTAATTTTAGCAATGCTTACCAGTTAATCTGTAATCGTTATGAAAATAAGAAATTAATTATAACCAAGCATGTAAAATCTCTTACGTTTCTTCCTCAAGCAAGCAAAAGGATGAATAATTGATCTGAGACATCTTATTAATGAATTAGTAACAGAGATGCAATTAAACCACTAGATATTACCATTCTGATAGATGAAGTACTACTATTAACACAACTGTTTTCGACAGAACTGATGTATCAACACTAACTCAATTTGAATCCTCTTGTAATTATAAGGAAATGCCTAAGCTACATTAGTTAAGTTTTTTGAAAGAAAATGCCAAAAGGAACAATTAGTTAGTAGTTTTAGTGATAAGGATTTATGAATTTCTGCATCAAATGTTTCTAGGAATAATAAACAGCAAAATAAGCCTGTTTTATCATATATGTTTATGAACCAAGTATGTATTATTTGTAAGAATCAACATGCAATTTATAAATGTCCGACTTGTTTGTCTTTAAAACTCAAAGAGCGGTTTAATCAAATAAAACGTGACAATTTATGCACAAACTTCTTAAAATCTAATCATATTTTTAAGAATTGCAAATCTACAATGTGTGCTAAATGTAACGTACACCATCACTCTAGTCTTCATTTTGAAAATGGGCATTTAAAACAAAGCGTACTACCAAAACCAAAAAATGATGGGACCAAAACGAGCAATATCAATGCAAAACTAGTTGTCATGTTTTCCAGAGTAGCCAGCCACAAATAATTTTCAAAAGGTAAAATTCAGAGGTGAGCTCTCTGAACCATTTGAGATCAAAATAGGACTGTACCAAAGTAATGAGCTCTCGCCACTATTATTCAACTGCATTCTAGAAATGGTAATGAGGGAATGGCTCAAAAAATGCCCCAGAAAAGTAAAAATAGTCCGAAAAATCAAAGCAAGCTGTCTTGGTTTTCGCCAACAATTTGGCACTCGTAGCAAATGACACTGACAAAGCTAAATCACAGACAGGTATTAGAACTTCAAAACATTGCAAATAAAATTAACCTCAAAATATCATTTAAAAAGACAGAAATTATGCCCCAAAGACCAACATGATTAAAAGTAAACATAAACAGTAATAAAATCAAAATAGTAACCCAATTTAAATATCTTGGAGAAATAACAACAAACAAGTTAAATGCAAAAACCTCAATCCAAATAAGAAGAAACAAACTAGCTAAAGTTCAAAATTAACCTGGTACACTTACAATAAAAAATGCCTATCAATAAACAAAAAAATAAGGCACTACAACACAGTTTTAAAACCAGAAGCCACTTATGCAGCAGAAACACCCTTCCACCTAAACGAACAATCAAAGACAGACAGACTCCAGAAAATCAAAAGAAAAATTGGAAGAACATGTATCAATAAAAAGTATCAGAAAGATGGACAGTGATAGAATGTGCCTGACAAATTCATGTACAAATACTTAGAACCCATCATTGATACCATGCGTAAGAGGAGACTAGCATTCTTTGGACATATCATGAGGATGCAAGATTATTACAGCTATTACAGTACAATTTTGATTCGAAAAACACCAAGATAGATGCAGATGGATCAGAGAAATAAGTAAGAGGATCTGAAGGAAATTTGCCTTACATCTGAAGGTACCACAGATAAGATAAAATTAAAGAAAATCAAAAACAAAAACACTTGCTTTACACACACAAGAAAATCTCACAATACAAACATTTTCAACACTAGAAAGGACACAAAGATTGGAATGAATGAAAAAAGTACTGGGAGAACCGCAAGGCCCAAACAGTCCCAACGAAGAAACTTGGATAACAGACTAACCAAAGTAATCCTATGCAATCATAAAAGATAATAATAATAATAATAAAACATTTTATGTATTGTTGTCATTTTGTTAAATTACCTTAAAACAACATAAATTTATTAAAACTCAGTGAAGTCTAGATGTTACAACTTACTTTATACATTAATAATAAGTTACATAATTTTACTTAATGTACAGGTACGTACGTTCAAAAATTAACAACACAAACTGATGTACAGTAAAACCGGTTCATTCAATGGCAATCAAACTTTTTGAGGCTGTTAATTAATGAGCTGTTTGGTCATAATTAATCTATGCATAACTTCTTTTGTTGATTTCAGATTGTCAGCTCTGCTTGAAACATGTATGCTAGAAGATCAATGCTCAGTGACAAGATTTTTGCCATCAGGTGTGAAACCAGCAGAAATTTACTCAAGAATGTTAAAACAGTATGGTAAAAAGTGTTTAAACCACAGTATTATTTATAAGTGGGTGGAACAGTTTAATTTGGGCCAAACAAATGTGACTGATCTCCATCGCTCTGAAAAACCAGTTGAAGTTTCGACTACTGCAATGCAAAATTACATAAATGATATTATTTACAAAGACAGGCGAGTCAAAATTTCCCAAATTCCTAGTTTGTGTAAAATTAGTGTTGGAACCATGCATTCAATCATTCATAACGTGCTGAATTATCACAAAACGTGTTCAAGACAGTTGACTCAAGCCCATAAAAACACTGAATGCGCATTTATTCTGAGCTCAAAGAAGGTTAGAAACAGAGGGTAATGACTTCTACCTGTAATGAAACATGAATACACCATTTCAAGCCTGAATCCAAACAGCAAAGTCTTGAGTGGAAACATCCAGTTCACCCACCAAAAAAATTCAAAACTCATGCATCAGCTGTAAAGTAATGTTGATGATCTTCTGGAACTCACAAGGCTCAATTTTTTCT